>NC_061774.1:15288946-15611696 GCF_022458985.1 Mugil cephalus | reverse complement strand
TGAGGTGAATACTGATTACATGTGTTAATGCTACGTTAAAGATGTTCGCTGGAAGCCTCCATGAAGTATTTACCTAGTCTGAGCAGCCAGTCTCCTTTGCTGACGATGCAGCTGATGCCACCAGGATACACGTTCCTCATGAACTCCCACAGCAGAGGACTGAAAGGGGGCTTGGCTGCCACCAGCTGCTCTACACTGGAGATGCAAATACATATGGGCTTCTCTGCTGGTCTGTCCTGGAACAAGTCATAGATAACAGGTTTAAGAGCTTACACATGTATTGATCTACACAATATTGCACATCAGTAGCTTATTTTCATTCTTACTTTGATGCTATAGATTTTCTCAATGGCTTGAGGATTCTTGCAAGAGGCGGCCAGCGCATACACAGTGTCTGTGGGAATACCACATACTGCTCCTTCCTCCAGAAGACCAGCGATCTTCTTGAGGCCACTCGTGAGTCGGGAATTAGCCAGTGGACAGGGTGGCTCTGAAGATGTCTCCTGCTTCTTTCTGCTCTATAACCAGACACAGAGATGGTGGATGGATTTTAGAGTATTATACAGCATGCGATCCATTTGACTTGAAGAAAGAACATCTGAAGATGTCTTCTTCACTGTTTACCTTTATCAAAGGAGGACCCATAGGGAGCAATCTCTGTGAGAAGATGCAGTTGACCAATGATGCCAGAACTCCATATATACAAATGATTGTAATCAGTGAGAGCATGGCAACTGCAACAAACAAGAACCAGCTGTCACAATGTTTTATTGAGACGATATAAACAGTTCAATTGGTTAATTAAGAAGTATTTCTTCATGTATTCATGCAGTTTTATATGTACTTACTTTCTAGATCATATGGAAGTCGCTGAAGGGTGGAGAGCAGGAGGCAGACCAGAGCAACCTCCATGACTGTTGTTAGAAACAGCAGAACCAGGTTCTTGTAGGCAGCTGACAAAAAAAGAAAGAAGTGTTGAAAACCAGACAAAACAACACATCTTAAAATGTAAAACTAAATAAAAAATGTGCTTTTGCTTACCGATCAGCATGAGAAAAGCATTAATGACCAGGAGAGCAATGGCTCCTGCTGTAAATCCATAGGTAGCCTCTGTGGAGAGCTGAAGCAGGTTACCTAGAAAAGATTCAAATAAATCAGAATGTTGTGGAGATCACAAAGATAAATGTTTCTCACATGTTTGTACAACTTACCTGCAAACCTAAACCAAGTCCATGTTGCCCATACGCCCACATAGATTGATGAGATGACTGACCCAAACCGGCCACCTCCTGTGACTTGCAGCCTGCTGACGTAGACCTGGATGATTGCTCCAGAGATGAGGACCCAAGGGACAGTTTGATGAAGGAGGCTAAGATTTAGACTGGAAGCATTTGAATGAAGAGCTGAAAGAGCTGCGACTCCGTTTGTAAGGTAGAACAGAGCATCTGAGTCCTGGTCAGTTTGGGGAAGTTGCTTCTGGTCTGTTGGTGTAGATCTTCTGCAACTCAAAACTTTTTTCAGCTGCTCAGTGGAGATGGGCTGTGGTCCCACTGGGATGAGAGACTTTTCTGCTATTGAGTTGATGAGACGTGTGAAGGTGCCATAGATGGAGACTGCAGTAAACAGGGAGCAAGCTACACCAAAGAAGATGTAATAACTGTGGAGCGGGATCTGGGGGATTGTGGATATCGTGACCAGGACAAAGAGCATGTTGTGAATCAGTTCCAAGACGTCCATGTTCAGACTTCCCACACAGAGCACCAAGGCTGCCATCACAAAGAACCAATCTCCCACCATTGCCTCCCTTGCAGAAGCAACTTTGCTCTCGTTTACAATCAGAGTAGATACCACAAACTCGTCCCAAGCCTTGATCAGCCAATAAGTGGCATGGAAGCCAAACTTTGTAGTGTAGTAGCAGTCTTGGCGCAGATGGGCATAGTAGCTGGAGAACAGCTGGGCAAAGGAAATGATGGAGACCCATACAGCTCCTAAACCAAATGATTTCATGTACCCAAAGCCGTAGAAAGCAAAGATAAAGGGAGCAACGGAGTCACAGAAGAAACCCAAGGCCATGGGCTCAGCATACTTTGTGTTCTTTTTCTTCTCCTGACCAATGCTCTGGGCACTTGATGAATTGGGGGTTCCTAGCAGGAGGACATTAAACAGAGGGGTCCCAAAGCCTTTGAGGACGAGACGTTGAGTCAGACCTTTGATGAGCAGTGCAGCTGAGCCATAGATGGCAAAGAGCAGAATGAGCAACTCCAGGACCCCAGAGACCACAAGGGCCCAGGAGCCTGTTACTAGAGCTGCTGCTTCAAAGACTAAAGTGGCTGTGATGGCCCCAAAGACAAAGGGCATGATGTAGTTGACTGTGGCAGAGCAAAATGCAAGAAGGAAGGACAAAATGATATAAGGGATCAGACCTGCAATCGCTGACTCTGTCTTGGATAGGCATAAATAGCAAACTGGGATGTCTGTGGAGTTATTCAGTGACATGTTATTCGGCGCAATTGTGGACAGAGACAAATTCATCTGATTTGACATAGATGCTGTCTCTTGAGATAAGGCACCAAAGTAGATTCGGGTGGCACCATAACTACCCCAAAGAGCAGCATAACCAATAAAGGCAGTGCCACTCAGATGGTCGTATTTTCGAAAGGAAAGCAGTCCTGCCACCAGCTGGCATATACCACCGATCAGGATGAGATGAACACCTGTCAAAAGTGTTGGAAATTAGAATATGAATATGTGATGAATATGTAATATGAATACCATATTCATATTATTTTAAAATACATTTTTAAACCTATTTACTTCAGGTTTTACCTGCGAGGATGTTCTCCACTCCTTGTGCTGCAATGCCAGTGTGAGCTGTACTGAAGTTCTGTAGAAGTACAAGGAAGGCACTGATCCCATTGGACAACATGCCTAACACTCCTGGTTCACCATAGAAACTGGCAGGAAATCCATCTGGAGTTGCCATGGTGTCCTTTGTTTTTTGTCAAACTGTAAAAAGACAGAGTATCAGAGTATCCATCTATGACATTATCCATACATGTGAAAGGCTGAATGATACAGTGCGTTTAGAAATGCATACTGGTCCAATTGTTGATATTGACAAGTAGATTTTATTTAAGAAAATAAATAAACAACAGCTTGACTTGTTGAACCTAATTAATGAAACCTTTATGTTGATCCACTTCTACTTCTATAAATGAAAAATGTGGAAAATGTAATTTGATGAAGTCCAACACTGAAATGTATCCCTCTATGGGTCTAACAGTCTCTGACACTGCCCAGTCTATTTTAAGAGTGATACCCAGTTGTAAAAGACAGTAAGGTAAGTTAATTAACAGAAAAAAAGGGTTGAAAATAATATCAACCCAAAAGCAAGGATACCATTTACTAAAATACGGTTGTGTTTTTATTGTTAATCTATGTATGTCCTATCAAATGCTGATGTTAATAATTACATGATCTACACCATGATCTACACCATTGCATGTATAAACTAGATGGTGTGATAAGCACTCTGTAAAAATTATTAACATGTAAATATAAGTTAATCATTACATAACAAATATTCAAGTTGTGCTCGTAAGTATTTGTGAAAATAAAGCCTTACTTGATCGATGCTCGAAAGATGAATGTGACGTTCTGAAGCAGGCAGGCGAGCGTCTCATGAATAAGTATTCTTGAGGAGGAGTTTAACAAAAAGTAATAAACTAAGCTCCAGGTGGACCCGCCTCTAAGCAACATTTCCACCTGTTCGTCATCCTCCTTTTCTGAGGATAATGATACTAATTGTACTAGAGATGACTACAATGGAATTTTATTCAGGGACATCCTGTGCCAATCCTTCCTCATTCCTCTAAGGTAAGCAGAGGCAGGCAGACCAGTGCTATATAAGGTAGGGATCCTCGAACAACATCATTAGCAAAGTACTGGCAGCAGTGTCAATACAGAAGACTGAAGAGAAATCCATTTACGGAAAGAAGACTTGACAAAAACTCAGCGAAACCATGATGTCCAAACTCCAGGTACAGATTCAGAATCTATCTTTTCAGGTCTTTAAGATCCAAATGTCTGTGTTTAATGTATTAAACCAATGCTATTTTTGCATGGTTTTTAGTCATAGTGAAACTGAAAACTGATAGCAAACTAACTTTCAAGAGAGGCTTTTATTACAGTGGCGCAAATTTCTACCAAAATGCTGATTTAACTTAAACTTTGTCTGACGAAGAATACTGAACCTTCTGGTTTTGTTCAACAGAAAACCATCAGACCCGTGTTGGCCGTCAGGGGAATGCATAATTCTGCCGTTGAAGGTAAACTCAAATCCCATCTCCTTCTTTTACATGTCCATTAGCTGTCCTGTCTTTAGTATCTACAGCTAATTTCTCTACACATCAATCTTTCCTCCCACAGTCGTGAACCGTCCGGCTGATGAGGACACAGTCACAGCCAGTTTCGGGAAGTTCATCAGTGAGATTAAGCCCAAGAGTTTGTCTAATTCACTGCTCCACCGCAGTAAGAGAATGGTGTTGGACAGCATTGGAGTTGGCCTGATTGGAAGCACCACTGAGGTGTTTGAAATGGCCCTGCAGCACTGCCAGGTGAGACAAAAAAGAAGCCAAAAGTGTGCAAAGGTTTACATGTGAGATCATCTACATTTTGAGCACGAAAGTCCTCATAATGGAGAGTTGTTAAGTATGTGAGTTATATGTGCATAAATAGTGCTTATTGTTATGTAGTGTATAATTAAGGTAAGTCAATTCCATAAGGAATAAATTGTCAATAAAATGTCCCTGAAACATGACTGTGAGTGTGTATGACAACGTCTCTTTGACAGCTTCATGAGTTTACCTACCTGCATATTTTTGTCTCAGCACATGTATGCTCCCGATGACATCAGCTCTGTGTATGGACGCAGGGACACCAGGCTCTCCCCGACACTGGCAGCTTTCGTCAATGGAGTTGCGGTAAGTGTAAATAAGAGGAATAGATGTGCCACTACTTATGATGCAAAAAAAAGAAGAAGAAAAAAGAAAGAAAGAAACGTAACCAATCCATCTTCAATCTTCTTTCGGCAGACTCACTCCATGGACTTTGATGACACATGGCACCCTGCCACTCATCCCTCCGGAGCTGTCCTTCCTGCTGTGCTAGCTCTCAGTGACATGATGCCAGCCAACAACAAACCCAGTGGCCTTGACTTCTTGCTGGCCTTCAATGTCGGCATTGAGATCCAGGGGCGACTGATGAGGTTCTCAAATGAGGCCCACAACATCCCAAAGAGGTGAGTGCTTCAGTGCACGAAGACCTGGTCTAATAGTGTAATCTAGTTTATTGCGGTATGACGTCTAAACCACCAGACAAAGGTCTGGACACACCTTCTTATTCGATTCAATGAGAAGGTGTGTCTAAACATTTGACTATAGTCAAACTGTGAGAGGAGACAGGTGTGCTGCAACATAACACAGCAACTTAAAGCTGTTTACGTTGATGACGTGTTGAAGGTGTGCTAGTTTCAGAGCCTTTTTTGCCAGCAGCCCTGACCACCCTGGCTATTTCTGTTTGTAGCCTACAACTAACCCAAGATTAAAAATCTTTCCACTTGCAGCTTAATTAATTTGGGAGGGTAACTACACAGACTAAATAATGACCGAGTCTGTCTGTCTTAACTTTGTAACTGTGTCTCGCTCTTCAGGTTTCACCCTCCCAGCGTGGTGGGGACTATGGGAAGTGCCGCTGCCTGTGCTCGGCTCTTGTGCCTGGATTCATTCCAGAGCAGTCATGCCTTGGCTATAGCTGCTTCTCTCGCAGGAGCGCCAATGGCTAATGCTGCCACTCAGTCTAAACCCCTCCACATAGGCAATGCTACACGTTTGGGGCTGGAAGCTGCTCTGCTGGCCTCCAGGGGCCTAGAGGCCAGTCCTCTGGTCCTGGATGCTGTCGCAGGGGTGGCCGGCTTTAATGCTTTTTATGAAGACTATGTGCCGCAGGCTTTAGAATCACCCAGCGATGAAGGCCACACGTTCCTGCTAGAGGTGCAGGACATGGGCTTCAAGCGCTTCCCCGCCCATCTGGGGATGCACTGGGTAGTAGATGCTGCAGCCTCGGTCCATAAGCTTCTCGTGGGAGCTGGTCCTGGTACCGTCCCCCCTGCTCAAGTGCAGGAAATCCTGCTCAGAGTGCCCCAGTCTAAATACATCAACAGGCCTTTCCCTGAGTCTGAGCACGAGGCACGCCACTCCTTCCAGTTCAATGCTTGCAGCGCTCTCCTGGATGGTGAGGTCACCGTTCAGTCCTTCAGCCCTGCTGCCATGAGCCGCCCCGACCTGCTTGCCCTGCTGAGCCGCGTTCGTGTGGAGCATCCCAGCGACAACCCAGCTAATTTCAACAAAATGTACGGTGAGGTCCAGGTGACACTAGTTGGGGGAGACATCCTGAACGGGCGCTGTGACACCTTCTACGGTCACTGGCGCAACCCGCTGACCAACGAGAGCCTGAGGAAGAAGTTCAGGAACAACGCAGAGGTGGTGCTCTCCTCTGAGAAGGTGGAGCGGCTGATTGAAGTGGTGGAGGAGCTGGAAAGACATGCAGACTGCAGGGCCCTTCTCGCAAACCTTCAATGAACATTTACACACAGAGCTATGTAAAACACAGACCACTTTTTATTAAAGTGAAACGTATCTTCATATCTGTACAACATATTTATTCCAGGCCCAGAGGCAGAAATGCACTGCTCACAACCGCTAAGTCCTGTGTTATGCTCATTTGTGGGAAAAGTAGCCATATTGATGAATTGTAACCATTTTTAAGTGTAAAAACAACTAAATTATTGTTTGTAACTGTTAACCGCTTTTGTCTTTTTTTTTATTTTCCAAAATGTTTATTATAACGACTCAGATAAAGGTCGAACCATAGTATAAGACAAATCTGTATATTCTGCTTCTATGTCCTGCACTTTGTATGAAATTAATAAAAGAATAAATTCTGATTTAACTCACAGTGCCTTAAAGTTTCACACAGCCCTCTATACTTTATAACAGGAGTCTCTAACGTTTTTAGACCTGATGGAGAGATTAAGTAGGGACCCCCTACCTACTATATATACATTATATGTATATAAATATACATTATTTTTATTATCATCAATTTGCATTCAGTATTAAGCTATCCCTTATCCCTTTACTAAAACATGTTGGATTGGTGTTAATGTGCATTTTAATGAATTTGAAGTGGGGTAAAATTAAAAATAAATAAATAATAAAATAATAAAATAAAATAATAATAATATGTGTGTGTGTGTGTGTGTGTGTGTGTGTGTGTGTGTGTGTGTGTGTGTGTGTGTGTGTGTGTGTGTGTGTGTGTGTGTGTGTGTTTACGTCTGTGGATCCACTGTTGACGACCTATGCTTATATTAAGAAGACCAGTAACAAAAATATACAATTCTAACAACAACCACTAGCAACAAACAGGGTCAAGATCCACATAGAAAGACATGTGTGACTACATTCAAAGTAGTCAATAAAGTCAGAATTTCAGATCTATTTTAGTGGAACATTTAAACATTTAAAATCAAATAAAATAATGAACAAAAGGGTTAAAACGGGTTACAAGCAGCATTAAGATGGGAAATAGAGATCTATTAAGCAGTAAAGGAATCCACACCACATTAAATGACTGGCTCCAGTAAATTATATACTGTATGTAGATAGATAACTAATGACTAGGTTCATTTGCAGTACATAATAAAAAAGACTTGTCGGTCTGACTTAAATTAAAACAGTGTTTAGCTGTTTTGTGCTGATACTATGAAACGTTTGTAAATGTGATGTCAACGGGACGTTTAGTGCAGCAAGTAAAGGGTGTTTCTCTCTGGATTAAGACACACCTGAGAGACATGTTTGAGCGAGACATGTTGTTTTAATTTGCCGCCTTCATGCATTACTTTTGTAAAGGTGTGCACGCTGAGCTTATAACAGCAACATGTAGCTCCGAGTTCCAAGTGGTGTGACTGTGTATTTCACACTTAATACACTTGTCCCTGGTCAATATGTAGCTATTATGCAAACTCACACAGCTTATCAATGGAACATAGCTTGATGAAGAGTTACAGCGCTATCCACAGTTCCCGTCAGGTAGTAATTATAGGTGGTAATCTTCCTTGTGCAATAAACTAATCCTTCTCATCTATGACAGGCGGCTCAAACAGTGGCTTCACTAATATATCTGCACATATAAGAGCATTATTTGAGCTATAACTTGCTAGTTTTAATTGCAAAAGTTTATTTTTTGTTAAGACAAAATCACCACAAATCCTTGTTTGTTGAGTAGCTTTTATTGAGGGTCTGAAGAACACTCACCAATAACAGAACATCACATAGGCTGTATGTTCAGACATTAGACAAACTGATATTGAATACAAAGTTTACACAAAACATGAGAGTAGATAAATACACAATTTGAAGCCTTATTAGGCCAGTTTCAGAGTCTCTGTAACCATGACACCTACTCCATCGAACACTTCATGAAAGGGAGCGTTGCACATGAAGGCACAGGTGGTGACCAGCTTGTGTTTGACATCAACGTGAGCTTCACCCACTTCTTTGTTCACATGCTTGCAGCCCATCTCCTTCATGACGCCTGCCGTCTGGGCATACGGCCACCTGAAGACGGAAAGAAAAGCAAGTTTCAGCTTTTGATCTATTTGAATTTTTTTCCTCAGCCTTCAGTCACGTCTGAAGATGGTCATTTATTTCACTCACTGATCACACTCTTTGTCCTGCCCCACGGTGACCTCACAGCCAGGCAGGATTTTGGCAGCCAGGACGGGGGAGATGCAGCACATGCCCAGAGGCTTTCCAGCTTTGTGGAAATCCTTGATGACCTTCTCCAGCTGTGGCTGGATGGTGCAGTCCTTATTCTTCACGGCCCAGTCACTCAGGTTCTTGGCCACACCGAAGCCCCCTGAATGAGCATCACAGCATTCATTTAGAACGTTGCAGAAAAGAAGAGGCCCACCCAGACTTTATTAAGCGTGGTTATTTATGGTAGACTTACCTGGGATGATGACAGCATCAAAGGCTGACACATCCAGCTTGTCCAGATCAGCCACGTTACCCCTGGCGATGCGGGCGCTTTCCTGCAGGATGTTTCTCTTCTGCTCCATAGGTTTGCCCTCGCAGTGGTTCACAACATGCATCTGATCTGTGTTTGGAGCAAACATCTGCACCTGAAACCGAACAGCAGTTCAGCAATCAGTATCAGATTAGATTCCGTTTTAAGGGATCTGCTTAGAGCTGCCATTAAATTTGATGCAGTTTTCTTCTCCTTTTTTTGCGCTCTTACTTTTGCTCCAGCGCGACTCAGGTGGACGAGGACGGCCGAGGCCTCGTGGATCTCTGTGCCATCATACACTCCACAGCCTGACAGAATGACTGCAACGCGCTTTGCCATGATTCCTGCAAAATCATACACACACAGCACTTGCTTATCTAGACTCTAAAAATACGAAAACTTCTTGGATAAGAGGTCTTCAATAGGGGGCCCGCAAGCCCTGAGTGGTCAGCGGAGTTACAGCAGGAGGTCGTCAAATTTTTGGTTCATTAGACAATTTTTTTTTTGTCCCTCACAGCTCAAGTCAGAGCAGCAGGTTTCCACCCCTCCACTTCTAGACTGCCCATATGCATGGCACGCAGTGGCACTAACAGACTACCATTCAGTTTGTTTCACGTCAGAGTTTTATCCTGAAATGTAAAAGTAACTGAATATGCTGAGCGCTGATCATCAGACACCTGTTCCGTGTTAACATAAAAAATTCACAGAGACAGGTAAGAGATTAGTCTTAGGAGAGTCGCTGCGAGGTAACCATGTTGACATCAGAAAAAAAAAACACAAGATACAGGAAGAGGTTTGCGTCCGCTGTGTGGAACTCAGTATTTGTGTATAAAACAAACAAGAAAACTCAGTATTTCAAATACTAACTTAATTCCATCGTCCATCGAGCGTTTTACTGTACTATTGAACATTACAGCATATTTTTCTTTTATAAAAAAATTAACACGTTTACTCCGGACATATGCAGTGAAAGCTTGCAGTTAGATAGAGGCAGTGAGAATAGATGCCCTCACCTTTAGCAGGTATTGTAGTGGAGGTGTCCTGGTGTGTAGTCGAGCTCTTCGGCGAAGGTGTGACGGTTTAGCCGTGGAGCCGCGAGTCTTTATAGCCCAGTTTGCTCCTCCTGACTCCTCCCTCCCTGTGGTACAAAGCGCTGACATCATGCACCTTTTGGAACCAAAATGCTGAATCATTCTCATCTGTGACAGTTGAAAAGTGTGACAATAACAGATTAGATAGTGAGTTGCCAAATGAGGCGTCACGTCTGATTCCCTTGGATTCTACTTCCTCGAACTTTTTTTTTTTTTACGAGGTAATTGCATAGGAAGTGCACAAGTGTAATAAAAGTCATCCTTGTTTGCTTTTTAGGAAGCAGTCTGCAGTTGGAGGAAGGAAGCTCGCTGGAAAATGGCACATATTCTTATATGGTGCAAAAAAACAAAACAAAACAAAACAAAACAAAACAAAAACAAAAAAACAACTGGTTTGATTGTTGGAGTTACAGTCAGCAACTTAATACTCATGTAGTCTCCAGTGCTTTGATAAATCTCCGCATTATGCAGAAGTTCCGAATCGATAAATCTCATATAAAAGAGAAAAAATGCACGTGTAAGGTTGATAGAGCAGCATCTCTTGTCTCTCGGTTACGGGTGTGTGTTATTTCCCGGTGAGGTGCAGATTGCCTCTCGGGCTTCACCTACGTGCCGACGTCACACGCACCGTAGACGTATTTAAGAGCAGAGTCCGGCGCCGTCGGAAAACACACCGCTGTCATGGATCAGCCCCGTTCGCTGCATGTGTCCGTCGGCATCCTGAGCGTCTCCGCCGGTAAGATTTATTTCTTTATATATTTATTTAATACAGAACTATATTACGAGATTTTTACAGTGACGTACGAGTTTAAATTTTAAACGTTGTTATTTACATTGTTTCATTGTTGTTTTGTTTGTTTGTTTGTTTTTTTAAGAAGGAACAAAACTACAATGCTAAACATATTTTTAACAAATTAACAATATATTATAATGTATGGGATCATGAGTGAACAGGGGATTGTATCAGTTAAATTTAAACACATAATAAAAACATAGAAGCGAAAGATAAACTTGTAATATGCTTGTCCCAGTTTCGTTTAACAACTATCAGCAGCTCAGGATAAAGTACTTTGGTTTCAACTTGTAGGTTCCCTCCTGCTTTTGGTGAACGATTATGCCAGTTCTCCTGAAAATGACTTCATCCCTTATACTGCACTGGGGATTCTGCTCCTCATCGTTGCAGCCCTTCTAGCGTATGCAGGTCTGTGTTTATTTAGAAACTATTCCCATATTTGTGCCTCCAGATCTTAGTCTTCTCCCTGACCATGCCTTGTTTCTCTCCTAGGTGTCTATCACAGTCTGTCCTACACCCGGCTGTTCTCCACTCTGTGCCTGACGGTCTCTGCTCTGTGGTGTGGCTCTGGTCTGGTGTACATCCTGGTGGGACAGAATGTGTTGAAGCCTGCAGAGCTCAGAGCCTCTCTGGTCCCTGGCCTAGCAGCATTTGCATTAGCCCTGTTCATCATAGCTGGTGCTGCAGCGTTAGCGAAGAAAGCAGTTCTGTCTATTATATCTGTCGGCATTTCCTTTGCCTGTGCCCATCAAATCGCTGGTCTGTCAGTTGCAAATTTTGGTCAGTCTGCCACAGCTGCTTACTACTTCCTTGTCTGTCTGGTGTGTGTTTACTTTGGATTTGGACGTCTGCTGTCCATGATCACTCATGGTAAAGTGGAACCTCCAGGAACAGTCCTGAAGAAAAAGCAGGATCTGACAACAGAGCAGAAACAGGGGTCCAGTGATGTAGTATCAGTAGGTTTGGTGATGAACTTGTTATCAGCCTGTGTATTAGTCTGTCCTCTGTTAGGTGTGGTCCCTCAACTCTTTGCGGGCCATGTTCCTTGGCTGTGGACAGCTGGAGTCTTCCAGCTAGGCATATGTATCCTCTGCTATCGAGATATGGACACGCTAGCTGCCACTTTCTATGGTTTCACATCCCTGCTGAAATTTGCTGAGGGTTACACAGCTTTATTATCAGTTTATGCCATTCAGCCTTACTCCCCTGTCCCCTTCCCCGTTGTGTTCTCTGTGCTTTTCTTCGTCCTAGCTCTGTTCAGCTGTCAGAAAAGCTTACTGGAGGGTTTCTACCAGTTATTTTTCACAGCTTATAGCATTGCCATTGCAGCCCAGCCTCAAGGCTTCTTCCAGGGAGGCACTCAGGGTGTGCAGGGAGCTATATTTGTAATTTCAGCAATCATGCTTTTAGTTACCACGTTCAACATGGTCTCCAGTACCATGATTCCCATAGGACAGGGCTATTTCAAGGCCCTATTCAGCAGGATGCAGAGCATTACCCTCAGAGCACGTGATCACACTCCCCACCTGGGCTACTCAAAGTATGCAGATGCAGAAATGTTAGGCCATGCCTGCAACGTGTTGGCTGCTTTTGCTGTTACGACCACAATTGCCGACAGAAATCCTCTGTACGTGCTGGTTCTGCCCTGGGTGGTGATGGCTGGTGGGGCCCTGCAGCTGTTGTGTGGTTCAGTAGCTTTCTCTCGGGGTAAAACCTTTGAGAGCACAGTGTTTTATCTGTACGGCGTGATGTGGATAGTGTGGGGGCTGACACGCTACGGCGGCCTGTACGGTGAAACCAGAGGCTTTCAACTGGCCGTCGGGATCATTGGCTTCATGCTGTTCAACGTTTTGGTGACTGTTGCAGCACTGTTTGTAAATGTGGCCTGGTTTGTCTACGCATTCACCTTCCAGCTCATACTCATCAGCTTCCTGCTGGATGCAGTAGGTGCACTGCCTTATGGTTATGACATAGGAGTCACCATCATCTTTGGCCTCGTCAGTTTTTATTGTTTCTTGGCGCACATTTTCAACGACACGTTCCAGTCCCCCCAGATCCCGTTAGGAAAACCTGTAGTCAGGATTAGTGGGGTAGGGGGAGGGGCAGATGTCTGTCCACATTTACCTGCGCGCAAGGTCACATCAGTCCATCAGATTGCAGGTGAGATACAAAGCAGTGCATCCGATTTCTGAAATAAATACTTGTTTATGGACCTTATAAAACTTCTTTCCTGTCAAACAGAAATCATGAAGAATGGCGGTATATGTGGAATGCCTACTGACACCGTCTATGTGCTGGTGGCCGCTTGCAACCGGCCAGATGCAGTGGTTAAAGCTTACAAGTGAGTTTCATTTCTCACACATTCATTTGTCTGTGTTCATTGCTTTCATATTCTGATATCTTTGTCACTGCTGTGTTTGGCTTCAGGGTAAAGAAACAAGCGCAGGACCGGCCCATGTCCATGTGGATCTCCTCCATCAAGCAGCTGGAGCCGGTGCGACACCTGCTGAGCCCTCTGCTCCTGGACTTCATGGAGGCTGCGTGGCCGTCATCAATTAGCATGGTTATACCCAGAGGTGGGTGTAAGACTCTGTGTGTGCTTTCCTGAGTCTCGTGCATGTTGAGGGTTTCATGAGCATCATGCTGTTTTTCGTGTCTCACACAGGACCATGGATGGACATCTTTGGTTTGGGAGATGCTGCCATACACATAGGGACTCCACAAAGCATTGCTCTCAGATATCCAGACTGTGCTGTAGCCACTCATCTCATCAGTCTGGTAAGGACCACGAATATTAATCATTTAATGTCTTAAATTTATTGAAGGTCAATCAGCAGACCCTTCAGTCAATGCAACTGTTTTTTCAGGTGGGGCCCATTGCTGTAACCTCCGCCAACCCCACAGGAGAGGCAGACACAACTCACCATAACCAAGTCTTCGCCAAGCTAGGAGACAAGGTAATGACAACAAGTAATAATATAATAATATAATGACTTCATGTTTCTATGTTATCGGTGAACTGTATCTTCATGGGTTGGTTAGGTGGATGGAGTGTTATGTGATGGAGCCTCCCCAGAGAACATTGCATCCACTGTAATTGACTGCACCAAGATTGAAACTGGACACATTGGCTTCTTCAGAGTGGGTCTCATTCCCAAGTCCAAGGTAACAGAAATATTCATCTGTTCATTCTTAGTACACAGTTGTAATTTGGTTTGTGCTCACACAAATTCCTGTTTGTTGCTTTCAAGGTTCTCGAAATCTTTGAGGAGGTCCAGAAGCGGCACAGACAGGGACAGATAAATCCTGCTTTTGAGCCCTATGAATATACAGAAATTCATCCAAATGAAAGCACTCCTGGAGAAGACAGCACATCAGAGTCAGGGAGAGGAAGTGGAAATTCATCGCCATCCACTGTTTCACCAGGACAAAGTCCAATCCTTAGAAATAGATTATAGTATTTACACATAGCTTAAAATATGCTGCTAATAGTAACTCAGTTTTACATGAAAAACTGTTTCCATGATGATCCAAGCTGACTCTGATGTCCCTTAATCATATATAAATGATTATATAATATATATGTAAATAATAAGTGATATTTTTTAATGAACGCAATTTCATTTTATATTGTCCTTTCACTCTTTCGCACTTTAAATAAATGTATCCACTGTATTTTCTGAAAAGTAATAAAGTTTTGCCAATGGGTGTTTTATCTTTACACTAAGGCTTTTTGATATTTCAATTTATTCTGTTTTTTGAAGTGTTCCTCCAATAGAACATCTTCTCAAGCCTCAAGCCCAAGACATGTCCCTTGCTGTCATGCTGCGTTTTGTGAACACATAAATGACACAGTTAACATCATTAATAATTCTCTTGTGCAACTCCCCCATCATCAGTGAGATCTAATTCGGAAAACTAAGACATCTACTGTATGTGATTTGATTTCATGAAACAATGTAAGGTATCAACAGGTTTTTTTGGTTAAGTGACATTAATTAATACCATCATTAGATAGTTGACCTTGCACTGACATAAAACAATATAAAATATGTATTCACTGTCCCATGTAAGATTGTATGGCCTCACAGTGACAAAAAAAAAATCATTCTTTGCCAAGCAAAGTAATTACAATTGTAGTTGACGGCCTCATATTACATTATTCCCCACTTTAACATTTAATGTTCAGTTGAGCTCACATTAATGGGGATTATTATTTGTATGTTGAGCACTTGAATGATGATTAGGGTGATTAGGGTTCATTCCAAGGGTCAGTTCAATTTTTAAACTTATTTTACCCACTCAGAAAATACTACATTTATGAACATTTCACTTAGCATCTTCAGTCTAATTTGCACTTAGTTTTTTGTTGTCCTATCTAATTAAGTTGTACCTTGGGTTTCTCTCTTTGGTTAGCTCTTGACCTCATTCTGTAAAGGCACCAGAAATGTTATGATTTTATATACATATATATATATAAATGACCTTAATGAAGATTAATTGAAACGGGCTATTACAAGAACCTTTCATCATAAGTGTCGCTGTTGTGATGAAGAACAGAATCTGTGGCCCTCTCTCTGTGCAAGTGATGAATTCTCAATGCTAGCTGTAATGTTTTGCTGCAAGCACGTTGTTGCTTTTATTTAAAAATGAATGGTTTGTGAAGCCGAACAGAGCAACTTTATCCGGGGAAAAACAGGATGAGAACATCATATGGGGACACTTCAACAGATTCATTCTACAACCAATCATGGGGCAAAAGTGGACAAGGGACAAAATGTCATCAGATTTTACAATTGTAACTTGTTTATTTATGCTTATGAACTATTGTAGTTTGACACTCAAATTTAAAAAATTCTTTCAATAGTAATGAGCTACAGCTAATTAGCTCATTAGTTAGCTAATGTACTTGTTTGAGGACATTGGGACTTTATTGTTTGCAATTCTGCTTTGGTCAGGTATTAAAATGAACAGTTTTCTATATTATTACGTTGGCGACTTTACTATAGTATACCATGAAATAACCCCCATGTTTTTGTTTATTTGTCTGTTTGTTGTTGTTGTTGTTGTTGTTGTTTTTAAAATGGACTTCCTATTCAAAGATGATGCTTAGTTTTTCTATGTCTTTGGTCCGACTGATCCCAAATACCTTGGAGAAATTAAAAATGCATAGCAAACAAAAGACTGGGTCTCAGAAGGTTAAACTGTTCTTAATATAAAAAGTTCTTTAAAAGGTCAGCATCTTTGATTTCCTCTTTACTTACACTGGAGCGGGAGTTTCAAGATGATTATAGCAAGCAAAAACAGTCTCAGTGTTGTAGTTGTAAGACGATACAAACGGCAAGTGACTACAAGTGACCTGATATATTTTGTTTATAGCAGCACATTTATTATAGCTGGTACCATGGAACTGGGGGTGGTGTAACTTTCAGGAAACCTGGTGGTAATTAAAATTAAACTGAAATGGTTTACACGTCTGTCATGCAATGGCTGATAATGAAATCTAACAAACAAACACTGACACCTGAAACTCATTCCTTCCGCTAAAATTTTGTTGAAAAAATATGCTGTTTCCTGATTGCTTGATGGTAAATGTGCTTAACAAATATTTTCCTGAAATGCTTCCTGACTTGGCTTTATTGAAATTCACCATAAGTTCAGATTTGGGCGAACTTTGTAGATAAACTATTACCAGGAAGCAGATCAATTAGGTCTCTCCCTGAAACTTTCCTCTCTTTATGTGAGTTAGTCAACATGCTGCCTGGACTTAAGGACTACAGTGCTACTTCTGCTCCCTGTAAACCACAACGACTAACAACCTCACAGCAGTGATTTATTCAGACTTTGTCTATTTTTGTGTACGTTTACAAACATGCATTTTGACCATCCTGCTCCTGTTTACACGCTGTGCACGGATAGTGATGTCTCACTGCCGCCCTCTCACAAGAAGCACATGGAAAAAAAAACTTCATGTTTAATAAAATGTTAATGTTTATAAGTTTCTCATTCCAGGGTAACTGAAACTGTGGGCAAATCACCCTTTGCTGATAAAGTTTTCTCGATAGCAAGGTAGTCAGTAGGTCAAGTCAGTATCTTAGCTTAGTAATTATTCTTTAATAAGGGGTATTCCCTTGTTGAAGGTGTGGTGTTTGGTGCATGTTTGAGATAGGTGATAGATTGTATTAGAAATGTCACATCAAAAATATTCATATCACATCATTTAATAAATACAATTCTTTCAAGTTCTTTCAAAGTGATGATTAATTCGTTATAGATTTAAAGAAAATCTAACCATGTTTCCTTATTGATACAGGATGCCCAAATATTTGTTTGTTTATTTTATTTCTTAAAATGCAATAAATATATTGATCATATCATTTTTCTTCCAAAGTGATGACTGATTCATTATAGCTTTAAGGAAAATCTAACCATGTTTCCTTATTGACACAGGTTGTCCAAATATTTGTTTATTTTATTTTATTTCTTAAAATGCAATAAATGTATTGCAAAAAAAAAAAATCATTCTTTGCCAAGCAAAGTAATTACAATTGTAGTTGACGGCCTCATATTACATTATTCCTCACTTTAACATTTAATGTTCAGTTGAGCTCACATTAATGGGGATTATTATTTGTATGTTGAGCACTTGAATGATGATTAGGGTGATTAGGGTTCATTCCAAGGGTCAGTTCAATTTTTAAACTTATTTTACCCACTCAGAAAATACTACATTTATGAACATTTCACTTAGCATCTTCAGTCTAATTTGCACTTAGTTTTTTGTTGTCCTATCTAATTAAGTTGTACCTTGGGTTTCTCTCTTTGGTTAGCTCTTGACCTCATTCTGTAAAGGCACCAGAAATGTTATGATTTTATATACATATATATATATAAATGACCTTAATGAAGATTAATTGAAACGGGCTATTACAAGAACCTTTCATCATAAGTGTCGCTGTTGTGATGAAGAACAGAATCTGTGGCCCTCTCTCTGTGCAAGTGATGAATTCTCAATGCTAGCTGTAATGTTTTGCTGCAAGCACGTTGTTACTTTTATTTAAAAATGAATGGTTTGTGAAGCCGAAGAGAGCAACTTTATCCGGGGAAAAACAGGATGAGAACATCATATGGGGGCACTTCAACAGATTCATTCTACAACCAATCATGGGGCAAAAGTGGACAAGGGACAAAATGTCATCAGATTTTACAATTGTAACTTGTTTATTTATGCTTATGAACTATTGTAGTTTAAATTTAAAAAATTCTTTCAATAGTAATGAGCTACAGCTAATTAGCTCATTAGTTAGCTAATGTACTTGTTTGAGGACATTGGGACTTTATTGTTTGCAATTCTGCTTTGGTCAGGTATTAAAATGAACAGTTTTCTATATTATTACGTTGGCGACTTTACTATAGTATACCATGAAATAACCCCCATGTTTTTGTTTATTTGTCTGTTTGTTGTTGTTGTTGTTGTTGTTGTTGTTGTTTTTAAAATGGACTTCCTGTTCAAAGATGATGCTTAGTTTTTCTATGTCTTTGGTCCGACTGATCCCAAATACCTTGGAGAAATTAAAAATGCATAGCAAACAAAAGACTGGGTCTCAGAAGGTTAAACTGTTCTTAATATAAAAAGTTCTTTAAAAGGTCAGCATCTTTGATTTCCTCATTACTTACACTGGAACGGGAGTTTCAAGATGATTATAGCAAGCAAAAACAGTCTCAGTGTTGTAGTTGTAAGACGATACAAACGGCAAGTGACTACAAGTGACCTGATATATTTTGTTTATAGCAGCACATTTATTATAGCTGGTACCATGGAACTGGGGGTGGTGTAACTTTCAGGAAACCTGGTGGTAATTAAAATTAAACTGAATGGTTTACACGTCTGTCATGCAATGGCTGATAATGAAATCTAACAAACAACACTGACACCTGAAACTCATTCCTTCCGCTAAAATTTTGTTGAAAAAATATGCTGTTTCCTGATTGCTTGATGGTAAATGTGCTTAACAAATATTTTCCTGAAATGCTTCCTGACTTGGCTTTATTGAAATTCACCATAAGTTCAGATTTGGGCGAACTTTGTAGATAAACTATTACCAGGAAGCAGATCAATTAGGTCTCTCCCTGAAACTTTCCTCTCTTTATGTGAGTTAGTCAACATGCTGCCTGGACTTAAGGGCTACAGCGCTACTTCTGCTCCCTGTAAACCACAACGACTAACAACCTCACAGCAGTGATTTTGTCAGACTTTGTCTATTTTTGTGTACGTTTACAAACATGCATTTTGACCATCCTGCTCCTGTTTACACGCTGTGCACGGATAGTGATGTCTCACTGCCGCCCTCTCACAAGAAGCACATGGAAAAAAAAACTTCATGTTTAATAAAATGTTAATGTTTATAAGTTTCTCATTCCAGGGTAACTGAAACTGTGGGCAAATCACCCTTTGCTGATAAAGTTTTCTCGATAGCAAGGTAGTCAGTAGGTCAAGTCAGTATCTTAGCTTAGTAATTATTCTTTAATAAGGGGTATTCCCTTGTTGAAGGTGTGGTGTTTGGTGCATGTTTGAGATAGGTGATAGATTGTATTAGAAATGTCACATCAAAAATATTCATATCACATCATTTAATAAATACAATTCTTTCAAGTTCTTTCAAAGTGATGATTAATTCGTTATAGATTTAAAGAAAATTACCCATGTTTCCTTATTGATACAGGATGCCCAAATATTTGTTTGTTTATTTTATTTCTTAAAATGCAATAAATATATTGATCATATCATTTTTCTTCCAAAGTGATGACTGATTCATTATAGCTTTAAGGAAAATCTAACCATGTTTCCTTATTGACACAGGTTGTCCAAATATTTGTTTATTTTATTTTATTTCTTAAAATGCAATAAATGTATTGATCGTATAATTTTTCTTCCGAAATGATGACTGATTCATTATAGCTTTAAGGAAAATCTAACCATGTTTCCTTATTGATACAGGTTGTCCAAATGTTTGTTTGTTTATTTTTATTTCATAAAATGTAATAAATGTGTTGATCATATCATATTTTCTTTCAAAGCAATGAGTCAAGAAAAGAATTGTTCTGGCTGTAAGAAGGAGGCTTTCAAATTCATATTAATAAAATATAAACAAAAAGTTTGTAATTTTTGGAGCATATTTTGCCTTTTTTAGTACAATGCCTCACAGTTACAAGTCTTTATAAAACCGTGATTGAATTCCAGCAATTAATGTTGCTCAGCACACCGCCCATTACGGAGTAACCCAACTTGGTGAACAAGAGTCACTCACATAACTGAATCTGAGAATGAGAAATAAAATAAATAAAGTGGCGTGTATAGCTTACTGTGGAAGCAGATTGATGTGAGTCATTACTAAAAACTGATTTGAAACATGTGTCAGCTCTCAGCGGGAAATTAACATGAAAAACTCAAAATAACTTTTTTGCCATGCTACTTGTGGCTCTGGCACTGTACCATCTCTCAGTCAGTCCACCGCTTATTTTCCTGCTCTAACAAATTCAAACGTGCGCTGTGTAATGCGCTTTTCAAATGTAACTCGTGACCACGTGGCTACGACACAGGAAGTCTCGTACACCAAGTGCTCAGCATTTAAAATGAACAGCTCTATGTTGACAACATTGCTGCCAGTCACTGACGCTAACAGTTTAGCAAGCTAACAACTTAAGCATAAAAGAAACGAGACCCTTGGATATTTCTTTTTTTTTTTTTTTTAGTAACCTGAATTATAAAACTACAAAGAAACCTCTTCACAACAAGAGTGAAATATGCTATTCACTAACTGCGGTTTTATTCATCGTTTGTGCATGTGGACACACACACGGACAGCTGTGAGGGGCTGCTGTTGCAGACAGGAATGTGCATTTTTGGTTTTGTCTCTGATTTTCACTATATGCAATGTATGTCTTTAAAAGTACACATATACTACAGGCCAAACATATGGAAGCAATTTCAAGTTTCTGTTCACAATGCCTTTCTTAAAAACCAGCGTGAGATAAACAGTCCCCTCCAAAAGTAGCGGATCAGCAAGTCAAATTCCCTTGTTTTTGTTGTTCACTGAAGATATTTGGGTTTAAGATCAAAAGATGAGTATGAGACAAGATTTCAGAATGTCAGCTTTTATTTCCTGGTATTTACATCTTGATGTGTTTAACAACTCGGGACACACCACCCTTAGTTTGAACCCACCCATTTTTCAAGTGAGCAGAACTATTGGAACAGGTGTTTCTTGTTGACCAGGTGTTGCCTTTAAGGTTGATTGTTCAAACATTAAATAGCTCTGCTTGACTAGTCTAGTTTTTGGCCTGGGTTTAAACCTATAAAGTATTCATTTCTTGTTAAAGGGGATAAATCAACATGAAGATCAGAGAGGGGACTGTATATATTTGTGGGATGTATTTACTGCATGATCTGACATTTTTGATATGAACCATTTTTCTCAATTTACCTTTAGGTGTACATTAATGTCACCAGACCATTGTTGAATAAATGTCAGCAAAAGAAGAGAAGGGCTAAGTTTTAGGGTCGAGAAGATTTGCAAGAGTCACAACTTCACATGAACTTCTTGTGGAACGTATGCCTCGTGTATGCCATACTTTCATTATAAGAAGAAGAAAGAAAAACTCAAATACCTGATAACTATAGTAAAAATGTCTTCTGATAAGTTACTCTTTATATAATAATAACGTTTATGTTGTTGCAAAGTATACCAATGAAACTATGATCTTCTATGTACAAATTTGCTCTTGCTTCCAAACTTTTGGCCTCTAGTGTACATGTTGGTCTTTTTTCATGATTGATTAAAACTTGCTGTATCCTGCTTGAACAGTCAACAAAGGTTTTGACACATTATACAGATGGTGTTTTAGTTTGGGAGAGTTCCTCTGACCCTTTTTCCTGTCATATTTTCATTGTCAGTTCAATCCTGAACAGATGGAAATGCTATGAAATATTTTTAAATGTGTCTACTGAAACTCACATCACTGCCTACACTGCTATTTTGCTTCAAGGAAACACATGTATCACACAGTATCAGATGGAAACAATATTTATTCTTATAGAATTATTCAGTACAAGTTCATACATCAAGAAGATTAATGTCCCGATCCAAACGTAAGATACATCAACACATTGTGCAATGTTAAAATTCATATTCACAGAATCACTGACAAAACAACAATAACACAAACATATTTTGGCATTTTTTAAGTTCAACAGTGAAGTTCAGCTTAATTCACTAAAACCACTCTTCATGTGAAATAAATGAATTACATTCCAACCCATGATAAGCTTATTATAAATACATATCTCGTGACGTCTGAGTTAAAACTTTTACACAAAAACAGGAGCAGAAGTAGCAGAACATGGAGGGAACCTGCCACCAAGACACTCCCAGGAAGAAAATAATTTATGTAACTATCAGACCATAGTACTTTTCACTCGGTCAAATATCTGTCTAACTTTAACTGCTGGGACGCAGCCTTCCCTCACGATGGTGAGGATTCCTGTGGAAAATCAGCTTGAGTTAGACAGTGCTGAAATACCCAAAAGAGAGAGATGAGCATTTTTGTGTGTTCTTACCTTCATTAATCCGTACACAGTTGACCACAGTGGAAGGAGCAATTTCGTTAGTGTTCCCATCGCAGAGAACACCTTGTATCTTGTGTCCTAGTCGACTGTAGGAAAAAAAAAGTTCATATGCCATAGGTCAGATCATTGTGCTAAACTACCAACAGTTTACACATTAATACAATAGTGACATTACAAGTACACAGTACAGTTCTTTCAGGACACACTTACTTGATGACCATGCTGTGGTGGGTGCTGTCGGGCTCTCCACTGGGATTGGCTGAGGTAATGGCAAGGGGTCCTGTCATGTCACATAAGTGTCCAGTCACCGTGTGGTCAGGCACGCGGATCATGATGCTGTCCTTGGTACCAACACGGTCGTAAGCTGGACCTACACCTAAAAGTGATCAATTAAAGTTAAAGTGAATACTGATTACATGTGTTAATGCTACGTTAAAGATGTTGGAAGCCCCCATGAAGTATTTACCTAGTCTGAGCAGCCAGTCTCCTTTGCTGATGATGCAGCTGATGCCACCAGGATACACGTTCCTCATGAACTCCCACAGCAGAGGACTGAAAGGGGGATTGGCTGCCACCAGCTGCTCTACACTAGAGATGCAAATACATACGGGCTTCTCTGCTGGTCTGTCCTGGAACAAGTCATAGATAACAGGTTTAAGAGCTTACACATGTATTGATCTAAACCATGTTGCACATTAATAGCTTATTTTCATTCTTACTTTGATGCTATAGATTTTCTCAATGGCTTGAGGATTCTTGCAAGAGGCGGCCAGCGCATACACAGTGTCTGTGGGAATACCACATACTGCTCCTTCGTCCAGAAGACCAGCGATCTTCTTGAGGCCACTCGTGAGTCGGGAATTAGCCAGTGGACAGGGTGGCTCTGAAGATGTCTCTTGCTTCTTTCTACTCTATAACCAGACACAGAGATGGTGGATGGATTTTAGAGTATTATACAGCATGCGATCCATTTGACTTGAAGAGAGAACATCTGAAGATGTCATCTTCACTGTTTACCTTTATCAAAGGAGGACCCATAGGGAGCAATCTCTGTGAGAAGATGCCATTAACCAATGATGCCAGAACTCCATATATACAAATGATTGTAATCAGTGAGAGCATGGCAACTGCAACAAACAAGAACCAGTTGTCACAATGTTTTATTGAGATGATATAAATAGTTCAACTGGTTAATTAAGAAGTATTTCTTCATGCATACATGCAGTTTTATATGTACTTACTTTCTAGATCGTATGGAAGTCGCTGAAGGGTGGAAAGCAGGAGGCAGACCAGAGCAACCTCCATGACTGTTGTTAGAAACAGCAGAACCAGGTTCCTATAGGCAGCTGACAAAAAATGAAAGAAGCGTTGAAAACCAGACAAAACAACACCCCCTAAAATGTAAAAATAAATAAAAAATGTGCTTAAGCTTACCGATCAGCATGAGAAAAGCATTAATGACCAGGAGAGCAATGGCTCCTGCTGTAAATCCATAGGTAGCCTCTGTGGAGAGCTGAAGCAGGTTACCTAGAAAAGATTCAAATGAATCAGAATGTTGTGGAGATCACAAAGATAAATGTTTCTCACATGTTTGTACAACTTACCTGCAAACCTAAACCAAGTCCATGTTGCCCATACGCCCACATAGATGGATGAGATGACTGACCCAAACTGGCCACCTCCTGTGACTTGCAGTCTGCTGACGTAGACCTGGATGATTGCGCCAGAGATGAGGACCCAAGGGACAGTTTGATGAAGGAAACTAAGATTCTGATTGGAAGCATTTGAATGAAGAGCTGAAAGAGCTGCGACTCCGTTTGTAAAGTAGAACAGAGCATCTGAGTCCTGGTCAGTTTTGGGCAGTTGCTTCTGGTCTGTTGGTGTAGATCTTCTGCAACTCAAAACTTTTTTCAGCTGCTCGGTGGAGATGGGCTGTGGTCCCACTGGGATGAGAGACTTTTCTGCTATTGAGTTGATGAGACGTGTGAAGGTGCCATAGATGGAGACTGCGGTGAACAGGGAGCAAGCTACACCAAAGAAGATGTAATAACTGTGGAGCGGGATCTGGGGGATTGTGGATATCGTGACCAGGACGAAGAGCATGTTGTGAATCAGTTCCAGGGCGTCCATGTTCAGACTTCCCACACAGAGCACCAAGGCTGCCATCACAAAGAACCAATCTCCCACCATTGCCTCCCTTGCAGAAGCAACTTTGCTCTCGTTTACAATCAGAGTAGATATCACAAACTCGTCCCAAGCCTTGATCAGCCAATAAGTGGCATGGAAGCCAAACTTTGTAGTGTGGTAGCAGTCTTGGCGCAGATGGGCATAGTAGCTGGAGAACAGCTGGGCAAAGGCAATGATGGAGACCCATACAGCTCCTAAGCCAAATGATTTCATGTACCCAAAGCCATAGAAAGCGTAGATAAAGGGAGCAACGGAGTCACAAAAGAAACCCAAGGCCATGGGCTCAGCATACTTTGTGTTCTTTTTCTTCTCCTGACCAATGCTCTGGGCACTTGATGAATTGGGGGTTCCTAGCAGGAGGACATTAAACAGAGGGGTCCCAAAGCCTTTGAGGACGAGACGTTGAGTCAGGCCTTTGATGAGCAGTGCAGCTGAGCCATACATGGCAAAGAGCAGAATGAGCAACTCCAGGACCCCAGAGACCACACGGGCCCAGGAGCCTGTTACTAGAGCTGCTGCTTCAAAGACTAAAGTGGCTGTGATGGCCCCAAAGACAAAGGGCATGATGTAGTTGACTGTGGCAGAGCAAAATGCAAGAAGGAAGGACAAAATGATATAAGGGATCAGACCTGCAATCGCTGACTCTGTCTTGGATAGGCATAAATAGCAAACTGGCATGTCTGTGAGGTTATTCAGTGACATGTTATTCGGCACAATCGTGGACAGAGACGAATTCATCTGATTTGACATAGATGAGGTCTCTTGAGATAAGGCACCAAAGTAAATTTGGGTGGCACCATAACTACCCCAAAGAGCAGCATAACCAATAAAGGCAGTGCCACTCAGGTGATCGTATTTTCGAAAGGAAAGCAGTCCCGCCACCAGCTGGCATATACCACCGATCAGGATGAGATGAACACCTGTTGAAAAACATAAAATTGAAATAACCTTAATTCTAACCATTGTTTCATTTATTCTTTTATGATATCATTCTTGCACATTTACTTTAGGTTTTACCTGTGAGGATGCTCTCCACTCCTTGTGCTGCAATGCCAGTGTGAGCTGCATTGAAGTTCTGTAGAAGTACAAGGAAGGCACTGATCCCATTGGACAACATGCCTAACACTCCTGGTTCACCATAGAAACTGGCAGGAAATCCATCTGGTGTTGCCATGGTGTCTTTGTTTTCAATCTGCAGGCCTATCAAAACAACTGCACAAATGACACAGGAAACCCACCATGAATTATTATATATACACAAACAGTCAAAAGTGCAAGTCCAGATTCAGATATAATTTTAAATAATTGAATATTGAATATTTTTACCTATCTACTGCAACAATAATGCATTGGTACTGTTGTGATGTTAAATATGAATGTAATACACAATAAAAGTCCTATATAGGGAGAGCATAGTTTGAAAAAACAACTTCATTATTTTAAGTCAATCACACAGAGAACAATCTACAGTGTCTACTAGCTGTGAAGACTTGCATAAAGAGGCTGACAACAACAAATGACAATGCTCTTAAACATAACATGACATAGACTTATAATAATAATTGTAATAATTAATAATAATAATAACAATAAGAGACTGACAGAGATAACAATCCAACAAATTCAATTCCATGTCACAAAAACTGTACTCAAGTTAGAGTCAAACTGAAGCTCTCTTCTCTCTGGCTCATTTCTGTCTTATCTCAGTGAACACAGAAACCTGAGAGTTGCCAGCCCTGCCCAGTCTTCCGTAGGCTGACATAAAGGCGCAGTGTATCCTTAACTAACAGATTAATATGCAGTCACTCCAAAGCAGGTGTGTATTTTGATTATTTTCTAAGCAGTAACTGTATTTCTAAGCTGTATTATCATGATATGTTATGAACTTGTATAGTTTCTGTTTTGTCACAGAGCATGTTTCAACAAGTGTAAATATTGTAAATATTACATATTAGAGTAAAAACCTGTGTCACATCACCAGAATGTTGTGCTGCAGCCAGGTAAGTGAAAAAGCAGTAAAGAATAAAATGAAAATAAAGTCTTACCTGGTGAAGATGTTTCAACAGGTGATCTGCTGAGTTGTGTTGAAGCAGGGTATAAAGTTTGTCATAAATAGCCCTTCCCTGTGCGTAGGAGGAGCAGATGAAAATTACCCACACAAAACTGAGAGTAAGCTGAAAGATGACATCACTGACACACACCTCTCACAATATGGTGAGATTTTTTTTTCCTGCTCCTCCTCTTCCCACTAGACAATAATGATGACGACCTCCATGGGAATTTCTCCTCTTAGAAAGATAAGATTTTGTTGTGGATTTTCCAGCCTTCCTGCTTCTCCGGGGTTGGTGTTGGAGTTGTATGAGCCCTGGACTATATAAGGCAGGTGTTGTCTTCAGACAAGCATCAGCATCGTCCAAGCACTAGTGGCAGCAAATCCACAGCAACGAGGAAAAAGAAGAAAGAAGTTTGCCTTGACAAAAACTCAAGCCTGAAGTCATGTTCTCCGTGCTATTGGTAAAACCTATTTTTATATTCCTAATTGTGTTTGATTAATGGGGATGAATGGATAGACTGCAATTAGCAACATTAATTTTGTCCTGAGACTGTCTGTGTACATTTAAAATTGTACAGGGGAGATTTTAAATCTTGGTAAACGTTGCACAGATTTATCACTCTAAACCGCACCTGTTACAGAGTCACCTCTTCAGCACAATAGCTCTTTCTTTGAGTAACATTAGAGTAAAGGCAGTGTTCAAAGGACACGAAGAAAATTGCTTCATGTCAGCAGCCTGTAATAAAACGTGCCCTCAGCAGGTTATTTGTATTAGTAGAAGAAGACTAAAGAAAAGACTCTGTGTTCTTTGTCCTGCAGAAACCCCTTAGACCAGTGGGGACTGTCAGAGGACTGCATATGTCTGCAATGGAAGGTAAGTGGACAGCTATTTCCAAACTCTGAGAAAACCTTTTTTTTTCTTTGTTTGTTTGTCTTGAGCATGATTTCAGTTTTTCAGACTTGCTACTGTACTAACTGCCCCCCCTTGCTTCAACGCAGCCTTGAAGCCGTTAACATCTGAGGACAGAGTCACAGCCAGTTTTGGAAGATTCATCAGTGAAATTAAGCCCCAGCATTTGTCCTCTCTGGTGCTCCACCGCAGTAAAAGGATGGTGCTGGACAGCATCGGCGTTGGCCTGATTGGAAGCACAACTGATGTGTTTGAATTGGCCTTGCAGCACTGCCAGGTGAGACAAAGGGAAAGGAATGAATATAAGCTTTTGTTAACATCTTATCTGATACAATGCAGCTTTTGTTAACGTCATGTCGGAGACAATGCAAGCTTAAATGCAGATTAAAGCTAATCTTACATAAACAGTACTCTGAACTCAGTGAAAACAGCCTATTAAAATACATTGTTACATAGTGAAACAGTTCAGCTACTTAAATACCGCTGTTTCATGACTGGGACTGGAAGATGCCGCTTTAAGAATATGTTTCTGACAGTTTTTGTTTCCTACTTGCGTCTAGCACATGTATGCTCCTGATGACATCAGCTCTGTGTATGGACGCAGGGACACCAGGCTCTCCCCGACACTGGCGGCTTTCGTCAATGGAGTGGCGGTAAGTGCCCCCAGAACACCAGACAGTCTCAGCCGTGCTAACCCATGACGGCAACCAAAAAAAGACATACACATTTTTAATTCCAACTGCTAGCACAGTCTGTGCAGCAAACAATGGTGGTGCTTGATGAAACTGAACATTTCCATGATTCCATGTGTTTGCTCGGTCCTTGGCTTGGTCTCAGTTTCCAAAGAATTCATCAGGATGTCGAACTCATTTCTGTATTTGCCTCCAGTGGTTGAAGCTTGTTATTAATGTTGTAATTTAGGAGGGTCTTCCAGTTAAAATACACCTGTCATAGAGTGAATATCATAATTGACTACTGTGGTTTTTTCAGGAAAAGCAAACTCATGTTTACATTCTGGCTACTACCAAGGAAATTAATCAACAGTGGCCTAATTGCCATCGGTGAAAGATAAATGCTGTGCTATCACGTACAACGGCTTGATGTTTCAAATCTTCTTTTGGCAGACTCACTCCATGGACTTTGATGACACATGGCACCCTGCCACCCACCCCTCCGGAGCCGTCCTTCCCGCTGTTCTAGCTCTCAGTGATATGATGCCAGCCAACAACAAACCCAGTGGCCTTGACTTCTTGCTGGCCTTCAATGTCGGCATTGAGATCCAGGGCCGACTACTGAGGTTCTCAAATGAGGCCCACAACATCCCAAAGAGGTGAGTGCTTCAAAGCATCCATTTTGGATCAAGATACTGTAATTTATAGGCAAGTAGCAGATTTATAGTATGTTTTCTGCTGTATTTGGTCAGCCAAACGTAGCACTGATATAAAGCCAGATCCTTGTTGAAGGTATTTGTATTCAGCGTGGATAATGACTTAAAAAGAGCCCTTTTTGACTCTGCTGAGTTCTGCAGTGTGGTTTACAGGCAGCTGTAGCAATGTGCAGTCTCTTAGTTATGCCAATGAGCTGTGAAAGGTGTGTTATTATGTTCATCTTAGGAACAGCAGAGGGCCCGGGGGTACTGTTTGCACAGTTAGTCAGGTGGAGCAGAATATCACTGAGGACTCATTTGGCATGTGTCTACACCCAGTCAAATGACCCACCACATTATTTGCTTGTTTATCAAATGTCTGGAAATTCATTTCCTTTAACACCCATAAAATAAACTGTCTGTCTCTGAATGTGGAGAATCAAAAATCTTTTTACACAGGGGCTCGATCATAAATAAAATAATTTAGTGCATCTAAACGAGGAAATAGTTACAAAATCCCTGGCTGAAGTCTCTCTGTATGTCTTTCTCTTCAGGTTTCACCCTCCCAGCGTGGTGGGGACTATGGGAAGTGCCGCTGCCTGTGCTCGACTCTTGTGCCTGGATTCGTTCCAGAGCAGTCATGCCTTGGCTATAGCTGCTTCTCTCGCAGGAGCGCCAATGGCTAATGCTGCCACTCAGTCTAAACCCCTCCACATAGGCAATGCTACACGTTTGGGGCTGGAAGCTGCTCTGCTGGCCTCCAGGGGCCTAGAGGCCAGTCCTCTGGTCCTGGATGCTGTCGCAGGGGTGGCCGGCTTTAATGCTTTTTATGAAGACTATGTGCCGCAGGCTTTAGAATCACCCAGCGATGAAGGCCACATGTTCCTGCTAGAGGTGCAGGACATGGGCTTCAAGCGCTTCCCCGCCCATCTGGGGATGCACTGGGTAGCAGATGCTGCAGCCTCGGTCCATAAGCTTCTCGTGGGAGTTGGTCCTGGTACCGTCTCCCCTGCTCAAGTGCAGGAAATCCTGCTCAGAGTGCCCCAGTCTAAATACATCAACAGGCCTTTCCCTGAGTCTGAGCACGAGGCACGCCACTCCTTCCAGTTCAATGCTTGCAGCGCTCTCCTGGATGGTGAGGTCACCGTTCAGTCCTTCAGCCCTGCTGCCATGAGCCGCCCCGACCTGCACGCCCTCCTGAGCCGCGTTCGTGTGGAGCATCCTGGCGACAACCCGGCTAATTTCAACAAAATGTATGGTGAGGTCCAGGTGACACTAGTTGGGGGAGACATTCTGAACGGGCGCTGTGACACCTTCTACGGTCACTGGCGCAACCCGCTGACCAACGAGAGCCTGAGGAAGAAGTTCAGGAACAACGCAGAGGTGGTGCTCTCCTCTGAGAAGGTGGAGCGGCTGATTGAAGTGGTGGAGGAGCTGGAAAGACATGCAGACTGCAGGGCCCTTCTCGCAAACCTTCAATGAACATTGTGCATATATATATATAAAAATCCTCGTCCAATGTGTAATGTGCTGGCTACATTGAGATACAACTATTGTTAGTAAGCTTTATGATTAGGCTTATATGCTTGTAAATAAGAGCTATTTTTGTTCCATATGTGTACCATTTCTATCTGTTTGTTCTCATTTTAATAAAAGGAATAAGATGTGAGAAATGTGCTTGTGACCGTCCTTTTTCTTAGAAAGTAATTTCACAATAATACCTGTGAGTGCTCAAAGTGCTACTAAAACACATTATGTAAAAATGAAATCAACACAACTTATCAGAGACAATACTACAGAAAGTATTTAGATTTAATGTGATTTTCTGTTGGATTATTTTTACAGTACTAAACTGTTGCTGTAGGTCACAGTAGGTGCACTGTAGAATAACAGTTCCAAGCTGGCAACTGTAGCTGGCAGTACTAAACAGGAACTTCTGTTACAGTGAACTGTTCAATAAGATAACAAGGAAACACCTTTCTCATTTACAAAATGACTGACCTAGTTCTTACCACTACTAAAAGATAAACATGCATGTGAGAAGATAGTAGAAGAAATATTTGAAGTCAAGTCATTACACCATGGGGAGTGACTGCTTTCAGCTCTGTGATATAAGTAGAGTTTAAAGGGTCTTGTTACTTTTGATGGGTGGCACATTGCCCCACTGTCAAGGTGGTGCTCACATGTCAAGATCTAGTAGCACATTGCAAAGGTCAAGTAAATATTAATGAAAGTCAATTCATATGAAAATAAAATCGAAACATGGTGAAAAAGCAGAGAACACGTCAGAAAAACCTATAGTGAAAGATATATGTAATATAATATATTTTTTTTCTTTTTCTGTTTAAATCAGACTTGATCTTCGGTCCGTTTAATAGTTTCTTTTGAGCAAAATAAAAAATTAAATGGAATTAAAAATAGGCCTGCACATCAGTGTTTTATTTGAGATTGAGGACACAATAACAAGAAGATAAAGAATTAGTTTTCAAAGAAGCACCAAACTGTGCAGCGCACCCTCATCCATCCTGTCCCAGTGTCTTTCTTAAGAAGGTAAATATAATTTTGCAAAAGTCAGCTTAATATAATGTGATTTTGTGTTGGATTAACATTTTATTGACTGTTTTTTGCCGAAAAGATTGGGTCAAAAATATGTGCCGCACGCTAGCATACGCATGCCAGCATTAGCCTCATTTAGCAACTATGTGGACAAAAGTTTAGCTTTCTGTTGAAGTACTTAAATTAGCATACGTTAGCTTGGGCGGTTGATTTGTTGTCAGATCTAATTAAGGTGGGCTACAAGGTTCCTTTTGACCATTTTACGGTTTATGAGAGTCGCTAAAAGTTAGTTAATGTAATGTTTTGTTTTTTTTGTTTTGTTTTTCTTGAGAGAGTAATTTCAAAGATTCGTTTGCTGTGAAGGCCTGAAGTTAAAACATGATAACTTGCAACATGTGCTAAAACCTGCAGAAATACATTTGCACATGTCAGGCACATGCAAACTCACAGTTTTAGCCTAATGCATCTTTCAAGTGTGGCTGATGTGTTGTTAATGGAATGTCTGTTACTAAGTTAGCTTTTACTTAGTTTTCTTATCTGCTGAGCATTTGATGCAGTGACTTCAACCCACCTGTGGTCTTTGTTTGAAAGGAGGAAGGAGGAAGGGAAAAAAAGGAAAGGAAAAAATGAACAGCAGTAAGGTTAAATGAAGTTGAAATAGCTAACGATTTGTATTCTTTACTGTGCAAACAGTCAAACTAGACCTGGCCAACTTTGACCCGGAGAGGAAAATACAAAGTTTAATGAATGTAATGTTAGCCATCACTTGTCATAGTTCGAGAAGTAATGGTGTTTTTATGGATTTTGTACATATTGAAAATGTTCAGCTTTAATAAATGCCTTATGTTGTAAGGCCATCTCTTGTCCGAGCCATTTCTGTGGTAGCTACTTTCATTTATTATTATTATTATTATTATTATTATTATTATTATTATTATTATTATTTCAGGGGTTTTCATTTTTAAATGTAAAACTTTTAAATAATTTGTTTATATCACTGTGAAGATTGTATTCTAAAGTTTTACAGTGGTAAGTTGTTAATGGTGAATACTCTAGAAACTGTAAAATAACAGTTTAATTGCGACCAAAGTCCTAACAGTATAATACAGTCATGTTTATTTTACTATAGCACAGTACTGTAATATTTTTACAGTACTTAACTGTTGTTGTAGGTCACAGTAGGTGCACTGTAGAATAACAGTTCCAAGCTGGCAACAGTAGCTGGCAGTACTAAACAGGAACTTCTGTTACAGTGAACTGTTCAATAAGATAACATGGAAACACCGTTCTCATTTACAAAATGACTGACCTAGTTTTTACTAGGCTACTCACTACGCTACTAAAAAGATAAACGTGCACTCAAGGAAATAGTAGAAAGTTTTATTCAGGCACAATAGTGAGAACTATTGTTCATCTGAATAATGTGTTATTATTGTCAAATATTTTCAAGTCAAGTCATTGCACCATGGAGAGTGACTGCTTTCAGTTCTGTGACATAAGTAGAGTTTAAAGGGTCTTGTTAGATAAATGTCTAATTGTCCATGTCAACACAATTTAAATGCAGCTCTCATCGGTTTAAGATAAACCAGAAAATACATCATCTTGGGGTCTAATGACAGGAATTTGACAGGAATGTTATTTTTGGTGTCATCTTGTTTAAAGAAGTCCACTTAAATATTGGTATGGACTATAAAACATGATGTCACCCCACATTCGGTGTGTCATACTGTCTGGGTTTTACTCTGTGTATGTGTCTCCTTCTGCCCAGAATATTTGCAAATAAACCAACAGAAGTGACCACTGAGTCTGATTCATTACTAACTTCTCAACAACCCTCACTTGTTGAATTTTTCCATGAAAACCACTCTGGGTGCCACTCCTGTCAGCTAAGAACAGGAAACTGAGACTGAAGTTCACACAGGCTCACCAAAATTAGACAATAGAAGATTTGAAAAATGTTGCCTGGTCTGACGAGTCTCGATTTCAGCTGCGACATTCAGATGTCAGGGTCAGAATTTGGCATAAACAACATGAAAGCATGGATCCATCCTGCCTTGTATCAAAGGTTCAGGCTGGTGGTGGCTGTGAAATGGTGTGAGGGATATTTTCTCAGCACACTTTGGGCCCCAAACTGAGCATGGTTTAAATGCCACAGCCAACCTGAGTATTGTTGCTGACCGTGTCCATCCCTTTATGACCACAGTGGACCATCTTCTGACGGCTACTTCCAGCAGGATAATGCACAATGTCAAAGCTCATATCATCTCAAACTGGTTTCTTGAACATGACAATGAGTTGTACTCCGGTGGCCTCCGCAGTCACCAGATCTCAATCCAATAGATAGAGCACCTTTGGGACGTGGTGGAACGGGAGATTGGCATCATAGATGTGCAGCCGACAAATCTGCAGCAACTGTGTGATGCTGTCATGTCAATATGGACCAAAGTCTCTGAGGAATGTTTCCAACACCTTGTTAAAAGTATGCCACGAAGAATTAAGGCAGTTCTGACCTACTGATCTTTTATTGGTTTTGTTTATTTACTTAATTGCTTATTTATGATGCACTGAAATAAGGGCTAACGGTTCCATGGAATAGATGATAACAACAGCTGAGTTCTGTGGAAATAATTCAAACAGGAATATGTGCTTTAATGGTTAACTGGTCTTGTGCTTACCGGCTTAATGTTTAGGACTAGTTTGAGCACCATTCAAACTCGACCCACCCAAAGCAAACACTACCATACAACTGGCACATAGCCACATCTCACCTTATCATAGGGAAGTACTACTGTAAATAAAGAGAAAAGACCCCGGCAAACTAAAAAGATCTTCTTAAAGGTTAATGTGTCACATAAGCATAACATTATATGGGAAACAGCCAACAAAAAAACATAGGCGTGACTTTCACAAGCACGGCTTCCAGGCCGTCTCCACCCACACTGAACAGGACAACATACAATATAGACTTTTGTAGACTACAAAACCTGAGCCGGCATTAACCCTTAGCTGTGACGTAGTTTACAGTTACCATACAATTATGGCTCAACAGGTAATGAAAAGAAGACCCAGCATTCAGCTTTCCTGTCAGGAAAGAGAGAAATATCCTGAAAACCGACCTCACACTCATGGGGTGGCCAGACAATGTGCTTTCCAATATATGTTTCCTTTTTAGAAATATTTAACTTAGCCACTTGATTCTTTTGAGTGATTAGCAGTGGAGGAAAAAGAATGCCATTTAGAAATAAGTCTTGGGTGGGTCACCTGGACAAGGGAGTGTGTTGTAAGACTCAAAACTCCCAGAGACCCCAGGAAACAACACGGATGATGTGTTTAAGTTTGTGCGTCAGAAGATTTTTAACTATGTCATCAACTATTTTCATATAAAGCACAGTTAGGAAAATAACAATATTTGTATTTGGCATATGCTTTCCTTCTTTTTTAAATCATTGGTGTCAATTGGACCCCAGCAATTTAAACCTCTAAAAAAAATCATCAAAATTAAAAGATTTTCCCAAGTTTATGTGTCATGTACTTTATATTAGCTTGTTGGCTACCTAAACAGCTCTTTAAATAGCCCACCCCACATATACAACCACAAAACCTGTTACAGGACTCTGGAGAAATATACAGATCACCATAAAATCTCACTGACCTTAAATTGGAATAGAGACATGTTTAAGTGCCTTTATATCGATCCTAAGTACATATTGCTGTTATCTATAAAATTTGGTGTGAAAACATCATCGCAACTCTTATCAAGAATAATGTCATACATTATGTAGGCGCTAGTGACTGTGTCAGTGCCCCGATTAAATTTAGAAAAGTCATTAAATATGAAGCAAACAATAATTATGTTACTTATGTATTTAGAGACGTTAAACATTCAATGGGGTCACATTGACCCCAATTACTTTCTGTTGCTATTCATTACCTTTGTATATATGCCAATACTTGTAGGCTATATTGTTTATTCTGTTCTACTTTTTATCTTATTATTTGTCTTTTACACAGTCCATTCTTTCTTCTTGTTGCTTTTCTGCCCCTACGCATGCTGTTGCAAACTGCAATTTCCCCATTGTGGGACAAACAAAGGTTTTTCTATTCTATTCTATTCTATTCTATTCTATTCTATTCTATTCTATTCTATTCTATTCTAAGATAACGGGGCATTAATAAGGCATTTCTTTAAGATGCATGGCTGTATGTTTGGGCCCAGGCTGCTGAACAAATCAAAAGCCTCCTTTGTGCAATTTCTGTGAAGGGGCCAAATCACCTAATTTTAGGATCTGAAGATTAAAGGGGCTTAAATATTAGTACAAAACTGTGCATATATAACATACATCTCTTGTATTTTGGACACACCTTCTCATTCAATTCAGTCAAACTTTTGACTGGTCATACTACGTATATATGATTAAGAAACATGCCAGAGAACTGAAATCAGAAATTCTTTTATTAAAATAAAATCTCAAAAGTTTGATCATGTAGCTTTTTCATCTTATATTACAACCAAAAGACCATTGGACCATTGCTGAAGTGAAAACCTAAGCAGAACTCCACAACTAGCTGATGTTATCTGCCCTGTCTAAATCAAGCGGCTCAGGGTTGTTCCATTAACAGCAATTTTGATCTAAATACTTCACTGTAAAAACAGTAACTGTGTAATTTAGACCAAATGGTCACAGAGGTTGTTGGGCTTTGTGAGCTGTTTGGATGTATTTCTAGATGCTCACAAACAAGGCCAAGGAAAGGCTCAGGAAGAGCCCTTTGCTGTTGACTCGGTGTAGTTTGACACTTCAATGAGGTTGTGGTCGGGATCTCTAAAGTAAAGTGAAGTGATGGTCCCCACAGCTCCAGTTCTATCCACTGGGCCCTCCTCGATCTCAACTCCACAAACCTGCAGAGGAGAAAAGACAGACAAACTGAAACTGGCGCCTAGTTATTTATTTATTCATCGAGATGTAAACGAAATTTGTGGAAATGTGTCAAGTACCTTCAGATGTTGAGCCACGGTAGCCAGAGGGGTTTTGGTGATGAGGCACAGGTCTGCAGAGCCTGAGGTTGGACGCTTGGCTTTAGGTTCAAACTCCTGGCCCAGCTGGTGAAGGTTAAACTTCTGCTGCCCAAAACTCAGAGCCTTACGGTTGCCCTTAGAAAATGCAGACACAGCATGAGGACACTGATATGCGTTTTTAAAGCCTGGAGGAACGCCATCACCTGGATCACAATCCAAGTCTGCCACCTAGTGGATGGTATAGATCTCAACCCACATAGTATAATAATAATAATAATAATAATAATAATAATAATAATAATAATAATAATAATAATAATACCTTGAAAGTGACCACCTCCATGCCAAGGACGGAAGTATAAAAGTTGACAGTGTCTGGTACACTTTTCACTGTTAGCACCAAGTGATCAAGATGGCTCACTTCAATGGGACAGGTTCTTTTGAATCTGACAACTCCCAGTGTTTTGACGGAGACATTCTACAAGAGGTGAGGACAGAAACGCACAAACACACAAATAATAAATAATAAATAAGTCGATGTGTGGGCGATATAAACGTTAGGTGTTGCAATTCAATCGTGTGCAAACAGCGCCGCTCCGTGGCCAAGATCTGCCACATCCTCTAAATGCGTGAAAAGTCAAATTATGGAGATCAACAAAACGTCGGTGTAGTTTAGCCAGCGGCTGGTTGAGACGTGCCAGTACCCTCAGTTGGCGGCTATAATTTGCATATTTTTTAACACGTATGAGTCAGTTTTGTCGCTTTACGCCGCGGCTCTGTCTTATTTTAACGGAAGTCTAAATTGCTGCTGCGTTCAATTGAAACTCGGTCCTGACCATGTTGGTGAAGACAGAAGCGTTAATAAATGCTCACGCTTGGCCAAAGTAGCAGAATACGACGTAATATTACCTGGAGAAAGCTCCTCGGAATATGCGACAAACGGCGCCCAGCGGCTAGAAACGCCATCCTAGTTGTAGTCCCGCAACTCTCTCGGTACTTCCTTGTTTTTCCACCTCTGTTACACTAACCTTGGTTTGAGTAGTCGGAGCTGGATTAATCTTTCATTACGCATGTCAGAGTGGGGTGTTTGTTCTCTCTTTGAAGATACATATATTACACAGTTAGTTATTACTTTAATACCTGTACTAACTAATGCAGTCCAGGACATCTGTTTAAAGTCTTCACTCGTGAAGCTTGTCATGATACTTTATTGGTTCATTCATGGAAATGTTGTACTGCTGTGTGAGTACATCAATCAGCCATAACATTATGACTACTCTGATCATCTCATGGCACCTGTCAGTGGGTGGGAATAGACACAACATTATGACCAACTTCCTATTATTGTGCAGGTCTCCAAAGTTTCCCTGCAGAACACTGTATTGCCACAAGATGGTCAACGTTACTTACTTCTCCTGTTGTTGTTGGTTTTAATGTTGTGGCTGATCAGTGTGTTAACTAGATTTAAGCAACTTTGACAAGGACCAAATTTGGATGACTAGAGCATCAGAGCATCTCCAAAGCTGCAGCTGTTTTGGGGGTGTTCCCAGTCTGTGGTGGTCAGTATCAATCATAAGTCAAAGCAAGGAAAAGTGATGAACCGGGCACAGGGTCGTGGGTGGCTGAGGCTGGCATCTGTAACTGCTGTAACGCATAGATGCAAAACACGAACACACAGTGCATCACGGTATCACACAAGCAGCAGAACTGGACACTAGTGCAATGAAAGACAATGGCCTGGTCTGGTGAACCTTTATACCATATATGGACATTATATGGATGGCAAAGTGGCTGTGTCAGGACACAAGAAACGTTAATTCCCGTTGCCACAGGGGTGTGACTGGTTTGCACCCGTGTTGCGGTGATATCAAATCAATATCCACATTTTCCCACAAGACCGTTACATTGCAAGAAGATCATCAATGTTATTCACTTCTCCAGTTAGTGGATTTTAATGTGGCTGACCACTGTAGATGTGAAGGATGAAAACAGCTTTTAATTATGACTTCCGCAACAAACACCAGAGCCTTTAGAGTTGGATGTTGCACAAGCTGTTCAACGCAATGGGCAACGGGTAATGCAACACTTTTAAATAAAGGGCTATTTTGAATTTACACATTTCAATGTCAACACTATAAAGCTCGCTGTATTGGCTTGCACTGGACATGTGCAAAATGGGTACGATGCAATACACTGGAAAAGCTCCTCAAAGTAGATCAGCTTTTGAGAACCATGTAATAAATGACATCTAAAGAAAAACACACACAAAGATAAACTGCTAATGACGCTAATGAAGCTGAGGTACAAAAAAAAAAAAAAAACTCGTAATGTGTTGACCTGCATGCAGCATAACAGCACCAAACATTTAAAGAATGTGTACTTGCAAATGCATTTCATAGCATAACAACTTGTTTAATTCAGCGGTTAGTTTCATTTAACACCCAGTTAACATACTGCACTGGGCGGGTCACAGAACAAGGCCAAAACTAAAGTATGGCCTAAGAGGGAACATACATTTCAATTACATGATTATGATATTCAACAACGTCTTGCATTCAAACCTTTATGTCCCCACACAGGGAAATAATAATTGTGGCTAAGACATCACACAATGAAACAAGACACATGACAGGATGGCATTAATAGTGATGCCCCTTTTCTTCCTTTAGCCTGTGTTCCTGTTCATCAACAATGCTATTAACACCTACAGAACTTCTAAATAAAATGAACTTCAACACATAAAAGGTAATAAGTCTTCATTTAAGATTTTAGCCATAATCTGTTTTTTTAATAGCATTCTTTTATATCATGGTGTGCATTTCCCAACTTTAGTGTGTATAGCACACCAATATGGAGCACTCGCTCATGAGGCAGAAGGAGGGCACAGTGGACGAGTGTCTTGATCTTACACTGAACCTAGGACTAAAGTACAGTAACGTGAATTTGACTGGATGATGTCTGCCTATTCAGGCTTGAATAAAGGAGGAAAGTCTACACTTCGGTTTAAGGTAACTTTTGATTCACTCAGCCAATGCCAGAACTTACTTCACCAGTTGATTATTGAGAACTCTAATATGTAGAAATAATCAGCATAAAATGTAGAAAAATAAACCAAAACGAACTATATTTCAGTTTCTGACATCACATCTGTTAGTATGTTTTAGGTGAGAAAATTCACAAATTGATAGACTCATCATCTATCACCAATATGGAAACAACCCTAACGTCTGATAAATAAATGTGCGCCTGCGGAAGTAACTTATGTGGATTTCTTCTTCCTTTATACCACTACAACACTCTGTTTTTTCCATTGAGAATTTTAATGGTATATGCCACTCCAAAATCATAGTTTGGTTTATGTGAATGATAAAGAGTACAAGTCACACTGTAAACTGCAAACCATTTTTGTCCTTCATCCTCTGGACATCACAATCTGTAAATAATTCTGCCATGTACACTGATACTACCCATTTGTTAAAAACCAAATTCATGGATGACATGACCCAGATCTTCATATGTGATAATTTACAATCAAAAACCAATTCACTGATACAAAGTATGATTCAAAATTATTTTTACAAGCTTATTTACAGCTAATACTTTGAACTGGTGTTACTAAGAATTGTACCTATACCCAACTTATAGTATATAAGGCGCCATTTAGGAGCTAATACAAAGGAACAGTTCTGAAGTGCCTCACCTACCTGCAGATGTGTAGCATTTATAATTAGAGGATTCTTTATAAGATATAGGTCTGCTTGTGTGCGCCGCTTGTTGCAGTGCAACACCGCATGGTTTATACAGGTTGATCAACAGCATGCAATGCTTGTGCCCAACTTTGGACTGCAATAATAAATGTCTAAAGTCCCCAGGTCACTGTATGAAGCACCCCCAAATCAAAGTTGTGACTGCATTATGATCAAACTCACAAATGGGATAAAGGAAATACATTTCAACATTGGAGACACATTTCCTCAAAGCCTCTTATGGGACTTGGGATATTAGATTACTTAGGTTGAGACAAAAAGGCCTGCAGTTACACCACACTCTCTCGGTTGGCCGACACCAGGACAGCCCTGCGGCAGATGGGGCACGTTGAGTTTTCAGAGAGCCAGCGATCTATGCAGTGCACATGGTACTCATGTGAACAGGGAAGCTTGCGTAGCTTGTTCCCTTCTGCATACTCTGTAATACAGACACTGCAAGTCTTCAAGGCATCACTCTCACCAAAGTTGCGCATTGAGAGGTTGTCAATCTGTTCTTTGGTCAGCCCCTGTGGCTGGTCCTCATCATCATCGTTTAGGAGAAAGAAGTGAGCAAGCCGCAGGAAAGGCAGTGAGCTGGGCTCCTCTAGGCTGATAGGTGGTCTAGGTCGAGCCCTGCCACCAGAAGCCGGTGGACCAGTGACAAGACCCTCATCCGTATCAGTCTCAACTGTTCTTCCCCTTACTCCAGCAGTAACTGGCTGCTCGTCAACATCGGCAACAGGGGCGTCAGGAGTAGCAGCATCTGGATTGTTGAGAGCTTCCACATCTGCAGGTGTGTTGGCTCCACGGTTTGAATCTGAAGAATCAGAGTCGGAATCCATGAGGTAGCCGAGCTCACCAAAGCCGGTCATAATTTGCCGTATCATAGACTGGAGAGCCATTGAGGTTGCCTCTCCCAAACCTGCATCGGAGATTCTTCGGATGGGGATGCGAATAGTGCTGACGTAGGTCCTAACACCAGCACGTTCAGAGCGAGAGAAAGTCCTACGAAAGCCACCGCGCTCGCTCTCATAAAGAAATGTGTTGTTTGAGTTCTGGGAGCGTGAACGAGTACGACTGGCGATGCTGTCCCTTTGTCGGTATTCGCCTGGACGCACGCGACGCACCTGGAGATCAAGCATAATAGTAGGGGGGCGGCGTCCTGCTGTTCCCCCTTCCCCACCACCAGCATCTCCTTCCTGAGAGCCAACATTTTGGGCCTCTGGGACAGATTCAGCTCCAGCCCTAGATGGCTGAACATCAACATCTGAGGTGCTTTGTCTGGAAAGTACATGTTGTCGAGTCCGAGAGCTACCCTCTACTTGAGGCAAAGGGGGAGAATTGGTGGAAGAACTGGGGCTTTGTGAACTGTATGTATGCCGTGGGTTAGGTATACCATCAAGCTGATCCAAGCTGAGAGGGGAGCGGCTCCTGGCTAGTCGGGCCCTAGTCCTGCGTGGTTCGGGACTACGACTGCGGGCTCTCCTTTGTCCTCTGCGTGGAGAAGTGCAAAGTGTTGGCTGTGTTGACTGTATTGGTGGGCCAGAAGGCAAGCTGGGAGGTTCTCCTAAAACCTCGTGTGAAACAACCTCTTCAAGTTCAGGCTCTGGTTCCACTATGACGGCCAACTCCTCCACAACTGGTTCTTCCACCACTTCCGTCTCCATAGGAACCTGTGGATCTTCATTTAGCATCGTGGCTTCAACCACTGGAGACTGCTCTGGGGTCTGCACCAAAGACTGCTCTGGGGTCGGCATCAAAGACTGCTCTGGGGTCTGCACCAAAGACTGCCCTGGGGTCTGCTCCAAAAGCTGCCCTGGGGTCTGCTCCAAAAGCTGCCCTGGGGGCTGCTCCAAAAGCTGCTCAGAGGGCTGCTCCGAAAACTGCTCTGAGGGCTGCTCCGAAGAGTGCACCGGGGTCTGCTCCGAAGACTGGCCTGAAGACAGCTCTGGGATCAGCCCTGAAGACGGCTCTGGGATCATCCCTGAAGGCTGCTCTGGGGTCTGCCCTGAAGGCTGCTCTGGGGTCTGCCCTGAAGGTTGCTCTGGGGTCTGCTCTGAAGGCTGCTCTGGGGTCTGCTCTGGGGCCAGGCTTGAAGACTGCTCTGGAGATTGTTCTGGGACCAGGGCTGAAGACTGCTCTGGGGTCTGCTCTGAAGACGGCTGCTCCCCTTCAGCAACTGCCTGCTGTTCAGCCAGGTTGCGGTTCACACTGATTTCCAGGCTGAAGCGAAAATCGCCACTGTTCGGGTTGGTCTGGCTTACAGCCCGCCATGACTGGTTTCCACGATGACCGGTTCTGGTGGTGTTGCCGGTGCGCCTCACTGTGTTCAACCAGTCCAAGAGACTATCCCCACCTGCAGGATCCTCAGAGCTTTCTGGTTGTTCTGAAATTTGTAAGAATTAACAAGTGACAAATCACAATTTTATCTAAATAAATAAATAAATCAGACAGGCAAAATAACTACAGAAAAAGAACTGAAGAAATGGAAACATACCAGCTGGAGCTTCTACACTCTCAGTACTTGGGGTATTATTTTGCTGTTCTGGGCCATCTTTGATTTGCTGAAGCCTGCTGAACAGCTCGTCTTCTGTCACCTCTCCTAAAAGAGACAAAACAAAATTCTGTTACTGACAATAAAAAATAAAGATATTGGTAATCCACATATTCCACCTAGAGGTTCCTCTTCTTTAGAGTGACCAGTTGGGACAGTGCAGTTGGCTGAAAGAATGTGACAGCTGAACTCCCCACAATGAAAACGACATCTTTGACGTAATGCAGGAGGAGAGGAGGAAATGTTGACAGAGGGATGCACTACATCCAGCCACATATCACGGCAGGTGGAGAATTAAAATTGTTCCAGAAATGTTGTACATTTGTAATAATGGAAAATAATGGTTTTGCATTGCTGTTTGGTTTTGTTTGATCACAGCAACAGGACAAAACTTAAAACCTCCAGACTTACCAGGGCATGCCACTGTCCATTCAATGCCCTCTCGTTGTAGGGTGCTCCACTAAAGGATGCTCCAAACTTACATTCACCTCTCCACTGTCCGGGGACAGAAATGGATTTCGGCGTATTCAATAGTCCATAGACTGCTGCATTTTGACCACAGCGGCAAATTCAAAAACAGGGTTTCCGTTAGGATTTTTTTCTTGGCAGTCTGGTGTCCGAAAATAACTTAAATTTACAAATCATGTCTCTATAACTAGGTTACAATATGTTATAATGTAGACTACAAAACCTCAACATTACTCAATAACATGTAGGCTATAACAAAATAGCTGCAACCTGTATATCTGACCAGATAACAACATAAACAGCAAACAGCAAATGTACACTAGAGGCAGTAACATTTGCTACCAACTAGAAAGGAAACATGATGTGTCGTTGCAGTATGCAGTGTATATAATCCATGTCACCTCCAGAAAACCTCAAATTGCCATTTAATTTTATTCGGAAGAGAGAAGCCACTCTCTTCTTTCCCAAAGGGGCACAAAAAAACAGGTCAGTTTAGTCAGTGTAGTTCAGTTGAGGTACAGCTTGCTGAGTAAATAAGCACAGTAAGCTGCTGGAAAATAGTTTTGGGGAATCATCATCACTGCCATTAGCAGTGATGATGATTCCAAGGAAAGCCAAGGAAAGCCTTTGGTAATAATACAAATACAAAAGTTATAGATGTTTGTGACTGGCACATTATAAATGATCCTGTTGTTGGTGTGTTTCATGTTTTTTAACAAGTAAAAAAAAAGTCATAACCAGAGTCCTAAGCAGATTTAATGTGGCCAGTCAACCTATTAGGCATGCAGGAAATGAGTAGGCCCTTCTTTGTATGCGTCAATCTTTCATATTGAGCTAAGACTACAAGAGTTTGGGGCCGCTTCTTAACCACCTGAACAATGCACGGGCCTCTTGATTTATCAAATATGTTGGGATTTAAAATATGGATAATTAGGGCGATGGTTTTACAATAATCAATAAGAAACAAACTTACACCGAGCAGTTTAAACCACCTCCTATATTCTATATCTCATAGCCCTCTTGACCAAAATGTGATAACAGATAATGTTCATTTACATCATTACTTATGATGTATGAGTATGAACATCTACTATTTTAAAGAGGCACTGTGGTATAAACAACATACATAAGGCATGAGTAAGCCACGATATTTTTTCAATGATTTTTTTTTATATCGGGATCATTACTGGCACATTGAAATCTTTTTATAAACTAAATAGTTTGAAATTTATAAAGCGAGATGAGGGAGTCGGTGTATCACATGGGAAATGGTGAACAGATGTTATGGCAACCAAGATATATACACAGTCACAGATTTCCTCCACAAGACTAAACAAGTGTAATTAGATTAACAGTTTCGTACCTGGAGTGCCCAAGAGATTATTGTCTCTCATGAGACGATAGTCTTCATCACTGAGATTGTTGACAAACTGGTAGAAGGCCTCCTCCCTGCCCAGCCGGTCCAGCAGCCTCCTGCGTTGAGACTCCGGCTGGTCACTGCCACTCTGCTCTGAACTGTCAGACCCTTCCATGGATGCAGAAGGGAGGGAGGTCTAGATATGCTTTCCAATCTTTGGCTAGATCCAGTTGCTGCAGCGAAGAGGCAAACAATTAGGAGGGTATCAAACACAGATGTCATGAGGATGTCTACTTGGAAGAGTTAATGTGACAAACTACTAAACACATAAATATATATATATATATATCGACCAAGACTCACTACCAAAGGCAACGAAAATGGCCTATATGGCTCCTCTAAATATTCCTACAGATGATGACTCTTAATATGTTACGAACAACAAGGAAAATGGAAAACGTCAACCTAGTAGCCAATACTAGCAAGGGTTACACAACAAACTGACATTTCGTTACGAAATGTGACTTTAAAACATTTACTGGGTATAACATGATGGTTTCGGTGATGTTAAATCCTGCGAGGAAGCCGTATGTTGCTCCAAGCAAACAACTCTTTGGTCAAAGTCGAGATAAAAACAAAATGGCATCACGTAGCTTAGCTCACTTTAGCTGTCTACCAGTTAGCATTGTACACGGTGGCTAACGCTGACAACTTTAACCACTCCTACATAAAAGCGAAAGAGTGTGGTTATTTCTAGTGGCATATACAAGAAGTGGAGAACGACTAGTGAAGTGGTGTGTGTGGTATCGTTTATTTTACCTGCTCAAAACGGCTTAACTACATGAACAAACGACCCCGACTATGTTGCGCTAAAGGTAGTTAGCTTCCACGTTAACAAGCTATGCGGCTAACTACATAAGCTACCAACGATCTCATAGAATCACTGTTCGCTTTCACATTGAGACACGATAACTGTGGATGTGTATGTTCCGTAGCTCGGCGTGAACTGGATATTTGTCTTGTGTGTTGTTACTGGACAAACACAGCGGTTTCCATTATAAAATACATCGGGGCTGGTGTTAGCATCGGCGTAAGCTAACTGAGCAAACGACGCCAACAACTGACGTTCATAACCAGACCAAACTAGCTCAAATTAGCTAGCTAATAAGAATAAAGTTCTATAGTAGGACTATACCGTCCGCTGATAATTCGCTTATGCTTTACCTGATCGGTGATGTTAGTAGCGATATGACCGTACTGCCCAGTTAATCTTTTAATATTCTCTGAAAAGCGACTGACTGTTGAGCTAAGTGCGATTTCAGGATTCCATTTTCTTTCTTGTAGGAAAGCTGCAATCATCTTCCGGAAACGGAGAAAAGCGACGGTTTACCCGGAGTACTTCCTTGCAGGCATACAGAGCTGCTGAAACGCATAGAAAATCGCTTGTGCTCAGCTCGTCCAATCGTAGCGGGGGAGGCGAGCAGAGACGTACTTTGTCTGAGAGGCGAGGCCGCCTGGAAGACCAAACCGAGGGCACAAAATACTCCCGAGCTGCCTTGAAGGGAATCAGAAAGAGGATGTTTGTTTTGAACACGGCTGCCTCTGGTCTGTTGTAGCGTCACTGTGCGGCTGTGAACGCAAATACTCCTGACTTCTGCAGACTGGAAGACAGAGATCGGTAAACATCTTTCTGCTTAAAAGACCATGATATCTAAAATCATTTCTCATAGGTTCCTGACTTTGTGTGGCATTAATCTACAGGGACGGAATGGCCTATTCAAATTACCAAGTAGATTTTATACCTTCTGAAGTATTATAGCATATTGATTGTTCCTGCATCATTAATGTCCAATTTAGTGAATTGACGTGTGATGTAAAATAAAAGAGCATGTATACACTATTGCACATTATAGTCACTTGCCAGTTCATTAGGTACACTAGTGACGATGAATGCATCCTAATATTATAGTCCTGCACTAAATTATATCTTCATTAAGGTTGTGGTGTTCAGCATTTGTTTAAAAAAATAACTGAGAGAGATGTGATCAGCTGTGTTTTCATTTTGGAGCTTATGGTTTGTAGTACTATTGAATTGTACTGTATTGTTGTACTGACATGTAGTGCTATTACCATAACAGTAACCATTTTAGTCAGTAGGCTAGGCTAAATGAGAGAAACACTTTAGTGTTTAATTCAACACAGTTTAAGAGCACCACAAACTACATCCCCCAGAATGATCGTACAGTTGAGTTTCCACCTTCCTGATGCCGTTTCAACTTAAACTGAACATCATCGCAGTCATTCTAGGGGGTTTAGTGCAGGACTGTTACACTAGAGTACAGTCGTTTTCACCAGTGTACCCAATGAACTGACAAGTGTGTACATATGCATGGCACAGTGCATATTTTGTGTCATGCAATTTCCCTCGCTGATATTTTCACACAGTGTCACTTCTTTTTCATTATGCTGAACAGTTCGAGTGCCGCTGATGAACGGGCTATTCCTGTTCCATCCTCAAAGCAGATGCAGGCACACATCTACATATAGTAGTATTGCTTACAACAAACTGTTGAAGTACAGACATTTATCTACATATATATATTCAAAGAAAAATAATGAAAACCACTGCATGTGTAATACACATAAAAATGTTGGTGTAAAAAAAACAAAAAAACATCTAAAATCTGACGCTTAAATAAAATTTAGAAAACAACACTGAACACTTGCTCAAAAATTTTGCCAGAATTATTATTATTATTATTTTTCCTGCAAAGCCAGTGTATTATTTTACTGGTTTTGCGTCATGTTTTGCTTCACGTTATGTCAACATCCGAGATTTTATTACTATTTATTACTGCAGTTTACTTTCTCTTTTGTCTATTTAAGGAAACAGCATTTAAGAACATTTTAAAAGAATTTACCTAATGCTATCACGGTACAGAACATACAAATAAAACCATCCAAAAAGTCTGCAGAATTCGGAAATAGCACTGCAGCACGTCAGAGTTAAGGGGGTGTTAGGTTCTTGTGATAATGTTTCTTGTGATAATGACAGAAAAAATAAAAAAAAATGATACAGAGAAACATTCGGCAACAGGCTTATTAGCAGGCCCTAGACATTTAAGTGGGTGGAAGAGGGATAGTATTGATGCAGCTTGCCAGAAGAGACCCAGTGATGACCGTTTTCCGGCGCTTACAGGCCATTTGGTTGGAAACCAGTGTACAAAAAAGCGCTTGCATACAGATGCACACGTTTGGGAAAATGACCCATTCCTTATTGTTATCTCGTAATACCTGACATGACTTGAGCCGTTGTCCTAACACATAAAAACACATCAACTAGCAGCATTCAATTTTGATGAACAAATTTTAACAAATAAATGTCACAGCAAATCTGTCACCCAGATTAAAACGTGTTGTTATCCGGAAACATGTAGATTGTGCTATTCTGATTAAGCCAGAATGTTATTCTGTAGTTTCCTGATCTGAAGTAAAAGCCACGAACGATTGCCCTAATAACAAAGCTGCCTATGGCTGTCTACGCTGTGTGAGCACGCGCCGACAAAACAACTAGGATCTCATTTATTAACCACAGGTGTACGCGATCCATTGCAATAGATATTCCATCTTATAATTTGCTTGCTCCTTATCTGCTACGGGTGACTAAAGAACAAAAACAATGCTAATACCAGCTGACAATTTCAGAGGCATACATCACAGGATCTGTTTATGGTCTCAGACTGTATCTCCAGCTCCAATTAAGCATGCCAGAATGAGTTGCAGTGTGGACCACAGCAGCCCAGCTCAGAGTTATGGATGAGCAGTCACTCTAGCAATGCCTGACCCTGAGTGCTAATTAGATATGACATTAAAATAACATGAGCCGCAGCCAGACTTGTACAGGAATTAAAATGACTTTCGTCTAAGAATCTTCCAATATAACAAACACGGAAAGACTAATTGGAAATATTAAGGTTGTTTTTACACCGACACATTTTGTGGTATGAACAAACACTGACTAGAGCAGATTATACACTTCCCTGTTACTATTATTGCTAGCGTATGGAGGAATATGTGCTCAACAGATATGCTACTTACTCTTCACTCTTGACATCCTAATACGATATTAGTAATATTACTTTTTCTCCACGTGATCTTTTTCTAATTGTTATTTTGAATGGACTGCAGTGGATTGAATAGCGTGGGCATTTTATTTTTACTGTAATGTAATATAGTTCCTGGCTAGAGCAACGGGTGGGCGGTAAAAAACACAACCCAGCTCTCTTCAGAAAGCAGCATTCAAAATCTTATTTTAATTTGTATATTTACTCCATAAACATTATTACAAAACTCAGCAAGTTACCAATATTACATTATCACCATACAGGCTTGATCACAAATATTTAAAACCTTTGCAACAGTTACAACAAAAAAAGAAAACAAAAACAAAAAAAAAAAATAATACTCAAATAATTTACATGAAAATCTATAAAACAGCAAATTGTTCACAAATTATATTTTTTTCCATGTTTTCATATTTTTTTTTCTTTGCTTATTTGTGTTTTGCACAGTAACACAACACTCTCACAACAAGATCATGGTCTTATTACAAAACTCCCAACAAAATGTAAATATTTCTAGTTTTCTGTTGATACTTTCATATTTTGGTTTTTAAAACCAGAAACTTGTCGTTGTATATCCTTTCCACTGCCCATAGAGGCGCATAAAAGGTTACTCACACACACAAATACTTCACAGCACTTTCTAAGAAAAATATACACTTACAAAATATGTTACAAATTGGCACACAAAAAATATACAAGATTTTGTAGTGTCAAGAGTTCATTAAGATTCCTTCTGGTAACAACTCTAGACAGTATATATAAAGCTCGGTAATCTTTTAATGAAAAGAGCAAAAGTAATTCCAATCAGTGTCAAAGAATCATGAAGTGAATACATCAAACATAACATTATAATATACATTCATAAAGAGGGTTAGGTACCTAATCTATTTTGCATTTCTTTTTTGTTAACTCTGGGAAAACAAATAAAAACAAAATAATAAAATAAAACCAAATGGAAAAGAAAAAGAAGAATAAACAATTGTCAGCTTTCTTAGCACCATTAACATGAGGCAGCTCAACAGTGGCACATTTTAGAAACCAAAACAAGAGAAAGAACAAGAAAAGAAAACCATGAACTCAGAGAAGTACATTCAATTTGACAATAGGCAGAAATGAGAGAAGGCAGACTAAATGGGCTCTCGGCCCATGTGAAGCTTCCCATCAGCAGCTTGTCTTGGTCCTAACCCTGATACACTGGAGAAAAGAAACAAAGGATCATGGCAGAGAGGAGAGAAAAGAGAAAAGAGACACAGAAAAATTGATTATGATTCCTGCCATATGCAAGGAATCAATTACTACAACCTGTGCGTCAGAATTGCCATATCCAGTGTGACAAGGCCTGTTTTGAAATCAATCAGTCAATTTGTCCGCGCGTCTCCGTGCAGTGTCGTGTTATTACTGCGATGTTTAAAAATGATATTACCGTTCCAAAGAGAAAGAAGGTATAGGCCTTGCATGAGTACATATTTGTAAAAGGTACTGTTTGATTGGCTCTGCATTTCTCCTGAAATTCCTTTAGAGTATAAAATCAAAAGATTTTATAATGATTAAACATGATTGTATGGTCCGTGTTTTTTTTTGTTTTTTTTTGAAGGGGGAATTGTAGATGCTTATTTCAGTGGTGTGAGGTAGTGAATGAGCCCAAAGTAATTAACAGAAATTGAAATACACTCGATGAGAGAGAGTACCAAACGTTCTAATATAAGTTAGGTTTTTTTTTTCAAATTGTGCCCTTAGTTGGCCTTGGATTTCTGGTGACTGAATGTTCTGCCAGAATAATAACCAGTCAAAACTGAAAAAGAAGACATATAGAAAAAAGGTACCTTCAAAAATAAGGAATTAAATGTAGACGATATGTGAAAATGAACCAAATGCACACCAATGGTCCAAACTTACAAAGTATGGCAGTGTTAAGAAACAAATGACATGAGAATGTCAAGAAAGGTTTACTGTTTAAATTACCAGTTCAGGTAAGTATGGAGCGAACGCAAAGACATGCTTTCCTTCATTTACAAGATTACTGTTTCCATTTGTACTGAAAACTGCTTTCACATTCACATTAAACCTAACTGCAAAAATGTCCATTCACGGCTGATGCGTGCATCAGAATCTCTGTGAGCCATAAACTGCCTTAAATTTCCAGTACAAACAGCTGTTCAGTGAGGCACAGCCCCGAATGACAAATAATTCCCTTGCTTACCCTCAGACATCTGCACACTACCACTCTTCTTGGTCCAGAGAACGCTCGTTTGAACATCGCTCTTTTTTTTTTTTTTTTTTCATCTCCTTCCTCTACAGTAGCCTTCAGAGCAGATCTCCCCTTTGCCTCTCTTTTGTTGCTTCTCAGTGCCAGGCGATGTTGAGGTAAATTGAATTTGGCAAACAAAGTGGGGGAAACGAGGAGAATTCAGAGTCTTTCTGATTTGGTTTAGTGAGTGGTGGTGTACCACTGCCAGCTGTTGGTGCCTTTCATCAGAGAAGAGAGAAAAGTCTCAAATAAAGAATTCCTGTAGTTGCAAGTCTCTGTAAGGAGTCTCCAACCCGAGCAGCCAATATTCCAATGGATAGAAAAGAGGAACAGCCAATATTCACACATATATAAGAGGTCATTTACACAGCATTGTTACTTTTGGCACATTGATTTTAAGATTATAATTATCTTTTTTTTGCAAATATTGCAGGTCCCTGTACAACAACATTGACAAAAATACTCTGAGGGTGGAGCTTTTATGAATTTGCAAGGCGTAAAAATGTAAATTTAATACAACCAGTTCCTCTAAACTCCAGGAGAAAAAGAAACGCTTGATAAAAGGAAATGGGGAGTCATTCCAACTTTGAGGAGTGAAAAAAAAAAAAAGGACAACGTCTGATATGTCATCAATACAAAATGGTCCCATCTTGTGTTTTTAAGATGTCTTGGGATTAAACAGGGCTCATTAACTGTAGGTTCCCCTCCTGAAATGAGCCAGGCAGTGTATGAAGGACAGCAACAACAGGACATCCATAGTCTGCATACAAAAACAGATGAGGAGGAGGGGTGCGTAGATGTCACTCAATGCATTTGTGTATATAGCTACATCTTTAGGGAAAAGGGAAATAAATATATAATTCAGGGGAGCTAGTTCTGCTGAGAAAATACAAAAACAAAGTTCCTCAAAAAGGCGACAGAACTGTTTTCAAGGCTTATTCTTTTTCTTTTTCAGACAAAAATAAAACAAAAAACGACTATAAGAAGAACAAACAAAGCAGAAACAACAAAAGCAAGAAAAATGCAGCCATGGTCGTTTCAAATCTCAATCAAGCTTGACACAATCACTCAATAGGTAGTTTGCAAAGTACAAGAAGTTTTTTTCATGCAGATATTAATTTCCTCTTCAGGGGGCAGGGTGGGGTGGGGTGGGGGTGGGGATCAAAGGAAGTGGAAGTAGTCAGGGGAAACGTAGTACTCATGCAGCTCTGGCATAGCGTCAGTGTAGGTATGTTTGGGAGGGAGGGCTGAGCAGGTAGTGGGGGAAAGTGAGCGGGGGGTACAACAGCAGCTGATAACAAAATATTACCTCAGTTTCTCAAATGAGGTCATCAGTGCTATGTCCTTATTTGGGTCTCTCTCAGCTCGCTTCCCCTTCAGTGTCTCAATCCGAGGGAACTTTGCACTGGTCTTGTGGCGGTACAGCTTTTTGTGCGCAGGCCCGGGGTTAATAAAGTTGGGTTTATCAAACATGTTGCAGCCCAGAGCTAGCTGTGGGAATAAGGGGTGAGAGGGGTTGAATTTGGCCTGATTCTTTCCTCCCTTTCCTCCGGCCTTTCTGCCTCTCCCAGCCCCCGTTAGCACACCTCCTTTTTTCTTCAGGTCAGCCTCTGTTCCTGCCAAGATTTTGAGGGTCTTTAGGTTGAGGCTGTTGGCCTCGGGGGGCATGCAGGCCTCAGACATCGGATTCCACAGTGGCTCAATTGAGGCCATCATGAACCTTTGGACCTCAGCCATGCCCGAGACAATGTTGGACAGAATATTGGAGGGCTCCTCGAATTCTCTCTGGTCGTCCCCTACCAGGCTGTTACTCTCTGACCAGCCGGTGCCAGTCCAGTCCCCAGTGCTGCTACTGTCAGTCAGGCCTGCGCCACAGCCACCTGCCTGGCTCTTTGCTGCCTTACCCTCTAACATGGCCTTTATCTTTTTGGTGGAACGCGAGTTCTGTTTGGGGGCCTTAACCTTTTCTGACTTGGGAGCTCTGGGAGCCCGGACTTTCTTCGGGCTTTGTCCTGCAGCCGTCTGTTTGCAATTGCCTTTTCTCTTTGACTTAATGCTTTTGGCACCAGCCAACATCTCACCAGTCTGTTCGTCAAATTCGTTAGCACCTGGCTCCTTTTTATCTAGACCTAAGACCTCCTGACTATTGAAGTTGTGCAGCGGAAACTGGCTGTCTTCCACTGGATATGCATTTGTTGTGTGCTCCTGTTGCTGTATAACGTCACAGTTCCACTTCACCTCCCTATTGCAGTCCATACTCATGTCATTCACATCCTGGAATTCTCCGACATTCCCTGCCATCTTCATATCACGGCCGACCACCTGGGGGGACAGGTTAGGGGTCTCAGGAGGGGAAAGCTCTGACAGTGATGAGTGTCTAAACTTGTCAGGGGTGAAGTTGGAGATATCCAGCAGGTCTGAGGACTCCCTGAGTGGAGTAAGGGCATCCACACTCTGCTGAATCACCACTTTAGGACTGCAATGAGCTAAGAAGCTGTCTCGGCCCTCTTCCTCACCCTCTCGCTCACAGGACTTGAGGCTGAGGGAGCTGTAATTGCTGGAGGAGGCTGACAGAGAACCTACCGAGTCATAGCTGATGAGCCTGCCATTGTCTGTGCACAGGGACCCTCTCTGGTATTGCACCTGGCCCTCCACACAAGCAGACTGACACACTTGCAGATCTGCCCCGGGCTGCAGCCCAGCCTCAGTCAGGTAGCTCTTCTCATAAAGCAACCTGTCAGCCTCAGGGCTCAGCTGGCTGTAGTTAGACACAGGCAGACTGTCATTCAGGGGCACAGCAGCTGGGAAGTTGTTGGGTAAGATGGGAGTCTCAGGGGTCTCAGGCCCAAAACTCTGACTTGCACAGAGCTGTGGGTGCCACATCTGGGGAAAGCTAGGGCAGTTCTGGGGAGACTGCTGGAGTTCGGACTCCGAGGGAGGAGACAGGACGCAGCTCTGTGCGAGCTGCAGCGAAGAAAACTGTTTCTCCTCCAGGGACAGCCCCAGAGGATACTGCTGCCTAGAGGACTGCTGGGGGAAATAAGAGATGGCTGCTCCACTGGAGGAGTCTGTAGCATCTAACAGGGTCTGCAGGTAGCCCCCTGGGATGACAGGGACACCCGTCTCCACCCCCTCCGAGGAGGGTGCTTTGTTAGAGCAGGTGGATGAAACAAAGGGAAATTTCTCCTCGGATGCGTGAGCGGTGGTGGTATTGTCAGAGAAATGGGGTTTGACTGTGGTTGAACTAATGCCTGCCTGTTCTAACCCAGCAGTAGGGTCCTCAATCTGTGCCGCAGTGACACAGGCATCCGTTTCATTTGTCACGCTCTTCCCATCCTCTCCTTCTGCCTCTTTCATTTTCTTGCTCCTCAGCCTGGCTTCGCTTTTGAATTTCCTTATCCTGACTGTTTTATTTCCTCCCAATCTCCTCCCCTCTCTCTCCTCCCTCTCCTGGGAGCGGCTCTTCGCTGTGACTGTGTGCGTGATGGAGTTTGTGTCTAATGTAACTGGGAGGCCTGGGGCTGCTATTATTCCTCCTACCGAGGGGGTGGACTCCTCTTTAGTGACACCTCCCTGGCCCTGATCAGAGAGAGGGGAGCCCTGTGCTGTTGCTGATTGCTCCACAGTGTGAATCCTCTGAACCTTAAGCCTGTTTGCAATCTTGTATTTCCTTTTGGGATGACTAGAATTAAAAGGACGATGATGGCGTCCGTTTAGATGAAAACCGCGGTGTTGTTTATCTCTGGCAGCCAGCTTAAGCTGTTCCTGTCTCTCTCTTTGCTTCTCCTGCCAGAAATCCTTCAGAGGAGCCAGTGTCTCATATTTGCTTACTGTGTCAGCATTTAAGCTCACAGTAGCATCCACAGGGTCCAGCTTCCCCAGTTTCACTGACATGAGTCTCTCTCCTTTAAACCTGTTGATGATTATGTACTTGATGACCACAGGTGGCTCTTTGCGACAGGATTTCCGTCGCTTTTTGGGGCACCAGTCTACGTCCTCCTCCTCTTTCTGACCAGAGGGAGCTTTCTCTTTTTTCTCGGCATTTTTCTCGCTCTCAAGCGAGTCGACGTCATACAAGTAATCGTCGCTGTATCTGACTTTTCTCTTGGAGCGCAAGCCGTAGTTGAGAGGGTTGGAGGGGCTGAGGAATCTCTTTGAGTGACCCTTTTTAAACTTGCCCTCCTGCAGGGTGTCTGAGGAGGAGCCAGTGCAGGAGCTGTCGTCGCTGAATTCTCCTGACTCCTCCGTGGAATTGAAGTCCATTAGGTAGTTGACTTTGGGAGTGGACATGGGTGAGCCTTGTGATCCATCAAGTGGACTCCTACCACTGCAGTCCCCAGCCTTGCCTTCTTGTGCTGTCTCCAGGATGAGCTCGTCCGTTTTGGGCTGTAGCTCCTCAGTACTCCTCCTCAACACCGCTGCTGCTCCTTCCTCTTTCTTGGCACAGTTGGCCAGGACACTAGGGAAGAAGTTGAACTGTGTCTCCTCCTGGAGCACATTGGTTTTTTCCCTCATGTTGTCCTGGAAAGACTCGTAACGAATCTTCAGTGAACAGACATCGCTGCTTAATGTTGAATCGTCGTCTTCGTCGTCAAATAGATTGTCAACATCTTCCTCAGAGAAAAGGTTGACTGACAGTTCATTCTTAGAACAAAGGTCCAGCAGTTCCATCTTACTCTCACTGATGAAAGACTCAAAGTAACCCCAGTCCTGGCCGGCATTAGCCAGCAGAACCTCTTCTCCGCTAACTTTGTCCAGTAAAAGTCCCTCATACAGGTTCTTAGCTGTTGCATCATCCTCTGGGTCATCGCAGTCCTCTGTTGTTTTGTTTCCATCAGCTCTCTTGCCCTCACTTGGGGCTTTCGGCAGAGGAAAGCTAAGTAGCTGGTCAGAGAGGAGCTGTTCTCCATAGTGACTCACTGCCTCCCCCGCATGGCTCAGGCACTGAATGCTGATATTGTTGATGTCCGAGAAGTCCTCTCGGCTCACGTCCCCTATCCTTACGCTTAGCCCAGTCTCGGTGTCAGGGGTGGCGTTAGGGTCATGGGGCGGGTTATGAATGGGATTAGGATCAGTAGCATCGCGGGTTTCAATGAAGCAGCCAAGGCAGGTTGGGGTAGGCTGAAGAAGACACTCGTCTGTCAGGGCAGACACAGTGCCAGGCTCCATCATTGTAGCGGGTAGCGGGAGGGCAGCGGGCAGTGGAAGGGTATTTTTCTGGGTGTTTCCTGCTGGGTGCCAGGAGCTCACAGCTGGGGTGGGAAGTGACGTGGTAGTGTGGTGAAAGGGGGGATCTACAGTGGGAGCTTCATCTGAGGGGGGGTCGGGGGCCACCGTTAGGCCCAGGGAGACGTCGGTGCCAAGCGGTAGAGGGAGGGCTGGAGATGAGGGAGTGGTCCTCTGGTGTGCTGGGCAGGCCAGCTGTGAAGTCTCTGCAGCGGGAGGAGGTGAGGATGGAGGGAGAGCAGCATCGACGAGCCCACACAGACTCAGATCCCCACTCGGCTCACATTCCCCTGCAGGAAAACAAGAAAAAAAATAAATGACTTAAACTCTTTGAACTCTAAGTATGAGGTTAAATTACATTGTTTTTGGTGTGTGGTTACTCCACTGTGCTCAGTGGCAATTAGTGTCAATTAACCCCCTTGAGCTGAAAATGTCATTTTATGATGCCGGGCTTAAACATTTATAATTCAGTTTTACAGCTAGATTCAATACGAGGTATTAGCAGTGTCAAGACGGATCCATTAACGCTTTATGTTCAAATAAAATTGTCGAGACAAGGCCGGAGGTAACATAAAATTCAATACCAAATTCTCAGGACACATGGAAAGCAGGACAAATTAAGTCATCTGGTTTATGTTAAGCAACAATGGTGGCATAGGTGGAAGAAATGAAAAGCTGCCAGAAATACAATATGTTCATTTAACAGAACAAGATGGTCATCTGCTTTATATACTTACAGGAAGTAATGCGAAACTCTCAGAAATTAGATCTCCCTCAGTGAAAATGTGCATGATGGGTGGAAGGACTTTGCTAAACATTTATGTTAAAAGCTAAAAAGCTACTAAATGGTTTAAATGTTGTGTTAAATATACCCTTTGTTGATTCAGAGAGGAAATGAGAAACAGCACTCTGAATAGCTCAGAAATCACCTACTTTATGGAAATAATATACAATAACAGTATTATGGTGTTATATGTCTTTCTTTCCAAACCCAAGCACGCTGCATGAGATCAAATGAATGCACTCGTCTTCCTTTACCTCCCCCTCTTTTTAGTATCTCTGTGCAGATGTAAATCCAACTTAGCTTTTAAGTGCCAAGATAAAATAAAATGACAAAGATTGGCAGCAACAATAGCAGTAATGACTAAACGGAAAGTAGATTTTGGTGATTTTCTACGGGTCAGTTGTGACAATGTCTTAATCAGTTGAAGACATCCATCTGATGAGTAACAATCAAAACTCATAGAAGCGGGCTTGTAGCAGCAGGCAGATAGCTTTGTTTGCTCTGCATAATTAGATGACAGCAGCAGAGGCAGGTACGTACACATGGGACACGACAGGCCCATATGCTGGAGACTGTAGAACCAATATTATCTACACCTGCCTCCCGCTACAATTCCAAGCTGCTGCCTCGCACGTAGTCTTAAAAAAGACGGCAGAAAAAAAAAACAAAAAACAAAAAAACAAAAACTGAAAAACAGAGCATGGCAATTAATGTGCTCACAGAGGTTAACTAGCAACAACCCTCATTTCAGAATTGATGCACCTAATCACTATTGAGGTAGTGACAAATGCTTCAGGGATAGACTGCTTAGCAAACAGCTTTCAGCATGGCTGTATTGGCGGTGAGTAAATCTTTGAATGTGGATATGATTTGAGACTGATTTAATGAGGTAATGAAATTTCTGAGAGCCGGTCTCTCGGGGTCCGGGGCCTGCAGACACACAGGAGTAACCAGAACGCCTACTAAAAGCATACGACTGCGCTACTGTCATCCTTAATGAAGAAAACCTCAGGAGAAATATGCATCTTCCCTCTTCCTCTTGGAGTCAGGAAACTGTTACAGCAGCAACTTGTCAGATGCTGCAGAAGCTTCACAGCGAGGCGTTCGCCATCAGTTCCTTTCAATCTGTGAGCCAAAATGACCTCAGAGCAAAAGCCTGTGACTGACACATGTTCACCGCAGAGGGTCACGACACACATCCTATTCTACATTTAGTTTTCAATTTCAGCCTCAACATTCTATGGGCCTCGCTGAAGCGAGAGGAGGACAAACAAAGAAAGATCTTTTCAAACATGCCCACAACCCATTCGGATTTATTTGGGAAGTGCACGGGATGAATAAATGGCTGTTAATTATATAATTATTATTAATTATATCTTCCATAACCCCCACAAAGAAGAGAAACAAGGAGGACACAAAAAAAGGAATTAACTTCCTTTATCCCCGTGTGCTCACATTGAGACCTAAGCTGCCACCTAATATTGCCAAAAGATTGCTCGAAAATGCTGCGAAACATTAAACTCACATTGAGAAATGTGTTTCCTCAGGGTTTATAATGGATTAACAGTCTATCCTATCCAATATGTGTGTGTTTTCTATTTTCTGTATGTGCGTGTGTTTGGGTAGATTCATGTGTGTAAACATGCGTGTGCGTGCGTGCGCGCGTGTATGAGAGAGAGAGAGAGAAAGAGCGAGAGGGAGTGATAGAGTGTGAGTATTGGCTTGGGGGTATAGTGTTATCGAGAGGCCATCTGTCTCCAGCTGGACCATTAGCTCTTCAGCTGTTCAGAATGTGCCACAGATCAGTCAGTCAGACAGGTACACAAACACACACACACACACGCGAACGCGTGCACGCAAAGGGTCGCAACGCGATGACTGTAGCTGACAAATCGAGTTTGACATTGGAGGTCAAAGAGGGATCAGCCGCCTCATATTCACTGATACGGCGCAGCATAATGTTACTATACTGCATCTGAGCTGGCAAATGTAAACAAGATAAACATCCAAAATACTCACTGCTGCCAGAATTCAGTATCTATCTACTGAAAGAATAATTCACATGCTGGCTTTACAGACTCAGCGATCATCCTGGCACGGTCGTAGTTTTGTAATGGTGTTAGGAGCGAGAAGCTCCTTGAATAGAACAGAACTGAGGCTGGATGTGACACAGCTCACGCAATCTGGCATGGACATTCACCACTGAGCATATGGAAGGACCCCGGCTGCTGGCAGGTGGCGGTGATCTTCTGATCCCCAGCCCTGCCAAGCCCAGCCATGCTAGACAGCCCGACCACCGCCAAACTAGACCAGACCGGACCAGACCGGACCAGTTAGCACTCTGAGCTCTCAGAGCCGCGTTTCTCTTTCAAGCCACGGCTTTTCGGGGCTTCATCCGCCTCAGGTAAGCCCAAGCTGCACGGTGCCAGCGCGGAAAATGAGCCCATGCCGGGGGGACACGGTCACGGACATGAGAAAAGGGACCAGTTTGGCATCCGTGGCCCTATCCATTAGTGTGTCAGATGCCGCACGTGTACGTACACATGCATTTTCACTTGCACTGCCACAAAAAAAAAACAGAAAAATGCAATGTTTATGTAAGAATGCAATTCATCCAATTCATTCGTCTGTTCCACGAGGCCAAAGGAGTAAAGCAGCTCAATATGAAGTACAATGCACAGAAAAACAGCTGATGCTGCCTTTCCCTCCTTTTAATGGCTTTTTGAAATCATTTATTCCCATTCCCACCCCTCTCCATCCATTCCCCTTTTCTGCTCGCTATCTCCTTCCCAACTTCCCGCTCCTTATCCCGGTTACACGGAGGCTTTTACATTATGCCAAGCAAGCCGTCTGCAGCTCAGCCACCCGGGGCGTTCGCTCATCCAGCTGGTGGGGCCAGCCACAGAAGCCGCTCGCTCCATCCTCACTATATGGCATTTTGTGAATGGCGGCGGGGAGGATCAATCCAGCTAGTACAGGATGTTCATAATAAGTGGTGAGTAACTGCAGCATGATTCATGGCCATTCTCGTGCTCAATGGAGCCGCTTTCACCCTTTCCTCTATTTTTTTTTTTTTTAATGCTCTCATTCTCCTACTTTCAGTCTCTTTCTCTCTCCTTCTCGGTGCCTCTCAAGGAGCAGGCGAGTGCTGGGGATAATCTGTGCGATTCGCGCAGTAGGGACCGGTCAGTCCCCACTGAGCCTGACCAGAGCTGAAACACTAAGATAAACCTCATCTAAGGATCAGCGGTGCTTGGTAGAGGTAAACTATAGGGGGCAGTAGGCAGCGGCTGAATGAGTCCTGGAAAATGCACAGCGTCAGTGTGGCTCATAATAAATGGAACAGACTGTACCGCAGACACACCTGCTGGATTCATTTCAATTGCATTTCATAGCAAAAGTTTACATCACGGAGACATTTTTGGAGAATTGCAGGTTCTGTCACAGTTGCCCCCCATTTTTACGAGAAAAGGTGGATGTCACGTTTCTGAGCTGTGGAGGCATGAGCGGAGAGGATTAACAATAGCTTGAAAAGTCTCATTTAATGTTTCGTTTCCACTTTCATTTTGAAAAAGACAGGATGCGTTTCACACTCCCCACATCTTGTCAAAGAGCTTAAAGCCGGGGGGCGAAAAGCTAATTCACAAAAATATGTGGTAATACTAATTGTCTCCTCAAAGTCTTCAAGTTGTTTTGAGAGAAACTGTTGCTATCGAGCTTTCAGTTTTTATTCCGACAAATGATCGAATATTCGGGGAGAAAATGAATCCTTTACGTCGCCAGCCGAGCTTCTTTAAACATTCCTTTGAAAGATAAATTGCGAAGCGCTGAAAAAGAAAAAATGGACATTATGTGAACCCTGAAAAAGGAAGTTGAGCACGTGAGATGTCGTTAATACCTGTGTTCTCCACTACATTTGCATGCTCCGCTTCTGAAGTCTTCACGATCAATGTGAGACCGCTGTCTGTTAACACATCCATCAATACGGCTCAGTGCTGCACCACCTACGCATCATTTTGACTGTCCCACCTGTTAAAAGACAAAGACAGAGAGAAATGGGAAGAGACGTGAGTACGGAGGGTGATCGTTAGAGGGTGACTGCCATGTGTCTAATGCAGAGCAACATTTACGGCAGGGCATTAGGTTTCATTATAACAAAGAGTGACACGAAGCACGGGCGAGCGCAAAGTTGAGGTAATTGAAGGAAAATCTCCAAACGTTATACAGACATCAAAGAGGCCCTCGGGGGAACCAAACAATCAGTCATTTCTTCTCGGTATCACAGATTCGTGTCTAAGATTAATTTAAACTTTGCCAACCAAGAAAGTACACAAAGAATCACAGCTGAGATCACTATGGCAACTGTATGCCATACCATCCTATTTTAAGCTTCATTTAACATTTATAGCAGTGTTGTTAACCTATGCGAACCTTACATAGGCGGCTCTGAACATATTTGTTTATTGTAATTAGCTGACTCCCTCCCTCCTATGCGCCGCAGCAGCAGCGGCAGCAGCAGCAGCAGCAGCAGCAACACCAACCTGGCTCAAAGAGGAGAGATTAAAGAGATGTGACTGAGGCGGTGACAGCAAACGGCGAGCACCAACAATACTTTTCATTGTAGCGAGTGGTGGTGAAAGTGGGGGCGGCTCGTGATTGAGTGCATGAGTGCGTGCGCTGATGCAAAACAAAATGTTAAAGGTAGAGGGAGAGGTTGAAGTTTGTCAGCCTCTTGAAAAGAAAAGGCATATTAATCCGCTGCGATTGTGAAAGAACAATGGCCGTGTGAGAGACTCTGGGCCAGTAAATGATGAGCATTTGATGTTGGGGTCTCCTGCCTGTTTATATTGTTTTGTCTTTCCCTGCTCCTGCAGTCCTCCTCTGGAGGAGTGCTGCTGCAGGATGACAAATGAGCCGAGGGAGGGGATCTAATAACATGATCTCCTTGTGGTGCGAAAACGGCGGCTAGGAGATTAAGACAGACGGCAGACAATAAGACAAAGGTAGTGTGCGGCTCCCTCCGACCAACTGCCGCCTCTTTCATCCTGTTTCTTCTAAATGTCATTAGCTGTTCACTGACCTGAGCAGGAGAGCTACCTAAAGGGAACCCCTGCTTCAGCTTACAGTTGCATACACACCAGCTCAGTGGGTAATTACCTCATGAGCCATCACATCTACTCATGTGTGCAGCAGGTACAGGGACCCTGTAGGTAGGCCCAGCCAGAACCTGTCCTTCTCTTCAAAGAGAAGCCCTATTACACCCGAAGCTCAGGCTTAAGTGCACATTTACAGAGCTATGAAACGGCTTTGAGGTCATCAATTTGACTCGGGGGAAGAAAAACTGAAATTCTGCATCTAGCGATGAACGCATCCCCTCCCTCAAACAAAACACGAATTGGAAGTGGATAACGCACCCGAGCCGGCCTTATCAATGCAACAATCCCCGAGTAAAATCGTGAACTATTACTAAAAATAGGCCGCGTCCTTTGAGCAGTGTATCTGAGCGTGGCTGTGACACAACACACAGCTGGGAGGCTGGTCAGGCTGCAGAGGTGCTGCTAGAGTTCAGCGCTGAGAGCTGCTTGTTGGTGTGTAGCGTGTGTTTACGCTCAGCTGCATGTATGTTAGATAAAGCCTCAAGGCCGAGGATCCACACCATCAACATCCACTGGCAGAAGCTGCACATACAATCGCGCGAAGGAGAAGAGAGAGAGGGAGAGGAATGAAAGCCGGGCATTTAAAAAACACGTCCAACACCCCTCCCGCCAGACAGCTCCAGCTCCTCAAATGTGTTTATTTTCCACATTATTCATGATTCTCCTGTACGCTTCCTTCTCTCCCCCCGCCATCTCCACCACTCTGTCAAGACCTGACGAGAGGCCATTTCAATAATGAAGATGGACTAACTGCAATAGAGAGTGCACATAAATTGGAGCTACAGCCAACAAGCATGTCCAATTTGCCAAGCGGTTAAGTCTGATGTCTGGGTGCAGCTTTAAGAGAGCGCCGTGGCTGCCGTCAACAGGTTTTGCGCTGACCTGATTCATCCATCCACATCATTAATACTTCACAGAGGGCACCACCATTTAACTCTGCTGCGGGAAATCGCTCTTTAAACACCACACATTAGGGCACGTAATCACTGTGCACTCATTTCTGGAGCATTCAGCAGGTGTAGGAAAATGGCTAGTGCTTCTGACCCTTCTATTGTTCTTGCTCGTGGGCCGGGGTCCTCGGCGCGATGAGAAACAGAAATAGAGACAAAGAGCAGAGAGCGGAAAAAGCCGGAATGATTAGGATTTGATTTATCCCTTTAAACCCTCCTCCACACACCATGTGCTAATGTGCAAGCTGGATAACAAGATAAGAACATGTTTACTTGCGCTATATGGAACTTATCAGCACCCCAATCTAATTCCTGCAAGCCTCTTCCCTGGTCCCCGTTTGACTGCATTTCTCCCCGATTCAATTGCATTTCTCTCCAATGAAGCGACAACAAGAGGGATAGCCGGAGTGGGATTGTGTATAATTGCCACAAAAAAAAGAAAAAAAAGAAGAAGTCCAAGGCAAAGTCCCACAGCAGCGGTATATGTAGGTACAAAGGGCCCATTGTGTCAACAGAGGGAGAGAGTCAGGGGCCAAGGAATAGATCCCCAACAGAGGAGCTCTCAAAGAGGGCACAGCACCACAGGGAACACTGATCCAAACAGACAGCGCTGAAATGGCGACTCCTCTTTTCAGCACAGGTATAGTGTTTCAGAGCAGGTTCAGCGGATGGCTGCAGACAGGCTGAGTAACCTGCCTCACACGCAACTCACAGAAATACTCGTGAGCTCGCAGCGATACGTGGTAGGAGTGCAGAGCAGCGCGGATCCATTACAGACACAATAATACATGCAGCAAGATTTTAAGAATAACACGCGCCCGACGCTTTCGCAGGCACACGTTAGCCCCGTGACTTTCATCTTAAAGGCCGGGCATTTCTGAATCTGGGAGGAAAACATCCCCCAAAGATGGGGATCTGCTTTAAATAGACCTAAGTGCTATTTTATATGCCCAGGTTTGACCTCTGAATCTAACCTGCGCCATTACCATAAAGAAGAAAAGGTCCCTCTCGCTCCTTCTGTGTCTTTATCACAAACATGAGCAGCAGGCCTCCTCACAGTTGTCATGTCAAAGCTCTGCTGCTCTGAGGGGCCCTGACACACCGGCCTAACCTCAAAGATGAAGCACTGCCGGTGGACAGCAGATCAAACACTTTGCATCACCTCACGTCGCTCTGTGTCCTGTCACGACAAATGTTCCACTTGAACACGCTGTTAAGAGTAAAGTAAAGAGTGCTTTCTGACACTCGACACGCGCGCCCATGTTTCTGCAGCACTGGAAATACCGCGTTAGTCACCGGCATTTGTAATCAGAAATAATATTCGTTTTCTTTCTTACAGTATCAGCGCAATGGAGATTACAGTAGGGCAAATATCAGAAGCCATCTTCACACACAAGATCTTAAATGTTGTTATTTTAATAATGCCACTCGGCCTCTTGGGGTCTGTTCGACAAGACGTATTACAACATTGTGCATTACCTCCTGATATAGTGAAAACGTTAAGAAAAGTGCCAGTTCACACATGGAGAAACAATACTTACTAGAACGTATGTTATTATTCACTTAGTCTACTGTTCCGATACCTGTCTTATTAGGTGGTAAATGCTCCACTGTGTCAGGATTAGGGTTTTTGGTACTGAAAACAAAAGGCGCTAGTGGACATTAGGGATCTTCCGTCCGGTGACAGGGCCAGATGATGGCGTTTTTAAAGTATTCCAGTCAGATCCGATGAAACATACGATCTTTTGCACTAGTTTCACGTCTGCCGTAAACTAAAACCAAACATTAAGTGATTAAACATGTCTGCTGTCTAAAAGGTTTTTTTTTTTTTTTAAAACTGAAAAGAGATTTCAGTACAACGCAATGAAACACTGCTATAAATATCTATAAAGATATTTAAAGTTGTTTTTTTTCCAGCTAGCTATTTAGTTCATTAAAACTATCTAGCGCCATGTGTTTTTAGCGATAAGAGCCAAAACACTTTTACTTACTTAACTGTTATTTAATTGGCACAACGAAGAAGGCTTCGGCATTGGAAAATAAAGTGAAATCCTTTAAGGAATAGCTGAGGGGCAGCTATTTATTTTCCTAATGCGTTGCAGAGCCATTAAGCACAGTGCACATGGGATCTAGAAGAACAATAACATAAGATAAAAAAAAAAGAAAAAAAGAAATGCCTTCATGAATTACAAGGGGAAGGAAATTTTGTACAAAATTTTGTTACAAAACATACAAAAGTAATTTTTTTTCCTGATATTCAGCTGATCAGTTTGGGGGCAAGAAAAACAAAACAATACCAAAAATCACCTGAGTAGGACATCCGTGCTGAACATAAAATAATAATAAGAAGATCTTTATGTAATTCATTTACTTCCACATATGTTCAGCAACATTAACACCTGGCTGAACTTGTAGCTTGTTGCACCAGGGCCGTAGGAGCTGCACCATATGTTTCCCGAATGTTATTGTTTCAGCCATCTTTCAACACAAAGCTACCACTAGCTAAGTCTGTCACGAAGACTGCTTGTCAGCTATGATCTGTGCCGCAGCCGAGGACAAATCTCAATGATTTCGTCTCTGACATGAAGAGAGAGGAGGGGGGAAAAAATAAAAAAATCACTTCTTATCTGTATGTCTTAATTCAATGGTGTCTCCAACATGCAGCTCTGCTACTGTGCTGCTTCCCCGTCAGCTGTTTGCTGCTGCATTTGATCAAACACCCTCACCTAAAATCCCTGACATGGCCGCGGTGACGGCAGAGATATGGCATCCGCCGGAGATAGTCATCGTCAATCACAGGCCGCTGAAGAGCTCAGGAAGCATTTGATAGGTAAAGATTCACTGTGAATCGGGATTATAGAGCTGGATCTTTATCGGCACAGCACAACCTGCAGAGGCAGGTCCAGACAATTGCAACCAATGTTACCTTTAAGGCTTTGGCCTTTTTTTTTTTTTATCAGAATAAGAAAGTGTAGACCCCTGAATGTGTGTGAGCGTTCACTTCGAGTCAAAGTTTTCCTGTTGCTCTCGTACAATAATGTTTGACTGGTGTAATTTAGTTTTTATGGTAATATGTAGATACCTCTGTTTAGCTGAAGCAAACCACAGGTGTCCACATTTGCATTTCAAAAAAGTTTAAGGACACTTTACTCAATCACAAAGCTACTGCAGTGCAGATACCTGTAGAATCCTTCTGTGTTTTCAGTGCACAAATCTGAGGTTAGATACACCTGCAAAATATAATTTAACGCAATACAATGTGTGTGCGGTATTAGTTTATTTTACCGGATAGATGGCATTGTTAGGCGTTCATTAAATTCTATCGACAAACCGCGGCAACAACTTAATGTTCTACTGTTGCTAGTATTGCACTGCGTTGCACGCCGATGCTTTGTCTTCGCAAATGCAGTGATAATGTCTTACAGTAGCTCATTGAATGACAATATATTTTCCAATTATACTTTACGTTTGTCCCTTTTATTGTGTCATTAATCCTCAGATTCAGTTGTGTGTATGTCGGATATTTGACTGGGGCCTTTCTGTGTGGAGTTTGCATGTTCTCCATGTGCCTGCGGGGGTTCTCTCCGGGTACCCCGGCTCCCTCCCACCGTCCGGAGACATGCTCGTTAGGTTCACTGGTGATTCTAAATTGGCCGTAGGTGTGAGTGCGAGTGCGAACGGTTGTCTGTCTCTCAGCGTTAGCCCCGCGATAGACTGGCAACCTGTCCTGGTTGTACCCTGCCTGTCGCTCGATGACAGCCCCCCGTGACCCCCTAGAGGACAAGTAGTTATAGAAGATGAGAATCAGAAACGTAATTTCCTTTGCTTTACCACTGAAAAAAATGGATGTGGTTTGCTTCACACAAAAGAAAACTTACAGAACATCCAGGTTACAGGTTCAAGGAGGCATTCTGCAGGCCAAGGCGCTGTCATATGTCCACATGAACTATGAACTATGAATTATATTTGTTACTGTCAGTGTTAGCCTTGCATAGAAACAAATGCGACATTTAAACGATGCTGAAACATTTAAATTAGGTTTGTAAAGCGGTGCAAAAACAAGCGCCGCATGAAACCACGAGCTATGTAACTTTTAAATTGTTCTATACCCTCAGCTAACGGTTTCTCTGTTTATCTTTTGCACAACCTAAGCTCTTCAACAGTGGGGAGAAGAGGACATTAAGAGATAAGGAAAAGAGGGAGGGGGGGTAGCGGAGGGAAGGTCAAGAGTGAGGAGAGAGACGGCGGATTACGATACATCAGCGCGCGCCTCCAGAGACTGCGTGTTTACAATGCTGCTTCATTCATATGTGTACAGATGATGATCAGTCAAAACAATGGTAGCGCTTGAAGCAAAAAAAAAAAAAAAAAAAAGGGATGGGGCCCTGCCGGTGAATGGAGGAGAGAAGAATGGCAATAAGGCAGGCAGTAGGCGAGATGTTAAAAGTTGATTAGGTTGTTAAAGGTCATGTAGTCAGGCCTCATCAGCTGTCCCGATGGAGCGCAAGAAGCAGTTCAGTGCCTCAGCATGGCTGCTAATGAGACAGAAGCAATGGCATCCTCACTAACATATGGATATATCCTTCTCCCATGTACAGCAGCCTTCTTATGGCACATCTTATGGCTAGCACTTAACGTGATGACATTAACAAAAAAAAAAAAAGCATAATCTCGACGAGCCTGAGGATGTTATAACAAGCTCCGGCACATAGCAAGACAGGAAAACTGTGTTAGGCATGTAACGTGAAATTATTTGATCACGGGGATTGGAAATGTACCGTATGTTTATGCTGCTTTTACACAAAAAGCACACACACAAACACATTACAGATTCATGTGCACATCTGAGCAAATCCGCGTTTGGTCCACCCACCGCTCTTAAAGGGCCAGCCTCGCGGAGCGTTTGCGCGTTTAACGAAGCTCCGCGCGCAAGCAGCTCCACCCACGGGCGAAGACGCGCGTTCCCATACACACCCGTGACGCGCACGGCTGCTCCCACTCAGTCCAGCTAAAAAAGATGCTGATGTGAGTAACTGCTGATAAATTGTGAAGACGCACACGCCCCTCAGAAAACCAGAGCCGAGGCTAACAATCACGACCAGCCCCTCCGAACTCCATGACTGATGACACACAGAGTCACGCATTCACACACATGGCATCAAATAATCACTCACTGCAGTGGCAAAAAAAAAAAAAAAAAGGTCAGGCACCAGAGATGCAATTATCATATTTCCAACAGGTGCATTTATTAACGCTACACTTCATTGGCTCTGCTGAATCTAAATCAGGATGGGGGTGCTGGGGGCCATTACGCCACGATGATCAGTGCTAATACAGATGACATAAAGTCCTGAAGGTTTACATGGCTGCAAAGGCACTCAGTCAATGCCTGTTTCTGCCACAACAACTCCTGTCAGACACATTACGGGTTGAAGTGATCAATATTTTTTATTACCACCACTTTGTTCCGCTTCTCTCAGCTCTGGAAAAATAGGCAGTTTTCAGGATCGCCAGTTTTCTTTTTCCACGAGCGAGCGTACGTATGTCTCCGCGCGGTAGCCTTTGTCCGCGGTGATGACAGGAGCGTGCGCGGCACTGATCTGTGCGTGCTCAGTGCTTCACGGAGCCTCCGCTCACCAAAAGAACTTAAAGTTAGATTCCTTCATAATGAGAAGGCCTTAAAGGTGAGGCTGGATCACAGGGAAAGGGCATCGGAGAAGTGATGATGGTCGCTATGGTGCTGGCCTCCATGGTAGGCAATCATAGCTGAGGGGAAGGAAAAAAAAAAAAAAAACATGTAGCAACACAAAGCTATACTGTACCCATTTTAATTCAGCTTCTGCAAGAACAGACCTGCCTACAGCGGAGATGGGAGAGAGAAAAAAAAAAAGAAGCAAAATCACACTCAATATCAGTGTTGGCTACAACTGCCAAGAATGGCTAATCAATAGAGCAGTGCACCTATGGGAGACATGTTCCATTAAGTCTGTGGGTCAATGTGTTTGCCGGCAGATAGCACTGGTTTATTTTCCCCGACGCTTGTCCCCATCCCCACACTCCTCATGCTTGATTAGCTGCCCTGCTTGGTTCCATTGATGTGTATCAGTGATCACCCCCGGAGTCCGATCAGTCAGTGACTCTCCGGTGGCGGAGGGCGAACACATAAGACCTCTGACCTCCGCCCTCTGACTTAGCATGACCCTTAGTTAATTAGGTGCGTGTGTTTACCAAACACCTGCTCCACTTGCATCGCTGCTCTACTGTCTGGAATATGGAATCGCAGACACAAATACTATTAGTGATTTACGATGCAGGAGCACATTAAGCCACGAAATAGCCGGCAGACAAAAAAAAACTGCTACGCGATACGTTATGGGTTTGAAATGTGGGTTTAATTTTTTATTTATTTTTTTTACGTAAGTGGCCGTTTGTCCTTTGGTTGATATTTCCTTCATCGTCGACAGTGAGATCTTTTGTCAGCCTGCACATGTCATCGCTTCACGGGCTGACAAACACGCAACACAAGAGCTAGTAATTAATGAAATGACCTCTGAATGCAGCACCTTCAGCAGCCCCCTCTCATCACAGCCGCACACGCGTGCACACACATACTAGAATAGAAAGGCTGTCTGTAGCTGCTGGAACCTGCCAATTATTCTGTACTTTACTGGACCCTCGCTGCATCGGAGGTGTGATTGGAATAACAACCATCCCCCGAACCACGCAATTCTCCATTCCCTGTAGGGCAGCATTGAACCAGCAGGGGAAGGAGGAAGGGAGCGTGACGAGATGGTAGCGATGATGAGGAAGAGGACGAGACAGAGGAAGGGTAGAGGGAGAAGAACGCGAAAAAAGATGAGGATTACGCGATGAAGGAGAGGCAGGGGAGGAGAGGGGAAGAAGTCATAGCCGGGGCTCCCTGGCAACATGCAGAGGCAGAGGCAGTGTGAGAGTGAGTGCTGTCTGAGTGACACTCACTCTCATATCCCCCCCTCTGGGGAAATAACCCCCTTAATCCAGCATGCTCTTTCAGATAGACAAGATCCCCCTTCTTCTCCCAGCAAGGATATGAAACGCTCCCCCTTGTGATTCAAATACCAGGGATGAGGGCTGGAAATCGAATAGACAACAATGTGACGTGGCGCTGCTAGAGAAAGACATCAACGTCCCTATCTCCGCCTCTCCGGCAGTTGACTCGCTGCCACAGAAGAAGGTACAAAGTCATTGGTTACCACCGGAGGAAGTGGCCTGCCATTGGCTCGTTTGTTGGGAGGTGGCATAACACTGGCAATAAGAGGCTCAATATTAGATATTGCTCTGCCTTTCACTTTGTCTGTCACATCGCCTGCTTTTCGCTGAAGACAGAAATCTCAGTCCGTGTTTGCATTTTTGTAAATTTATGTCCCGATCTGTCTTTTTATCTTTAATTAAAAAAAATAAAAATAATAAACAGGTCCTTAAAAACACCTTCTAAATCCTTCCCGCAGTTTTTAATGCCCCGGTAGCTCTTAGTAATAGCCTTTCTCATAAGCGCACACAATGTGACAAACACTCGGATACAGAGTTAATTAACGGTACACAGCGCTGGATGGACCGCGGAATCAATAAAGTCAAGGCGGGCCCAGTCGCAGCAGGCCGAGCGGCAGGACCCGCCAACCAAGCAGCCTTTTCAGTGTGAACCGAGGGAGGTCTTTTTCTCTCCATACTGGTAAATCACTCCACAGCCAGGCTGCTTGGTACACAGAGCGAACTGCAGAGCTAGGCCGACACAGTGTGATATTATATTAGCATTACAAAGGCTTTCCCACCATCTGTGACACACTGTGGAAAAAAAAAAAAAAAAAATCACTTTTCTGTTTCCAAGCCCTTAGTGCTGATGTTTCCATAGGTTCTGTGAGGAGGGCTGACGTGAGCGTGGCTGGAAATGACAAAGGAAACATGCATTTATTACAGCCTCTGTGACACGCATGATTCACCTCCTCCAGTACAGTACATACAGTACACAACGTGTTCAAAGCCTATTCTGAGCCTTTTAACTTCAGCACGTGGTTAATTATTGTAGCGATTCCCCTCAAACTAACGTTGCCACACGGTGATATTTCTGCTCCGATTCAAAAACCTAGATTCGGTTTTATGATCATTTTCAGCATCCGTAAAGTGCTATGTTTTCCTCTATGTTGTGAGAGCAGACAGAGTTCTGTGCTTCACTCAGCGGCCTAGGGGAATGAATAGACTTGGCTCATCCACACAGCTCTCCTTGCTTTCCACTGTAGCCTGTTGTCACTAGCCCCTGGTCGTACGCCAGTCGCCTACTTGGCAGGGAGAGGTGCTGTACAAAGCAACTGGCAGGTCTGGTAAATAATGCTGATGGAGTGTGATAGAGAGAGAAGCATCTCCTTTATTCCACACAGCTACTCTATCTGTTTCAGCAGGGAGAGAGGGGGGACAAATGCCGCCTGTTTTTTTTTTCTTTCTTTTTCCGACTGGAGGAGCAGGAAAAAAAAAGAAAAAAAAAAGCCCGACCTACCTAGCTTCCCTTTGTGTTATCTTTCATTATGTTTGCCAGCTTAAGAAAAACCAATAGCTCTCCACCAATGGCTTACGAGCATACCGAGCACTGCAGGAGCAGACAACCTGCCAACAGCTGGGATTTACAGTTGAAACTTCATGCATACAATTACACAGATGAAGGAGGGACAAGTGGACAATAGCAAAGCAGCGCTGAGGGGAAACACTCATCCAGGCAATCATGCAAAGCCCTCTACTTAGTCACTGAAACAGGGAAGAGGGATAGTAGCAGAGAGAGAGGGGGAGACGTGATGATCACACGCCGTACTAGTTCAACCTTTAGCACCACCATCACTGAAACATGATCACCCTCCCGCGTGAGAGTCGATGACCCCTCAATAGTTATGTCAGAATTCGGCGGAAACTTTAAATTCACTCACAGTGTTAAAAAAAAGAAAGCCCTGCAATGCATTCGCAGCAGCTTTATGCACGCATGTTGCAGCTGTTGCACAGCTGCACCCGGCTTGAAAATACTCTGTTACCGTTTCTCATTATCGCCATTCACTAAATTTACACCTTCAGCGCCTACAGACGCACACGGTCTATACCTACTAGAGGCAACCGCTGTTTAGTCCACGCGTGCACACGCGGTGGCTTTAGCCAAACGAAGCCTGAGCACTTATCAAAGATTCCTGCAAATGACTGCGCGTGATTTCGTACGGAGGCTCTGCACCAAGTGTAACCCATATATCTGAATGAATGCATTGCACACGATGACCCCAGTCATCGCGATGTGGATATTACCTGGAGTATTACTGCATATAAAGAGCCTTTAAGGCTCAGCAGCAGTATATAAAGCCACTCTCATCTCTGTGGGAGTGCAGAGGGTCAAAGAGGTTTTCCGGCCCAGCGTAATATTCCTGTCACCGAGCCTCGTTCTGGAAACACCTGTAGATGCACCCTGCATCCTTCCTTTGACTAAGTGTAATTCGCATTAGCATATGGCACAGAATATCCAGTCAGGTGAAGCAGGCAGGAAGACACCCCGGTGAGAGTGAAGGTAGCAGGGTTAGCTCTCTTGTCAAAACCAATATCCACTTCTTGAAGACTAGACTAGCGAGAGGCAGCCAAAATCATCAGCATAAAGGAGAGGCACTAAAATCACCTCTCATAAAATACGACAGGGGAGCCAGCTCACACTGGTTAAAGCATGATGAAAGGAATGGAATCCAGCACAGCTCCCTGTCTGTGGATAATCAAACGAGCCGGGCGCTAAAAGCATGGCATTCAAATTCAATTGTGAAAGCTGCTGCTGTCTGAGAAATACATTCCTCTTGTTTTGAACTCAGTGGGAGCTTAAAAGATGCGTTTTATAATGTCTCCCATGCGAAACAAACAGACAGACCCCAAAACCAGAAAAAAAAAGAAAAGTTAACTTGCTTTATGGTGAACAGAGCCTGATTGGTAATGCAAAGAAAACAATAAAGATGATGGCAACGCATCCCATGCATATCCCACGAATCCGTGTAGCTAGAAGCTTGACTGTCAGAGTAAAGACAAAGGGTGGAGAGATTAAAAAAGGACGGAGTACATGACGTTAATAAAAACATGCATATATGTAAAGGGTGAAAGAAAACATCAGGGCGCGTCAAAGAGCTGCGCGCGTTCCCTGACACTACAGCCGGCTTTTACACTTGGACTGCAATGTAGTGGTGCGCCAAAACAGCCGAGGCAACAGAGAGAGCGTATGAATGCCTTATTACAGTGTGTGAAGTGGAGCTGGGAGCAGGGAGGGAGAGGGGAATGTCTCGGTGACAGAGGCAAAGGCTGATGAAAGCCCTGCACGGAGCGGTTGAAAGCGCAGACACATGACACAGCTCATAACTGCTCACCATCCAGGACAGGAACGCATTCATGTAGCCCTCTCCTTCATGTATATTTAAACACTCACGGCTCCAGTTCAATTTCAGCTTAAGAATGTTTACTTTTTCCAACGCATTAAATATATATATATATATATGAGTTGCAGTCGCAGATTTAGCCCCAAAATGGAGAAAAGTTTATTTGCGTCATTGTCATATTTTCATTTTAATTAGTAGAAAGACTGAGCAGGCTGTAGTGGCCCTGACACATTAAGACTGTGTGATCTCACACATGGTGTATCTTCAAGGCCCTTGGTGTGTTTGTGTATGGGTGTCAACGTGAGAAAGTGTGTGGGTGTGTTTGCTTGACTATATCTTTGTGTTAGAGGAAAAAGGGGAATGATGCGATGATGAGAGCCACCGCGTGAGGAGGAGAGAAAAAGAATATGGACAGGAGAGCTGAGAGCGAACAAGAAAAAAAAAAAAAAAGACATGGTAGCTGTGATGGCGGCGGTGGCGGTAGAGGAGGGGAGGGGAGAGGGAGGAGGGGGGGGCCCTCTGCGAGCCCAGGGGGTAGGTAAGATTACAGATGTACACACAATGTTCTGGAGCACAGGCCAAGGGCTGAATAACAGAGTGTTGCTGTTTCTCCAGAACTGCTTGCTGCAGCTCACTCTGTGCCTTGTTCTGCTCAATGCCCAGGGCAGCCATTCAGAGACGCTCCCCGAGTAGCAGCGCGGATAGACTCTCATATCCCAAATAACAGAGTTCCTCTAGCAGAATGGCACTGTTGTTGTTGTTGAGCCCTGCGCCGAGAAATTCAAGCAGCCACACATTTTTACTTCACTGCGACACTATTTGCGTTTACTAGTGGTCGGCTCTTCCCACAGTGCATCTACAAAGGAATTGCTGTTACTAATGTTTAAATGTAGGGCAGTAGGTAAGCCTCCTCTCATCATCATCATCATCATCATCATCATCATAACCAGATTAAGGCGACAAATATCCCAACTGCCAAGTAAACATCCCCACTCATGTTAGTCAAATTAAGGTAGAAATAATCAGATTTAACCTGGATTAGTCGTCAATTTACGTGACACGTACAGAGCTTAGTCTAACTTCTGTCTGTGATCTGATTCATGTTTGAAAAGCAACAGCTTTTTGAATAATTCAAAAACACGATATCTTCTGCAGGCTAAAAACAACCTGAGAATTGTTGGGGAACATAATATGGTTCCGACGCGGGTGTAAATTCTGGCCGTCTTTCATTAAATGCTTTGTAAATACAGCAAGCGGCAAAGATGGTACAGAAAACGAGGAGCGTGACGTCAATCAGGCGAAGATAAAATATTCAAACGGCGTAAGCTGTTTCCACGGGGAGGTGGTGGTAGTAGCAGTAGTAGTAAGAAAAGCAGTGGCTTCGAAATATGTCTGGAGAATCAAATATCGCGTTTTAATCTCCTATTCTTCGTCCAATCTCCGTTTGTTTTTTTTTACCGTTTCCCTCACTGAACTGAAGGGAAATGCACAGGAGGAGGCTCCGGCTCACAGACATACGGCTGCAGTCTCATTACCTCGACGGCGTTATTTACTCCAACTTATAGCAATCACCACTGTGGAAAACGACGTTCCTACTGACTAGAGCGAGTTGCAAAGTGCTTCAAATCAGGGCAATCAACCCGAGGCAAATACAGGAAAAAGTCACAAACATGCACGAACATTGCAAACTTTGGGAAATGTGAATTTTAAGACGTTTTCTACTGTGAATATTTATCTTCATTTTTCTAGTTTGTGCTCGCGCGGCCTGTCCTGCACGTGTCAAGCGACTGAACATTTCATTGGAAGTGTAATAGATACTCATTGCAAATGCAATCAAAGTTGCAAAAGTGGGCACAGTCCTGTTACAGCATGGACGAGGCTGCGTGTTATAGGAGGGCCTTGTCTGGAGGCTTCTGTTTGCATATGAGTAATAAGTGCCTGAGAAAATGTGGCTCAAAGACAAAAGCAGAGCACAGTACAAAAATAATCACTATTTGCTCACAGAAATTGTTTAAAAAAGTAACATCTGAGCAGCCTGTTCGAGTTCACCATCTTATGAGCGGTAACACTGCATGTCATTGCGAACTAGAAAACAACAAAAATCCAAACAGTTTAAATGTGGATGTCTCTGAGTAGCTGAGACATCAGCACCGTGCTCCCCGTGCATCAACCTATGTTTCTGGTATTTCAGTATACTTAACACAAGAGCAGCTTCCATGGCATTCACTGGTGTAAGTGCACAAGTAAAGCCCTCTGATAAATAGTTTTAATCTTCAGTTTTGCTCATGGAAACAGAAATACAAATTTTAATGAGCAAATGGGCAGAGAGTCTGGCGAGGTCTGCGTGCGCCGCAGCACTCAGGTGTCAGCAGGACTAACAAAAACACAAATTCCTGCACTTTTCTGCAGACCAGGGCACTAAGTTACTCCTCGAGTTCACACTGTGCACATAACAAGCGGTGCTGGAGGTGTTAAATAAAAAAAATAAAAAATAAAAAAAAAAATGTCAGGGCTGCTTTCTTTTCCGTTTCTTTGTTCCTGCAACAAAACCATGAAAACCAAACTAATACTTTCCAACATCAAACTAGGATTGCTGTGGGAATTGCAGAAATTCAATCATGTAAATTGCTACAGTAAAGCAGGCAACTGCTTTCCCACAGGATATGGATTTAGCTGTGGCTTGTTGGTTGTGTTGTCACTGTCATTATGTAATTGGGCGTAAGTGGTGTTGATTCGTGCTGTCACTATGTATATTTTTATGTGGAGCCGGCGAACAGAGGCTGTGATTCAGGGGCTAATGAGAACCTTAATTCACTAACAAAGAGTATAGTGTAGTTTACATCATTACAAGTGGAAAGGCACATCATGTGTCACTGTAATTATATAAAGAAATATGTAGATTTTTCTACTAGAGATGCTGATGTGATTGTCTGTTACTGACCCTGCTCATGCAAACTAACGAGAATAATTTTCAGACTGACCACCTTATCATATATCTCGTGATATATCTCGTGGCGCTTCCGCTAGTTTGACCCGAAATCTGTTTAAAGGACTGCATGTAAAAGTTAAGGACTTTTTTCCTGCCTCCTCCGTCTGCTTCGTGATTATCATGTTTTCTTTTCCGAGTGATCCGACAGTGGAACCTCCCAACCTGCGACGACCTGCGCAGCCTGCCCCTCATCATGAATATTTAATACGGCCCTGATAAAATCACACAGACCTTGAATGTTTCTCAATTTAGCCAGGAACCTTGACCCTAATCATCTCGGGTCAAAACATTAATGTTAATGTCAGAACGTCGATTGAAATTCACCTCTAGGTAAAACAAAAAAACATGAGCTTAATAAGACTATATTTTGAGTGCATTCATTGCAGGAAAATCAAAATCAGCCTTATGTACTGAGGAGTATTCAAGGGGTCCATTGATTCCAGATAAACCACCTTTGCCAATAGTCCCAACAGCTCAGCATTCATGAAACCGGGTTTAACAGTATTTGGCGTGAAAGAATGAACGAGGGTTTCAAGCACGTTATTATAAAAATACACAATGATTAAATAATTAATTCTGGATTAATGTTGAACCTAAAAAGAAGGTTCTCTCCTTCCGCTCCACCCACACGACCACGTTCCATTTGTCACTTGCTACAACTTCTAATGACAAAACATCGTCAGTAAAAATAAGATTATTGACAGGGCGCTGCAATTATCGAGTCGTGCAATTTATGGTACCACAGCTGCACGACAAACACGTGAGCAGTGACAGTTTGAAGAGGTCAAATGCAGGTGGAGCCTGTGTTCATTATCTAGTGACAAATCTTGGCATGTGCGTGAAAGCGATGGGGAAAATGACACACGTTCACTTTCACCCATTGCTGTCTTGAAGCGGCAGCTTTCACTGACTTACCTCTGTAAAGTCGTGGCTAGTGCGGCTGTCTTCACGTGTGCACAAGCCTATTTTGAATTTCTGAAAAATCTGTAGTTTTCTTAGGACAGCTAAGTCTCGTAACCTCCTGAGACCCGGCGTCCTCATGCGGGGACACTGTGTTTTAGGTTTATTGCAGATTAATCTGCTTCATTTACACCTGTTGTCCTCATAAGGAGACAGTTTTGTCTGCCATGTCCTGGTAGCGAAGGGTCAATACACTTGTTTATTTATGCTTATTAACTTTTCTAGTTTCATATGACATGCAAATTTAACAAATTAACAAGTACTCGTTTGAGGACATTGGGATTTCATTGTTTCCAGTTGTATATTTTGGTACATATTGGTGACTTAAATCCCTGTGTAAAGATAATTTCTTTCAAAAACTACTTCCAGTTCAAAGATGATGCTTATTTTTTTATACTTCTTAGGTCCTACTAATCCCAAATACCTGAAGATCTTGATCTTATCCTAAAGAAATTAAGATGCATTCCAAACAAATGTTTGGGTCTCAGGAGGTTAAATGAAGTTGTAATGAAATTTCAGGTTATTACAGGTTATTTTTTAAAGGAAGCCCAGCACTTGTCACTGCATTAGGGGCATGACGAGCTACGTATCAAAGCTGAGCTGGTGTCAACTTTCCTTAGTGCTTCGGTGATGCAGCAATGTATGTATTTATTTCATAGACGACACAACAAGTGTTTGAGCTACACTTAAATGGATTTGCCACCTGTAATGCTAACGCAGCATGACAATGTAAATCTTTCTCCAAGATCAGGACATTCACATTATGTTTGATTCCGGCCACCAGTTGAATATATTTACAAATCAAATAAATGTTTCACGAATAAAACCTGTGAAATTTGCCATATATAAAATAATGAAATATCATCATCGCAGCTCGGTAATTTTGTGTCGCTGAACTAATTGCTAAATTGTGTTAGCATCCAATGTCAGAGCAAACAATTAGCTACTACTGTATGTACGTATTTCCCCACCGTGGGATACATTAAAGGATTATCTTATCTTATTTTGAAAACCCCAACAATGAGGCTAGTTAGCTGGTGTCTGTTGGTTGGTTGCTAACTGGTAACTGACTGCTAGCCTGTTTTCAGGGCTTCTGTGTTCTGCCTTGGATCTCGGCACAAGGGATTGTATCATCTTATCCTGTGTATTAATGAATCTTATCTCATCTGGTTTGTTATAAAAAAATACAACTACATTCTTCTCCGTTTTAATGCGGCTACATGTATTTCCATCAACCATGTGATGCTTTCGATGAGATGTGAGAATATTGCAAGCATTAAAGTGCATTTTCTGATCCAAATCAAGGCCACAGTGCGGTTATGTCATTGACAGTGGCCCAGCTTCAGCACAGCGCCTCTCTGACCTTGTTAGTTGCTTTTTTTCTTTACAATTAGAGCCTAGTATTGGGCTTTTGTCCTGCTCCGTGCTGTGGTGGCCTTGCTGCCTCTATCCAGCTTCTCCTGTGTGAATGACAGCCGATAAAAGCTCTGGGCTTTTGCTGGCGTCACCGCCACTATGTAATTCCACTGCAGGGGAGTGTGCTTTTAGCTATGAAGCCCACTGTCACAAGAGCACTAAAGACACCGGCACAAACCCTCGCCAAATTGCCCTCAAGCTCCCGAGATATTTCATGTGACATTTTATTGACAGAGACAATTGTCGCCGTTTTAACCACGTGTTATTTATTGTATTGCATCAGTAGCCTTGCGTATGCCACCAGCAGCACTGAGATAAGCCCCGTGGCTGCATCAAATACAGCAACCCTAATTATGAGGGTCCGCATTAAAATTTCATAACACAAAAACAAGATGACAATAAAGCCTCTCAAGTCAATAATGCACAGAGCGCGGCACAATGCAAAATTATTTTCAACGACCCAGGAACCTCAAGTAAAATACCGAACCCAGCTTATTTATGCCTGTAAAAATGTGTGTGTGTGTCTGTGCATGTGTGTGCGTGTGTGTAAGAGAGAGAGACCTTGAGTGCAATGGGAGGAGTAGATGCTGCAGCATTCAGGGAGGGAAAGCAAAGCTAACTGTGAGTCAGACTCTCTTTCTCTCTCTTCGGCCCTTAGCTCCCTCCATCCACTTCCACTCTCCCCTTCTCCTCCCTCTCTCAGCACTTAAGCAGCTGCCTCCACTTATGCGGGGCACATTTCAGATGACAGGGAGGGAGGGAGGGAGAAAAAGGGGAGGAAGGGAATGATGGGGAGGGTGGGGGGTAGCAGAGGGGGCATTGGGGGAGGGAAACAAAAGGTTGCACGATGATTGCACAACGATTCAAAAGCTGCTGAAGGGGGACATTCCAGTCTTAGGTGAGGATGCTTCCCCCTCCTCCTGCCGCTCCTCCTGCTCTGAAAACCCACGCCGCTATACATCAAAGAGGAGAAGGTTAACCGCTAGACACAGTAACCTCTGTAATAGAACTGTTTTCTAATGACCATCAAAGAGTGTTTACTACCTCTCTGGGCCTGTGATTAATGGCTATATGCACAGGCGACCTCCCAAATACCCATCCTCTCTGCCTGTGCTCGGAGATGTTGAAAGAGATGCAGAGAACATCGTTAAAGACACGAGAGGCTTGATCTCCTGACCACTTCTGTAAAATGTTAGTATCAAACCGCACCAACAGAGGACACACCGAACGTCCTGTAACACTGCCTTTGTAGCTTTTAATGAATTATGACAATGCAGCTTCGCTACTGATCCAAATCACCTAGAGGTTGTTTTACATGTTTCATGTGTTACGTTTAATTATCCACACCACAAAATACAAATTTAACAACGAATACCGGAATATATAATTATTTTTCCTTTACAAAATTGATAGTTTACCTCAATCTTTCTCACAAGGGCTAAACACAATGGATCTCCACAATGTCAGACTCAGCCTCTATTCAATGACAGTGCATTTTTCAGATTGCCAAAATGATGTTTAAACGGTTCGTAAAGCACTGAAGTTAGGAGCTCTGAAATATATGCAAAAAAAGTGTTTGTGCATACCCTCGAGAAAAACACATCTAACACCCCTATCACAGCGGGACGACATCATTTGTCCATCCCTTCCAAAACTTAGATTTAAGTTGTGAAAAATAATCTGCTTTATGATGTGCCGCTACTACGGTTTAGGCAAAAAAAAAATAAAAAAACATTGGAATTTAACGACTACTTTTTAGAGCTGCATTTTTGTCGAATTTTCAGTGAAGTTAGACAATAATTGCTGTGAATGTTGTTTTTGTTGTTGTTTGTGTCTGTTAGTCCTCAAAGTTAAGTCTCGCCACATTGCAGCCAAAGTAAATTAAAGTTATTTTCAGGTCCTGATTTTAACGTATTTTAATGCTCGGTATAAAATGTCAGAACAACATCAAAGAGCATGAGGAAACTGCATGATAATTCACATTGTGGATACAGTATTAGTCAACAAAATGGCAACTCCACCTCCACCTCTCACCAGCACACACCTAATGCTGTTGTGCTCATGTGCTCACGTGCTCACACGACACCTATCATCATCCCATCCTACTTTCTCAGGCCATTAGGAAACATTTCATTTTGCTGAAACAATTAAAGCTTTCATTCAACATTTGGCATCTTTCACAACCTGAGAACTCATCAGTAGTAACTAACTGCGTGACATTAGCGAAGGGAATAATATCAAAGTGTATTTAATCTTTTGTACCAGAGAAAGTAGGAAGGAGTCGAGGGGAGACATTCAGAGGCTGCAGCTGCATCAGCCTTGCAAAAACACAGTGAAGGCAGGGAATGTCCAGAAACCGAGCTGCTGGAAGCAAACAAAGATCTTTCATCAAATTGCTCTTGGACGCCAAAAGTAAAGGAATCATTCTTTTGCCCAGAATTTCAGTGTGGGCTGTTTTTTGTTGGATGCTGTTACTGACGCCAACCACGAGGGAGCCTGTGTGTGTTCGCTTTACAATGCGTTTTACTCCTCACTTGGACAGAGGTGTGTGGAGACCTTCTTTAAGATCCCCCAAAAATATTGGAAAAACAACCACGGCTAGAAGGACCAAGAGGGCAGAAGACTATTGAGGGAGTAATGTTATTTTTGTCACATAAAGCTACGTTTGGCCCAACAAAGTAAGCGCTACAGGCTAAGGAAGTGATACACTGATATGTTGACCAAGTCGTCTTATATTTCAGTTTCAAATACTTGTTATTTTGTCAGCGCTGTAGTAAATTAGGTAGGTAGCGGTTGCTAGTGTGATATGCATCATGGTACATGTGAGCTGTGCAAATTAGCACTGTACAAGCAGGACAACTAGAGCTCGCATGTAAGAATGTATCAATTCAATTTACAACAATTAGCATCAACATTTTCTTTATAATACATGAAAAGTGTCTAATTGTCCCATTAAACCAAACTGACCTGTACCATGTGTTAACGGCTCAGAATATTTCAGGTACATTAAGCTGGATAATATTTCACCATTACATTAAAAACGTCTAATTACTGGTGGTCAAAGGCCGGTAAAGTTGTTTCACTGTAAAGTCTCCTTCCCTTGCGACTGTGCTGATGGCTGTGGATTACAGATGACTAACACTGTGGCTGTCACAGCTAACAGAGAGGAAGCTGAGGTCATTCCCCCACTGCCTCTGTCTGCTAGTTGGCACCGAGGAGGACGGAGGCTGCAGGGGTGATGCAGCCCTGGCCGCTGCTGGACTCTCCGTTGCTGTTACAATGATTACAGTATCTCCCCGCTGTGTGTGGCCTGGAGTCAGTCGCGCAAGTCGTTCATAAGTTTTTTTTTTTTTTTCCTGCTTTGCATTCATTTAAAGATTAACTGTTTCATAACAATTAATAAATACAGGTCATCTGTGGTGTTCGAAATTGGTTCTCACAGCCTGGACCGCATGAAAGAGGATTTCATATTCAGCAAACATGGTCGCTGTTAAGAGCGAGAAAAATATTTTCTTATCGTGCTAAAAAAGATCACGTTTAAAAAGAATAGGCAGTTTTTAATGCATGGCATTAAAACACACTTAAAAAGTGAAGCCGGAGACTTATGTGGAGAACAAAGAAACTCCTGTGTCTCTATTGTGAACCTGGAGGCTATGAGCTTAGCTTTGCGTAAAGACTCAAAGCAGAGGGGACAAAGCTCTTTTATACACATGCTCCAATCAAAATGTGGGTAGGTTTTTTCTTCTGCATTATACATAGTATGTATAATATAGATATATAGATAATTAGGTTTTTATACGTGTGTAATTACAAATCATTGTGTTTTTGTCTACCTAAAAACAGCCCTTCATGTCTACTAAGGGAGCAGGACCTTCTGCCACAGAGCACAGCATGATGCACAGTCATGTTTGTACAGTAGCCCAGAGCAGACAAACCAAACACTGGCTCCAGAGAGGCCTTTCACGTTGTTTACATTTAAGTAGTAAGTAGTATAGTTTCCCCCATTCGCTGGAAAAGGGAGTTCTGGGGGAGGGCTATTCAGCTGGTTGCAATCTATACTTTACCAAACATTCTGCACTATGTTTCCGCACCTGCAGCAATCAGAGTGAGCACCGTTCATGGCGGCAAAGTCGAGCATCTTTGAGCCCAGGTGGAGAAGATCAAACCTGAGCTAAAAGGGGAGTAAATATTCAACCAGCAACTCACTGGACCACAAATACAACTCCTAAACATTTTTACTCTTGTTTTGTGTTGAAAATACTTGAAAGCAAGTTATTTTTCGAAACAACAACGGCTACACAATAGCTCACGGCGTCCACAGGCCATGTTTCTGCACATAGTAAGCAAAATTCACTTAAGAAGGTTTTCCGCTTCATTATTTATTCTTTTTCTAAGTTTTGCATGCACAGGGGTCTTCTTCAACGTTTTTCAGGCCACAGACCCACAAACTGGTGGAGAGATTAAGTAGGAACCCCCGACCTACTATACGCATGTGTCATAGATTAAACTTGGCCTAGTGCTATTTACAAATATACATTTATATCACGTTTTGCATTCAGTATTAAGCTATTCAAGTAATGCACAGGTTCAAACATTCATTTTTTTTTTTTTTTATTTCAAACATGTGCACCAGTAGGGTGGCCGTACAACTGCTGTAAACGGAAACATACCCGACATAAACATACATACAAACATGGGATTTCAACTGTGGACTGAATACGCTCTCTTTAAATTTGTAGTGGAAAATGAAAATATATATATATATATATATTTATAAAAAATGTCTAATCAACCAAATATTTGGTTGATTAGTACCTCCACCTGCTACATGCAGCACCTCCGCAGACCCACTGCTGAAGACCTATGCTCTAGCATGAACCACTACGAACACTGCAGCACTGTATGTTTAACACGTCACAGCATATTATGATTTGAGTTTTTTTTGTCCGTGCTGTGCACAAGGTCCAGAGGCAAATAACAGACTGACTGCGGGGGAAAACTGACTGGGGTCTTTCAGCAGTCACTCATCAGTCGTGTGTCCAGTTGTTCGTAAGTGATGAAACACTTATTTTCTATACCAAGTGAAACGTCCAGTGGATTTTCAGCACCTACCGGAAATCCAGCAAGCAATAAAGTAGAAAGTGATCATTAAATCCTACGGCACTGCTTCACTTTCTTTCTGGAAGTAATTGCAAATCTTTTATATATATATATATATATATATTTAATAATGTACTCTCGGCTTACTTTGAGATTTTTTGAATACAGAACTTTCTGCTGTAAAATGTCTCCTTTCCGTTAATACTTTAATATTTTCTGAGAAGAATAATGCGAAAAAACAAAAACGGCGACGGGAAACTGCACACCGAGCATGAATTATTTTGATTTGTTTGACACTGGTGAGAACATAAAATTCCTGCTTGAGCTCAGTAGTAGTATTTTGAGACGCTGAATAATAGGACGTGTCCGTTGAGAGCGTTCAGCGGACAGATCCCCTCATTCTTTGGCTTCCACGCTCCTTATTTTCAACACAGTAAATGTCCTGCTAATACGTCCACAGTCTCTCGAGCCAAGACAAAAGCAGCTCATTGATAACGGCTCAATAAGTGAGCATGGAGGGCTTTGAGGAATTTCCAGTCAATATGTGACCATAATGGATTGCACATGGCGCCTTTTAGAGCTGAATCTTACTCCTGGAAATTGCCGCAGCTGCAATTTGATGCAAACTTCTACGAATGTGAACTACTGTGATTTGATGGCGGGATTCTTTATAGTATGGTATTTTAGAGTTATTTCTTTAAATGCAACACCCTTGACCCTGAAAAAAAAGGGTAGATTTTATTCGTTAGATGTAATAGCATTTTTTTTTTATTTTTTTCCCCCCCCAGTATTTTGATTTTCAAAATGAGAGCCTAAAAATGAAGACAGTTTTCATCCACATCACAAAATCCATTCCATTACACTCGCTGTAAAGATTTCCCTTTGTTCTCGGAGCCACAAATTATTTCCCCGTTGCTTCAGAAGGCGACTCCTTTACTTGGCTTCAAAACCAAAGGACAGGGGCAGGCGGGGTGGAAGGAGGGGGGTAGCAGAGGACAGAAGGAGAAGAAAGGAGATATACAGAGAAAAAAGAGAGAGAGAGAGAATGAGGGAGCGGGAGAGGGAGGGCAGAGCGGAGGGGGAATAAAGCAATGAGACAAGACAGGGAAATGCAGAGACGGGTGTCAGTCAGAGGAAGAGAGTGTTTGAATGTGTTTTTTTTTTCTTTTTTTGGAGGGGGGGCTAATAATGAGGAGAACATGGGACGGAACAACAACAGTACTCTGCCCTTCAGACCGTCGGCAAACTCAAATCTCGATATTCACCCACCGTCTCTGGCTGCTAATACGCCGCCTTTCTTTGATATTTGTTTTCCCTTTTAAAGTCATTGATGTTATTAGTTTTTGAAACCCGGCTTAGAGGCTTATTGATAGGCTGTGCAGATGGAAATATAAATGGCCTCGGAATCTCTGATGAGAGACAACAATAATTCTTGTCTATTGCTCTGCAGCACGTCTACAACGCAAACCGCACCAGGAGGGAGCCTCTGTGTTTTCCTGCGTCGAGGAGGCTGCTGCAGCTCTTTTGGCCACTGCGTTTTCATGGGGCTCTTTCAATAATAAATAAAAAACCTGGTTTTCTTATGAAACACTTAATCGGCCAGTATGGAATCAGTGAGAGCAGTGAAAGGAGCACACTGTCACGGCTTTAATGTGTATCTCTCTGTGTTCGGTGGGAATGGGGGGGGGGGTTAGCCTCTCTGATGTGCCACAGCTGAAATTGGCAGGCTATCAGTCACAACCCTGTAACACAATGTACAGCATTTCTAAACAGTATAAAGAGATATGACAGCCAAGGAGGCAGAGAGACAGATTGAGGGAAGGAAGGAGATGGCGATGGAGTGCAAAACAGAGTGAGGGTGAGAGAAATGCCATTTTTAGCAGCCTGATGTGTAAGTCTAAATGTTTTCTTTACAACTGGGTCAGAACGGCGCATTATTCTAGAGTCGGAGGTTGCTGGCGCTCGACGTTTGACTCTCTCAGATCCAGCCCTCGGCGCAGCGGGTCAATTTTCTCATCAGAAACGACAGAAACATCACAGCCGTGGTCTTTAAGCCAGATTGTGTCTGAATGCGGGGAAGTTGGCAAGATGTTCGGTAAGGGGGAGGAGGGGGTGGGGGGCTCGCTTTTTCTGTGGACAAATGAGAACAAAGGCCGGTCTGCCTCCCTGTTGGTAATCAGGCCTATTGATTAGCCCCTGTGTGGGTCTGTGAGGAGCTGGGAGCCAGTGGCTGTGTGCATATGCACTGGGGTATTAGCGGCGCTTATTCTCCAGACCTGTGGGACAATGCAGCCTCTGAGTGAGGTGATTAAAAGGCCCGAGCTATTGAGCTCCTCCAATCAATGCCCTCCTGTGCGACTGGACGGAGCTGGAGGCCACTTCCTAAACAACATACACACATATGCTAACATGCTTTCACCTCTGCAACCCTTCAATTCTCTCTCCCCCTCGTCCTCGCCCGAGTCCTAAAGCAGCTTCATTAAGTGTTGAGGCAAAAGGGGGCCACATCCCCGCTGCTCTCCTGCAGGCCTTCCTTGACCACGCCACACTGCGGAGGGACTTGCCATTTTCATCATGCGCAATGGCCAATTAAACAAATCTAATACTGGAGAGAGGAAGGGGTGTGGGATAAAAGTAGGAGCTTTTCATTTAAATGGATAAGGTTAATGAGTTATTTGTATGGTTGACGTATTCCGATGGTTTAAAAGGTTAGGCGCATCTACACAGCTGCCCTTTGGAGTGATCTCCTCCGTTTCACGCTCCCTCAAGCAGTGGTAATGAGAGGTCACCGTGCACCACGAGGACCCTGGGAGCCAGCAGCCCCGGCCAGACAACCACACAGACATATTACTATTTCCTCCAAAATAAACAGGCCTTGAAGAGAAGAACAGGCCATTTCAGCCCTTTCTCTTAACCTGCCTCTCTCTTCCCATCTCGCTCTCTTTCAATATCCTGACAAGTGGTCTGCTCTCGGCTCACCATGACCAGAGAACACTCCTCTCTCTTGTTTTTTGGAACATCCACTTTCATATTTTTCAATAACTGCGGGATCCTATTTTTGTTTCCTAATGGAGCCCCTCTCTCTCTCTGTCTCTAAATTCCATTTCTAAGAACTGGCCTGTCTTCTTTACATTCGGCGTCATAATCAGACCTGCTATTTCTCGTCGCTGCGCGTCTCATCAACACCTCGGTTAATCCGGTCAAAAATATCACATATTGCTGACACAATCAGTCATGGAAGACATAACTCAATCGCAAGCCTGATTATGGAAAAGTGTACAGACGAGTGATACATACAGTATATAGGTGTAAAAAAAAACAAACATTTTTTTAGTTACACTTCTAATTTAGGATATGTGAGTCTAAAAATAAGCATTCTTTAATCAGCCATTATAATAATTATGGATGTATATGCAATATTGGGTCATGTTTCGCATTAAATGCAGCTAATAGAAGTGATTTAGACTTGAAGGGGCAGAACATGACAGTGATTATGATTTGGTGCTTGTGGGAGACAACAGGGTTGACTGTGGTTCAGTTAGCGGTTAGCGGTTCGATCCCCAGAATGTGCACAGTGTCCTTGAGCAAGACACTAAATCTCCAGTTGCGTGGCACTGGTGTGTGTATGTGTGTGTACTTGTGAAAAGCACTTTGAGTACCAACAGGTAGAAAAGAGCTGCATAAAAACAAGGCCATTTACCAATAGACGATAGTCTGAATCACCGAGCTAACGGATGCTAACTAAGTTGGATGCTAACATGAGAGAACCTGACTGCAGACGTCTCAATATTAACGTAACGAAATAATCTCCCGGTCAAACTCCGCTTCCCAAAAGTTATGTGCCGACTCTGCGACCCAGTTAAAATAAAAAAAAACTAGTGAGGCAGTTAAGTCGTGTTTCTTCCAGTCAGAGCCTCAGCCTGACTCCTGAACGTCACTCAGTGCAGGCGGACGGTCACGTGAGGAGAGGCAGCTTTGTGATAAGGTGTTTCTCTTGTTCTCAAATACAAATAATTTTAAAGCTATTCGTTTGAAACAAGTATTTGTAAAAAAAACATGTTATTTGTGCTTTTCCCAATACCGTATTCAGGTTCAACTCCAACCCTAATATCTATATATGTACATATATATGTGTGTGTGTGTTTGTACTAAGTCAATGTCCATACTGACCTCCCTCCCTCTCACCGTGAACTTGGACTAGGTTGGCAAGAGCTATAGGAGAAGTCCTCACTTTTGCTTAATTCCGAGCTATCGATTTGGTAATTATTTCATAAGCCGCTATGTCCAAATGCTCACAGGCTCGGAAAAGCCCGTATCACAGGCGACCAGGCAGCCCGGGGTGTGTTGCTGTCAGGTTTGCCGGCGTGAGCGGACAGAGGCGGTGGGCTCTGCTTAAGACAGAGTATTGGACAAACACAAACAAACGAGGCAGCGGCCACTGTGACTCAGTGCTCTAATGAACCAGCGTATTGACTTGCTGGCTTTCTCTTTCTCTCTGCCTCCATGTCTTTCTCTCTCTCTCTCTCACACACACACACACACACACACACACACACTCTGCCTCACTCGCTCTCTCCCTCTGTCTGCTATGTTTGTATGGATCCCAGCTGCCACTTGGAATACCAATTACTGTAGGTCCAGGAGTGGGGGAAGGAGAGAGAGAGAGAGAGAGGGAGAGAGGGATAGAGTGAAAAGAGTGAAAAGATGACGAGGGAGAGATAGAGAGAAAGAAGGGTGGAAGGAAAGAAAGAAAAACATGGAGAGGAGGGAGGGAAAATGGCTTGCTAGTTGGCAGGTGATCCGGGACGCTTGTCCTCACTTGGTCACCAGGAGAAGCAGCTCGGAGTTGTCGCTGATGGTGAGGAGAGGGAGGAGGAAGAGGAGGAGGAGGAGGAAGGGGGGAGGGTGTGTGTGGGGGGGCTCCGTCCCCGATGCTGTGGCACCTCGCGAGGAGGGAAAATCAAAAAGTGTCTCCATGTGAGACACTTACAAGCCTGATGCTGTGACACTCTTGCAGCTGACATACAAGGGAGGGAAATCAAAGGGGACCTTTTTGTGGTCTGCCACAAATAGGTGCAGCCCCTGCTCAGGGAGAGAGGGAGGGCGGGGAGCGGCGGGGCGGGGTGTGGGAGGGGGGGGGCGCTGTCTCACCGGCAAACGTAACATTTTCCCTGTGAATTCCTGGGACGAATCCGAGCGCCGCAGCTCCCATTACAAGATATTTGTGTTTGATAAAGGGATTTAGACCACAGAGAGCTTTTGGGTCCAGTGACACTCCTTCGCTCCCTCTCCCTTCCTCCTCTCCTCTCCAACTGCCGCAACAATTCTCATGACAACCATAATGAGCATGCTCACATTCTGCACGATACCACTAATTTGAGAAATTTCCAGCACAAAGACATAATTAGACAAACTAATTAGACGAAGACTTCGCTGCACAGAGATCCTCCACAGTTCAACTCATCCGCCTACCTGCCGATGACTAAAATAGGAAGCAGCCGTCAAGCCCATCCATGCTTATTCCCCTCAGTTAGTGCAGTGAGATGTTTGTGAGATGGCGCACGAGGGAGAATAACATGATCTTTCCCGAGCGCTGCAGACCGATGCCTTTGTTGTGGCTTTGGGGTCACATAGGACTAACGGGTCTTAGCTAGCCCCAGATCGTCCTCCTATTTATAACCGAGGAAGCAACGGCGTCTACGTTCTCTAAAAAGATTGTTTTAAAAATTCTACCCCGGCACCGTGTAGGACATATTAATAAATCAGAGAGAGACACTCAATTGTGCCAGGATCACTTAAAAATACACAGTTCCAGTTGAGGTGTTCATAGTAGCTATAGGTGAAGTGGTGGGTTTTCTAATGAAGAATATGACAAGAGTACTTAGAGAGAGTTGGAGAGGCGAGGGAGGTAGAAAGGTAATTGATTTTAAAAGTGATGGGAAAACCCACAGGTCTCAGGAGGGAGCAGAAACCCGTCTCGACGGATACAGAGGCCCCAGCTGCATCCAAGAATAATGGAATTAATTCTTAGTCTCACTTAAATACATTTCATAATGGGAACTTAAATTAACATTTCGTAAAGCCTCCAGAGATGGAGTCAAAGTGTAAATTGTTACATTACATTTTTTTTTTTTTTTTTTTCGGGAGGGTGGGCTTTTCTCTCGACAATAGAGCTTTTGTCACTGGAACATGTTTTCCTTGTAGAGAAAATAACTGCATTCACTCGTTATCATTCTGTACAGGGGATGATGAAAAAAAGATGAAAAAAAAACAAAACAAAACAAAACAACAAAACACTCATGCACGCATAAAAACAAACTTCTATTCCCACACAGGAGCTCATGGGGCCAAATGAGCATGTGCACATGCGTACGTACACATTCATATCTACAAATGCTTGGCAGACTGTCACTGCATTCACCGCGGCGTCTCAATAGTCGTGGGCAGATTTGTAAGACCGTAAGAGAGCGATGCAGACGGCGTGCTGCGGCGTTTGTTGCTGCTAATTTTCTGTCAGGTCACTAAGTCCAGGTAGACTCGTAGCATCCTGGGATTAACAGTCGGCGCAGAGAGCTCCTGGTAGCTCTGGCTGCCCCTAAAACTGATAATTCATGCATAGCCACACGCGCATAAACACACATACCGTAGCACAATGCACATAGATACACCGGCTCTCTAGAGGCCTCATCACTCGAGCCAAAACACTGCAGCAGCATACATCTTTGATAGCAGGTTTTAGACCTATTAGATCATATGGCTATAAAGAATGCATGCAGACTGTACACCAGCTCTCCCCTGACAAAGAGTTTCTCTCAGCGGAATTACCGGCATAAATAAACCATAAGCAAATCCCAAATAGTGAACACAAAAGGCAAAAAAAAGGTGCACTCACGCATGAGCGTATACACACACACACACCTCAGAGGCGGATCTCAGAGGAGCCAGTTATACACAACGTCATTTGAATATAAAAGGAAAATACCTGGTTTTGTGGTGCTCCCAGAGTATTTAGCCCACAGTGACAGAAACAGAACAGCTAGGAAGATGATCAAACAGGAAGTAGGACTGGACAGATAAGGGGAACGGCGCTTTAAATCACTGCTTATCCTAATTAGTAGTACGTTACTGAATCAAGTTTTCCAAGTCACCGCGCGTAGCAGCGAGTGCAGATGCATGTAGTTTCTGGTGCGCCGATACGCATGTTAGAAAATACAGCACGCGCATTGCATAGCTGTGCAGCATTTGCCAAAGGTTTGTCATGACAGAAGCTTGCCTTCAGAGCTCTTTTAAAAGGCCAGACCCCGAAAATTCAGGTACATTACCAAGGCAACGGCACTAACAACAAACGTATTATTATCATCAAAACTGATCTTTCCTTCATTTTAAGGATACGAACCTAGAATCTATATGTCGCACTGGTCTCTCCACCATTACAAAGCTGCAACAACACTAACACTGCACATTTCTTTTTTAGTTTTTCCTTCTCCTGACCTTCTCCTCTTGGACTCTTTTTAGAGTTGAGCATATCATGTACCAGACATAGTGTTCGTTTACAGTACAGATGGCTGCCAGGTCTCTCTCCTTCCTTGATCTTACCTCCTGTCCTGAGCACAAGTGCTGCTGCTTTACTAAAAATGTGTCATGTGAATCACTCCATTCTTTTTTTTTTCTTTTTAGTTTTTAGCAATTCACGGAGCCAGGACTCTTCACACCAGATTTGTTATTTATTTGTTACCGCGTACAGACAGCTACTGGAGCGTGGGGAGATATTTACTGAATTTGACAAAAAAAAAAAAGGAAAAAAAGGTGGATTAGAATCGCTAACTCCACCTCTAACTAAGCTACAACCAAGGATTATTTTCATTATGTGCTGACTTCCTCTTTCGTCGGACTAACAGCCTGAGACCCTAAAATATTCAGTTTAATGTTAAATAAGTCAAAGAAATGCAGCAGATGCTCCCAATTTAGGAGCTTACCGCAGTCTTATCACAAAACAGCCAAATGGGAACTTCGCTTTAATTAAATCCTGCAGTTTAAAAAGGAGCTGAAGAACAACTCTCATCAGGATATATGATGAAAAATTAAGTAAACAATACTGGAACAAAAGCAGCTAGTGTCACCAAAAAATACAGCCTGTCAGTGTGGAAAAGAAATAAAAAAGTAAGGTCAAAAAGGGTCAATACTAGGGGTGGATATTGGCAAGGACTTCACGATACGATACGTATCACGATACTTGAGTCACGATACGATACATTATTGCGATATTATGATACTGTAATGTATTGCAATATTCTACATAGTTCACTGAGAAATTTTAAAAGCAGCTTAAAATACAAGTTGTATATATGGACATCAGATGACAGTGATTCATTTAACAAATTGAGTCAAAAAAACAATATTAATCCAAATGATCCATTTCCACTTTACTGCACTTTTCTAGAAAAAGTGGTGGTGGAGGTGCAGAAGACATTCACGATCGGCCCCAAACATGACTTCATCTGTTTGTTTTAAAATCGATATTAAGACATTCAAAACAAATATTGTATTAGAAGCAAAAATATTACGATATATTGCCATATCGATATTTTTCCCCACCCATAGTCAATACACAACCTTGATTAAATTAATATAACTTATTTTTGAGCAGTGGTTTTCTTTGTTTTTTGGAATGACATCAACACCAGTTAAAACTATCATAACATGCATGAAATGACAAATAAATGTGTCTCTTTCTTCAAAAGATAACTAGAAACCAACAATGGTTTCTCGAATTCCAACAGTACACAAAATATTACAAAGAATCTCTGAGGATTCTTCTGACTAAATGATGAATTAGCTCTTTTATCAGCGGCGGCTGCACCGAGGTGCATATTTGACTCCTTCTGGAGAGCGTTTTGCTGGCTCAACTGTGATATATGTGGGCTGTATTCTGACAGTGTCGCTGAAGGATGACTTGGGGAAATGGGTTAGAAGAGCACGAGAGATAGAGAGTCGAAAAATATCTGTTTGCGCATGGCAGGCCCTCGGTACGCCGCTGAACGTCGCTGCTGTCAGGGGTGAGCCCAGGATGACGTCCTGGCCCTTCAAGTCTCTTTATGCCACGATTAGCTGCTTGTTTATGACAGCAAAGAGTGGGTCACTGTCGCGATGCAAAATATACCGCGCGTTTGAGCGTCTGTGTGCGCTGTGCGAGAAATAACAGGAGCCACAAAGCTGAGGAAAACCCAGAGCCAGCAGAAAATGTTACTGAGGCGCGCCAGAGCTAACACACAAAGGGAAACAGGCGAGTATACACACAGCTGTACATCCTAGAAGTCAAAGAGACACAGTGCACACTTCATACACTCTCCTGCGATGCATCTGAAATGAGAAGTCCTAATTATTATTTCCATTGTGCCCCACTCCTGTGACAAGGACCACTAGCTGTGAATGATTATAATTATTACCCGTAGTAGAATAGCAGTCATGCTGTTGTATCATCAGCAACATCATCCAACAGATCAGGGTCAGATGCAACTTGAAATTCATGTCTGCAATCCACTTCACATCCTCTGCGTTAAGATATTCAAAAACGTTTCTCATTTGACTTGTGTTTAGATGTGTTGCGCACGGATTAGGTTCTGCCTCTGGCGTGCTATGGTAAACGAAAAGTAAAGCGCCGTACGTCAGCTGACTGTATCTGAGAGGGAGGCCGCCGCATCTGCTCAACAGGCGTCTTGTCCTTCTGCTCCCCACATCAACCCAACCTCTGTTTAAAAAAAAACAAAACAAAGAAAGCCGTTCGATTCAGCTATTGCTAATGTTTGATTAGGCCACAAACGCTGCAGTCCCCGCAAACAGCAGCGCAATTAAAAAGAAATGAACTGCTACAGATCTCTGATCGAAAACCGGCCCGCAACGACGTGAATTTTTTAAAACCTACGACTCGTAGGCTGTGAAAAAGATTTACGGCAAAATATAGCCTGTCTCTTATTTGTACATAAATTCACAACATCGTTTAGAGTAGCAAACAAGGCTGTCTTGAATGGCTGGTAATTATGTACAGCAGCAAATAAAGCGTGGTTTCTTTCGGAGGCACTGGTGGCTTGTTAAGTGGTGAACAGACAAAACAGCATTTAGAAAATGAAAGGTGCAGGGAAACATCCAGGGCACAGCGAGCTTCTCTCCCATTAGAAACAACACTGTCTGTCTCGCGACCGCTTGTTTGTTCCAACTGGCTGTACTGGAAAGACGCACCCTGAACCTCCACCACCAGCAGAAACTACGTCTCTCCCTTTTTTTTTCTCTGTCCCCTCTCTCCGTTTCTGTCCAGCCCTTCCTCTAATCTTCACACCACGTCCATCCCCCCTCTCCCAGGCATCTTTTTTCCCCACTCACTCTGTCTCTGTGCATCCTAACCAATGTTTTGGTCCCTTTCTCTTCATCAGGCCCTTTATTTCATCCACCTCCCCCTCTTTTCCCGGCCACGAAATCAAAAATAAGGCTAATAAAGGTGGCTATTATTCCAGTATTCAGGACCATGATAGTATACACATCCGGCGTACCATGAATATGGAGCTCGTACGGCTCAAACATCAAGAATCTAAAAAAAAAAAAAAAAAGAAGAAAAAGCATCATGTCCAAATTAGACAAGGGGCATTGCAGACAAGGAGAATCTATTAGTGTTATTATATAACAAAATCCAGGGCTGTTATTGCCACTATGTGTGTCATTACAAAGGGAACAATACATAGGAGCACACTGTGTGAAACCAATTAAAATCCAGCCCTGTCATATAGCTTCCTCCCTCCCGAGTCATGTTGTGAATATGCCGCTTTCACACCATTCATGTCAGTGCACCTGTGTCCACTGCATTAAATCGCCACCTCTTTCGTCTCCTTCTCAAATTTCCCTGCATCACATCTCACTATCTGTTTCAAGAATCCTACGAGCCGAAATACAAGGGGGCCCAGGAGAGTGCGAGCTGAACAGGGGAAATTTCACATTATCTATCCATCTGCAATATAAGGGTCTGATGTGGAAGCAGGAAATGAGCTATGAACGTCAGGCCTGCATGCTCACGGTCCCAGTGGCCACCAGCCTACATATTGAGATCAAGTAGGCAATGCGGAAAGTGGTTTAATAGACCCCAGTTTAATTGGACTTTTATTTGTTAATGGCTGAAATCCTGATGCATTACTTTAATTATCCTGGCAGAACTAATTCATGAACACGGGGCAAAAACGTGGCTGGACTTGGCGCTGGAGTGTGATTTCCTCGATCTCTTTTAGTCAAACCTTGCATCCTCAAAGTGCGCTTGCCTCGGCCTGCCACGGGAGTCTCTCTGATAGGACTTGTAAGGGCGCGTGATGGTTTAAACCCTCGGCGTGCTTTAACTAGCGAGCCGCCTCGGATAGAGGAGAGGAGAGCGCCGAGGCCATTTTTCACCATCGCTTTTTTAAAAGCGCTGGGGCCCACCCAGATCCTATATGCGAGCATGTCCGTGTTTGCCCAGCCCTCCGAGCGCAGAGCTGCCCTCGTCGGTTTGGCTGCCGCTGCTGCTGCTGCTGCTGCTATTGGAAGTGAAAAGGGAGGGGCGGGGGCACAACCACCGGCAGCCTCTGCACACATGCACACATGCGCTTAGCCCAATCACACATCAACTGCTCTGTCAATGCCAAAGAGCAGCCAATCAAGGCAGAGAACCTTAATGTCTTTCTGATTGCATTGTTTTTAATTCATTACTCCACTGTAGCAGTTGCGCCTCAGCACCTCACGCCTCGTACTGACACATATTTTTTTCCAAAACGGGGCATTCTCTAAAGTAGATTAGCACAGTTTGCCTGTCGGCTACAGATGTGATTTTTGCTCCTCTCAGCCACTATGCATGCATGTTTCAGGGTGTGTGTGTGTGTGTGTGTGTGTGTTCGGGTATGTTTGCGTGTTTGCACATGAGCATGCTAGCAGCGTGTGAGCACAAACGTGTGTGCCTTCCTGGATCGGCTCAGCCGTCTGGGGGGCAGAGCAGGCAGCAAAGAGCTCAGCAGCGCCTCAGTCCCTCAGGACACGCTGCAGCTCTCTCCTCGCGGCCATGAAAAGCAATCAGAGCCCAGCCTTTTCCCCTGGACTTACCCCTGCCTTTAATTACAGAACTCGGCAGAACAGAGAACGACTGCCTCCGCTGGGCCGCGGCCAGCATGTCGCAGCCCAAACTCGGGGCTGGGGTCGACGCAGCACGCAGGCCCCGCCGCATGCAGCGGCCCTGACATAAACACAGCGCGCTCGTGCGCGCGGGCCGTCCTGATGGGCTCAGCATGCTTCTGCATAAACTGAGACAGAGCCAAGGTGCTTCCTTAATGTCGTAATACAATGTGCAGAGGAAACTGCAGCCCCACAGCAGGGGCTACATATATGCATGGAAAGTCCTTTTCAGTGGGCTTTGTGAGACGCTCTCACCTGTGCTCCTCCGTCTGTAAACGTCAGAACATGTAACACGAGTGGATTGAGAAGTTAATTGCAAAAGAAAAGAAAAAAATCAATCAATAAATCAGTCAATGATGCAAAATTAATGTTTAATACCAAGGCGTGCTATGGTGCGTCCTCTCCTCATCCTGCTTTGTAGCGAGTGCAATATACAATAAAATTAACTAGAATCTTGATCCTCATATATGAAGAACATGTCCACTTGTAATTGATGATTGATGAGGATCAGTTCATTGTGTATAATTGAGACTCCCTCCCATCTGAGAGACATTCTAGCAGAGCCCAAGCACATGTGCCTAAGGCTGAATCCGAGAAGCCACAGAGCACACATGGACAGGGGAAGATAAGAGACTATGTACACAAGCTCCTGGTTTTATTGCTGCAACATGACGCTCGGATAGCATTTTAAACACATTTTTAGAGAACCTGCCAGCGCAGTCCCTGCTACTGTGGAACCGAGCCATGGTGTTGAAATGTGTCATTGGGCTCAATTTCTCACCCAATTTAAACTGAACAGAAAATGGTACTTTAGTGGAAGCAATGAGACTGACCAGGAGGAGATGTAAATGGCAAACGTTGCAAAGGCAAATCTCCACGGCCGGCTTGGTGGCACATCACAGAGCGAAGACGCACAGTTGATGCGATAGCCATCGTAGTTTCCGCATCTGTGATCTTCAAACAAGGCCGAGTGGCCAGAGCAACGAGGCCCTCTCCCCTCCAACATGTCACACACCCTCGAGCCCAGTGGCACACTGTGCCGTCACACATGATAATGGCACCCACATCAACGTGTCAACTCAATTTGGGCCTCTTATAGGCTCTCCTTGACTCAATCAATGCATGGCCTTCCATCTGGTTTCCACTGCTGTCTTCACATTTAGAGGAGGAGAGGGCAGTGACAAGCATTTCACCGACAGCTCACTGTAACCGAACCCTGGGCCCTGGCAGTTTAACACCGCGAAAGCATTTTATATGCAAATATTCCAACAAGTACCCCGAGCGCGCTGAAAAAGTCCAAAGCAACCCGTCGAATTCGCCACAAACTTAAATCAAACCGAGTCACATCAGGTCAATAACTGTGTGCTGCGCAGATCATTAACTGTGGCGAGAAATTCTCCGAGCTCTTATTCAAAAATCCCATCTTACAAGGCATTCCAATAAACATCAGCTAGGCAAATTTGTAGCTCGTTAAAATTTAATCCAATTAAAATCCTATTTAAAACAAAGTTACACCTCCACAAATCCAAGAACAGAGGCTGTTATTAAGGGCTGCAGCTCATTATTTTTTTCTCCAGAATGGCTTGTCTGGCTCTCGGTGTGGCTGCCTGGGACATCCAGTAAACATCTGTCATGAAGGCATCCTTAAAGGGGAGCGCAGACACAGTAAGCTACTGATCTAGTGACCCGACAGTGCAGGCATTCACACATGCCTTGGTGCACCTGTGTGTGCCCCGCTATCATAATGTTTAGGCCATTTTCTTTTTAAAGAATTTGTGCTTATAAACCGTTTATGAATCATTTATTGGCCATATCACATTGAAGGGGCCTATAGCTGTAAGATGATGTGTTATCCCATTAGGTTTCAATAGCCCATTCATGAATCATTCATTAGTTTGGACTATAGATTATTCCCCTTTATGCATTCCTTATTCGTTTTGGGGCAGTGCTGCTCGGGATGCATAACGTTGATTCAAAATGACGTCCACAGGCCACTGTTTGTCTCCAAAACACACAAACAGTGCAAGGTAACTGGCTTCGATATGAAGCAACCACACGTGGCATCTGTATTTGTGTTGGATTTCCGAGCCTTAAGCGAATAAGTCAGAGCCCGTGCTTTAAGTAAGTGGGGGTATTTTTCGCAGGGAAGAGGTAATCGATGGAGCAGAGACGAATGAATGTAGGCTACGACAGCTGTCCCAAGGAGGTGCTGCTACTACACCGCATGCATGGTGTGTTCTCCCTTTGAATAAAATGTCCGATCAGACCAAATCGGGGGATATTGCGGTGTGTGTGTATAAATCAAGCTGTCATGTGCATACCTAATAGAGCTCGCCGCCTGTTCAAATACACACGGCACGCTGAATAGCAGCATAATAACGTTTTCACAGCCTACCTCCAGAGCGTGTGCGCCCGAACTGCGTCTTTCCCCCGCCGCAATGGGATCCTTCTCAGCTGCCCTGGACAGTATCAGAGATGCGTCTTTCCCCCGAAATGCAAACACTTCCCCTGCATGTCCCCCCCACCCTCCCCGCCGCCACCACCACCACCACCACCACCAGCAGCAGCAGCAGCAGCAGCAGCCCGGGCCTCCAGTAATAGCAGGTGGACGCGCCTCTCAATGATGGAGACAGCGCGACTCTCCTCTCCCCCGCCGCTCCATTTTCAATTACGGAAGAATTCGTATTCCAGGAAACGCGCTATAGGGCAGCCAGCATGTCCTAATATCGCCGCTTTTCTCAGGACAAATAGGGGCCGTCAAACTCCCGACTCCCGATCCGCGGCGCCCCGTCGCGTGTTATCTGCCTTTTACGAGATGCTTGATGTTGCCATTGTCACGGCGTATTTTTTTTCCTTTTTCTCTTTTCTTTTTTTTCTTTTTTTTTTCTTTTTTCTCTTTTTTCTTTTTTTTTTTTTTTTTGCAGCTGGACCTCTCCCCCTCCTTGCGACGCGCAGTCTCGTAGGCGCGCACTTTGCTTTGCTCCCCCTCCGATTCTTCTCGGTCCGACCTATGAGCGCGCACAGCCAGCCGACGCAGGGCCACGCACTGCTTTGACGGACGCGCTGAGCAAATCAGGTAGCCCACTCCAAATACGACTGTATCATAACAGGGCAACTGCAATGACATGAATAATGAATAGGCTACTCATGTTTGCCTGTGTTGCATGATACGACCACTCATAACGCGTACTGGACTGGAAGCAATATTTGGACACACTTGAGGGTCTCTCCTTCTTTCTCTTTCATTCTTTCGCTTTCTGCCTGTGTGAATTCTGCCATCTAGAAAAAAAAAAAAAAGCAATCAACCAGCCAATCAATCAATCCTTTACACTACATAAAAATCTGTATTTAAAACAAAACACACATTTGCATAATTTTGGCGGAATGACTGATTTCATGGCTGTATAGTCAAGGATTAAAGCTATTATGGTACAAATGCATGGCTACCGCTTCATCCCCAAAGTTTCAGTGAACAATCAGAACCGATTTCAGTAGGTATGTGACACACAAAGAAAATGAGAAGAAAGTAAAACCAAACACTGCTGCAACTCCAGAAGCGTAAATATGAAATAGAAACATCATTTATTTTCAGCATTTATTAATCTATTGATTTCAAAATTTCAAAAAAAATTTGATTCATTGTATCCTGTAGCTATAAAAGACACAGTTAGATAATCATTTACAGCTGCAACATTGAGGAAATGTGCAGTGTGGCAGCAGCATGAAGAACACAAGCGCAGCACAATGAAGCACAAAAACAGTGAACAACTCAAAACAATATAGAGAATCTATCATTTGAATAGTTCTCAATGGCTGAGCTGACATCACTGCGTATGGTACATAATGGTAATAGTGACAGTGCAGTGTTTTTAGTACACTTGTCTGTACATGTTATTGCACTGTGCCTCTAAAAGTAGAGATCACTGTAGCTGATATTGCAAATGTCAGACAGCAGTGACACATGCCTTCTATAATTTATCAGGGCCCACTATTTCAGATTGCATCTTTCACCTGGCAGTAACTCAAAGTTTATCACTGGCAAAGAAAACCCACAAACCCTGACACAGAACAGGCTTCATCCGGCAAATGAAAACAATTAAATGTCACCTGACTAATCTACGAAGCCTAAAAACAATTTATCAGCTAATTGAGTATTGACAGGATGTCAGCCGTGACACCGTTTGCACGGCCGATCAAGTGTAAACGGCAAATATTTGCTCGTTCATCTATACGCTTCTTGCTCCTTTTTTTTTCTCTTTTTTTTTTTTTTACCGTCAGTGGATATTGAATATCTTCTATAGTCTGATTAATCCTGACATGCAAAGATGTTACACTGGGCTGTGAGTGCTAATGACACAACTTTTTGTCCATTCTGTCATGTCTTACAGGCAGAACCCTAATTCAGGTACTCAACCGTTCACTTGTCTGAAATGGTGCTTTCACATCGACATAAAGAGGTTTTTTTTTTTTTCATTTCATAGAAACAGACTACAGACACAAATGGATTCAGCTGACTGTAATAGGAAACAAAGAAAACTGTTACCTATTTACATTAAATCAGCGGTCTTCAACGTTTTTCAGGTCAAGGACCCCCAAACTGATGGAGAGATGAAGTAGGGACCCCCCTACCTACTGTATGTGTTCTATATTAAACTAGTGCTATTTATAAATATACATTATTATTTTCATTTTGCATTCAATATTAAGATATTCAAATAAGGCACAGGTTCAAATATTCATTTTTTGTGCAACAGTACCGGGGCCGTGCAACTGCTGTAAACATAAACATACCTGAGTGAATAGGACTGAATATACTCTCTTTGTAGTGGAAAATTTTAAAAAATTATATATAGAAAATCAACCAAAGATTTTGTGACTCCCCGCCCCTGTAGTACCTCCACGGACCCCCTGTTGAAGACCTATGCATTAAATAACCTATAAACAGAAATCTTCGATTATCATCGATGGGTTATACACACTTTTATTTACATCAATTAGTTGATGTTAGTTCAACTTATAGTTTCAGTCCAAAGATCATCTCTAAAAGTTAAATGTTGAGGCATTCGTGCAGTGACGGCCTGCCCGCCGTCTAAGTGATGACCAACGAAAGAGAAACACCACGCTAAGCGAATTCAAACAAAGCATTCAAACCAAGCACGCCGTCTCCTCTTGTGTGGTTACATGATTGAGATGTAATGGCCCCAAGTGCAAAACGCAGAACCAGCTCTCGTCCAGCGGCTCAGTCACACGCTCATTACTGATGTCACATATAAAGACAGATTGACGTTGAACCCGCTCCTCAGTCCGCACATGCTCGTAGCCGTGCCTTGATTTACAGCATCTGTCTATCTATTACTTTCTGAACAGAGGCACACGCTGCAAATTACCTTGGCGATAGAGTAGCACTTATTTTATTAGCTGTGTTTTCAGTTTAAATGCAAAGAATAAGACGTATGCTAATGATCTCCATAGTGACTCCATAGTAACAGAAACCATATCCACGCTTCTTAAAATACCTTTTCAGCCGCAGTCGTCGTTACAGGTGTTTTTAAGAAAGAGACAAATTAGATTAAGGCTTCATTTAGCGCTGCAAGTTAATAACAAAACTCAAAGCTGACAGGAGGAGAACATTTTCATGCTGCTATAATTACAGACTTTCTTCATGTTTTTACACTGAAGTACTGCGGTACTGTGGGTTTAGTATGAAAAATCATATGCTCGCCCATTTAAATTAAATATTACCAGCAGAATTTATGAACGTGTGCGTGAAGAATTTTAAGGGTTTGCTTATTGGGGAAGCATTTCAGCATTCATATGATTTAGGCATTGATCATCAAAAAGATCTAGTTTTGAAGTTTCATATCAGCTCCAGACAGTGTGGCAAAATAAAGATATTAGAATTATTCTTATGAATGTTTAGTAATAAGTCAACCCCTGACACACACATGCACAGACTCTTACCTGCCGCCATACAACAATTCATATCAGATGAGTGTAATGAATTGTGCATTATGCTTTGTTAATGCACAAGTCAGTTCATTTCCTACTCAGAACAGTTTCTTCACCATTTAAATCCAGACTTTTTATGTATTCTTTGTATATTTTAATAATGTTCTCATGTCTTTCTTAAACGTAACACAGTTCTGAAACGACAAGGCAGCTAAACATGAGGCTCTTCAGTAAGTATGTGTATGAAAAATACAAATAATAATAACAAAAAGATTTAAAGTCATAGCAATAAGAGGTTGGCCACAAACGAGTCAGGTGTTTTTATAGTTTTGACCTGAAGAGAAATTAAACACCTTCTACAACCTTGATATCTTACCCAAAACTCACAGCTGGCTGGCTGAAAAATAAATAAATACATGAATAAATACTCCAGTGCAAATGAGACGAAATGATATGCAGGACCCAGAAATGAAAAATGACAAATTGTTTGCATTTCTGCATTTTAGAAAGAAAAAAAAAAACACCTTCACTGACAAGCTCTCTCCAAACGCAATTCCCAAACAGCTGTCCATCACAGCTGGAGGCTGTTACTGGTCCAAATTCTGCTCCCTCTTTTATTTATTTATTTTGTCCTCGTTTTTTTACACAGATGTGAAGTTTCAGAAGTTTCACTCAATAGTTTTAGTAGAAAAGAAAAAAAAAAAAAAAAAACGTTTCCACTGGGAATGAGTCACACAATCATTGTTCTCGCTTTATTACTGCACTGCGTATCAAGCGCTCTCGTTTCTGAAAGTGATACATTTACTCTTATTATTCGCTGACTGCAGTTGACGTAGGGATAGATTTTGCCACTTATATCTAAGTCATGGTTTAGACATACATGGACAGTAGACAGTATGGGCTGACAGCATGGGACAGACTTGACATGATGATTCGCATTATTGTTAGGTCTTTTTTTTTTTTCCAGGTTGAGCGGCTGGGAAGTTGTTCTGAATTATGTGAGGAAAATGTACCGATTCTTTGTAAAGTTTGAACGAATCCACAGGAGGTAACTCCGCCATTCAAGCTCATGTAAAATTAAAGCCTTGCATGCTTTGAGAGCAGAATGTAAATGCAGAAATTTTCAGGCTTTGACGTTCACCGTGCCTAACAGTCAGTGTGAAATCTCCAATAAGGAAACGAGAGCCATAACCTGCATGAATCAATCTTTGGATTGTCGCCACTGTGGCCGACTAAACGGTCCGAGGAGGGGATGCTCGGACTGAATAAAGCAGAGCTGAAATGTACCTGCAGGTTCTCAGTGATTAATGGGAATCTATGCGAACGAGCACAGCATGACAGGGACACAAGCAGAAAGGTTTACATCACCCACTCAGCACAGAGGTCTGGATTTTGTTTCATGTTTGCCACACCTATCTGTCATGTTGACCACTTAACGTTAGTAGTGATCTGGACATAAACGTTCTTTTTGCAGACTCAACAAACTCCCCTATAATAGAAGTCGCTTCTAGTTTTCGAGGAACACGGATTTGATCAAGTTTCTCGTTGGACACAAGTGGCGCAGGCACAGGTGTGGCCACACTTAGACTGTCGTTCTGTAATGTGTTCAAGTACAACAATAATTAAATAACTTGAATAGGACACGGGTATCCCTAAACAGGGCAGGTGTCCTTCAATGGCCATACCGAACAAATATGAATACGGTGAATTAATACAATGAATGCAGCGTGCAATATTTTTTAAGATGTCTTATTAAAAACAGGAAAACAACAAAAACATAGATAAGTAATGGACTGCCTTTGTTCTTGTCTCAGAAAGTATTGTTATGAGTTTTAAGAAAAACCTTAAGTTATTTTTATTTACCCAGTAGGTACGGAGAAAAAAAAAATCCTGACTGAACTGAGTCATTTATTTCCCTGTTATATTATGTTAACTCGGTAGATCTAATGTCAAGTGATCCTTATAAATGATTTCGAAATGGACTGTCAGTAAGTAGAGCGAGAGTATTAATTGTATCAAGTTCTGAGCGGGTGCCTCGTGTCGCGTTTGTTTGTGTGTGTGAATGTGTAGTAATGTGACTGTGTTTTACGTTCGCTGCATTTTTCTGTATGTATTGTTTTTTCTTCTTGTACATGTTGCCAAGTTAACTTATTTAATGTTTTGTGGCGCTGATACGCCAGGTGAGATTCCTGTGTACATTGTACATTCGGCCAATAAAGACATTCTGATTCTGATTCTGATTTTGTTTCTGATTTTGATTCTGATTCTGATTTTGTTTCTGATTCTGATTTTGTTTCTGATTCTGATTCTGACCACATTGGTGAGACCCCAGGAAGAGTAGCTGTGGTTAAGTTCTAGCAGCTAATGGGGATCTAATAATAAATACATAAATAAAGACAGTAGTAACGATGATGATGATGGTGGTGTCACGTAGACACAAACCCCAGAGCTGCGCCGTAGACAGTGAATAATGGGACAACTCCTGTGGGACTCTTTGACAGCAACGGCGTCTCACTGGTTCGTTCTCTGATTTACAGCTGGCAGAGACACATTTAAAATATCCATCAGTTCCGTGTCAGTCAGCCCACGACACCTGATTATTTTCACCCTAGACGAGACAATAATAACTCTGATCTCCGAAAGCGGCCAAAGCTTTGGGTTTTTAATTTTCAGAGTGGAGCTTTGCAAGTTTTGCACAAAAAAAAGGAAGAAAAGAATGAATAAACGAGGAACAGACTTCTGCTTTTTCAGTCTCAATGAGACGTTTAGCATGATCAAACGTAGAACATATTCAGTTGTTTTGATTGTGCTAAAAAAAACAAGAGGAGACCTTGACTCCTACGAGGACAAGGCCCATTCACATTCAGAACACATCCTTAAGTTTAGTATCTGCTGCGAGCATATGTGCACATTACAAATGTGTGGCCCGGATCATCGAGGCTGCGCTCAGAGGTTGCATCATCCGCAGCGCACTGTATGCGCAGAGATGGTAATACCACCCTATCTGTGTTTATTGACTTTAAAAAGGACCCGCTGTGTGTGCGCGAGTGCACGCGTTTGTGAATATTCATTCTCATTTTGACCAGGAGCATTGATATAGTACACAGGGATTACGCACATAAATTTACACTCCCACACAAAACGGTGGAAATAACTACATCTTCTCCGAGGCATCGATGCATATTTATCAAGGCGTAGACGCCCTTGGCCACATACTAGTTCCATTGTAGTGGGATGGGAGTGAGCTGACTGTCTGGTGCAGAGGGACCGCCCTGAGTCTCAGCCTGCTCTGCCTGTTATCGTGATGAAAATAAGCGCAGAAGGCTTCAGCAGCGGGCCAAGGAAGGGTCAGCGGGGATTTGACGTGTGTGCTCGAATCGCTCTTATCACCTGTGCTCCCTCAACAGCTTTCCAGGGACCGGGGATGCGGGTCTCCAGGCACGCTCGGAGGGTCGACGCGTCAAACGCAGCAGCAGCTAAAGCCGCGCACGGGCGGAGAGAAAGAGCGGGCGCAACGAGAAGCTGTCCTTTCTGCTCATCAGGTTCATCAGCATATTCTTTGAAAATCTCTCCTCCAGTGTAAGGTCATGGTTTGCGTTCGGGGCTGACTCTCCTGCTGCGTCCCATATTAAGGACATTATTAGAGGCCTTTGTGTGTCTATGTTCTCTCGCGCCTGCAGAATGCTGCATGGCGAACAGGGAAATGGCTTCCTCATTACCTCCTCGAGACATGCAGACAAACAGCTCGCAACGCCGCTAATCACATGCACGACATACAGAACAATCAGGGGTCGGTGAGCGAAATCCCCCGTGACTCTGTTTTTTAAACATAAATAGCAAGAAAGCAAACACCCTCTCTGTGTAAGTCCATCTCAGATTGCTTGGTAACTTCAATGCCTGAGTGTTATGTCCTTGACCGCGTCAGACACACACACACACACACACACAAAGATTTGCCTCAGCAAAAGGCGAGGGGAAAGTAAAATATTCTGCTCCGTGCAACATGCGAGGCTCCTTTCAGAGAGCCCAGGCAGATCATAGCGAGTTATGTTCACTGAATAATTAGCGAATAACCTGTTAGGGGCAGCAGCTGAACAGCATTGGGAGCCGCTAATGAATAGTCTCATAATCTCTTCCTAGGTTAGATTAGAAGGACGCCATTAACATCAACTCATCTGCCTGGACATCTGACGCATGAAAGGAGACCCATCCAACCAGTAATCATCCAGTTGCTTCCCTTTTAAGCAGGGCTTTATCAAAGTCTACTTTCATCTATAATGTGTGACTTCCTCGGGAGGTGGTGGTGGAGGCTCCACAATGCGGCGCAGCAGGCCTCTCTTTGTAACGTTACGTGAATGTTTTTTGTTATGTGCCGGTTTCAATTATAATCCTACCGAAAGGCCGCATTAAAAAAAAAAAATAGTGTAATCTAACATTCCCCGGTCCCAGAGGAGGATCCAGAGAGCTGCTGGGGTTCTTGAAGGGGATCCACCGTCTTTGTGTCCAGCAGACAGTGAACACAAAGAGAGTGGCAGTGTCACCGTTGTGTTTTCGTAGCTTCGGCCACCACGACAGGTTTAGCCGACTGAACGATCAATAATCTGCTAAATGCAAAATCTAAAAGAATTTCTTGGACTGACTCATCGGGGACACCCTGTTCAGAACCTAACACCGCTTCTATATTAATCAAAGCGATGGTGGATGAATACACTTTGTGTTAAACTGTAAATGTCAAAGATAAAATTACCTTTCTGATTTAAAAAAAAAAAAAACAATCACTGCATATGTAATTTACTATCGCAGTACTGAGCTAATAAAGCTTCTGCATCTAGGCACTTTTAATGAGACGGGGAAATTCAATTGATTAAATATGTGAACAATAAGATTTTGATGTAAATATAGCGCAAATGCAATATAGCTAACATTTTCCTTTTTTAGCTTATGAGTCAAACAAAGTCAACTCCTTGTCCTAATTAGCATATTTCAACTTAGCATTTGAAGGAAACATGAATTACTTCTATCTCAGATTGTTTGATTGGATGTTTTTAGACAGGTTATATGTTACAGGTTATATTTGAAGATGTAGTTTGAGATTTTGGGATTTGAGTTTATTCACTTCCTGGACGACAGATTAGATCACATTTCAGTCATCGATGTCCATTAAGTAAACAACTAGCCGTCTATTAGCTTGATTTAGCTAGCACTACTATGAACCCCCCCCTTTGTGTGTAGAGCTGTCTGTTATGCAGAATTGTTCACCTTTGGACAGAGCTAGGTCAGCAGCGTCCAAATTTGGATCAAATTTTTAGTCAAGTAAACAGCTAGCTGTCTATTAGCTTGACGTAACTAGCACTATTATGAAAACCCCCTCTTTGTGCGTATTAAACAAGATATCACAATGAGCTGTAGAGTTGCTTGTATGCAGCGTCCACTTTTTTTTTTTTACAGTCTTTTATGCTAAACCGAGTCAGCCAGCTGTGATGGCTTCAAATTTAACAGACATGCGTGGACTGCGTTCAAGACTTGCCAGCAAATAAATTAGCTAAAAGGTTAAACGTGTTCCTTTGACAAATAAAAAACAAGAAAACGTTATCCCAACAATGTGACAGTTTGGAGGGCTACCTGTCCTCTGGATGGGAAACGCTGGACTAATACAGCCATGAAAGAGACAAGTGGCACAAAAGAAATGCAGCCTATATCAGGGGTCTTTAACGTTTTTCAGGCACCACCTACCTACTATATGTGTTCTATATTAAACTCATCCTGTTGCTATTTAGAAATATACAGTATTATTATCATTTTGATAATGATTTCTGACCCTTTACTAAAATAGGTTACTGTATATTTAAAGAAATTCAAATTTGTGGGGGAAAATTAAAAAAAATGTCTAATCAATCAAGTATTTTGCAACCCCCTGTTCAAGACCCATGGCCTATATCATCAACATATTGCTCAATCATAATGAGAAGAAGAACATCTGGAAGCTTTATTTAGATGAAAGTCAACATTTATTAGTTTGAAGTGTGCTTGCGCATCAAGATACTCCAGAATACAAGGTTTAGATCGTTGCATCCACACCCAAACATTAATTTTTTCATTTATAGATATACCATAAGGTACATAACAAAATATGCATATCTCCATCAAAACAGCCCTCAGAAAATGAGGACATCCATCTACTATCAGAGTCGTGTCTCTCAGGAGGGAAAACTCTGGTCGTATGATCTAAAAAGCAGTGTTAGCACGGTTAAAACTCCACTGATAACTTTTCAGAAGAACTCCACCGGCCGAGGCTGAAAGATTTGACTGGAAGAGTCGTTGTCTCCTAATGTGGCTCCGGTTGAGGTGAGAAGCGTTCATGATTTATTAGAGTTCCTCCCCGTAAGTCTGAGTGTTATATTTATGAATGTGACATTCTGGGAATTCACAGAGGAGTCCTGAAATATTAATAAAGCTTTAGTTTATCAAACAAATGTGACAATTTGAGAACAAACGTTGAAAACATTATCGTGCTTTACAAAAAAAAGAAAAGAAAAAGTGTCGTTCAGAGAAGGTGAAGATTTAACTGTGATCCTCCCAATAGCAGGATATCCTGAAGTATGTACACACCATTGATATAAAAAGAAAAAGATGTGTCCAGTTTATTTCGTAAATAAATTAAAAAAAAAAATGAAATCAATACAAATTTTGTGTCAACATCAAGGCATATGTAAGTCCTTAGATCTTCTGTCTCATCTGTTTCCAGTGATCCTGATGTCCTGATGTCAAAAATGAGGAGGGGGCAACCATGTTGACTAACAGATGTCTTACACACACGTATGTGATATACAAGGTCTCTTATGCTTTCATTCAGCGGAGACAACTGGCATATAAGCTCTATCTCTGGACACCAGCCAGCGCTAAACACACTTGCTCCCTGTTCTGCTCCTCCTCCTCCTCCTCCTCCTTCATTTTGGCGAGCGGTGGCCTTTATTCACATGAAGAGGAGGAGGAGAGGCAGTGACGTGCGTGGAGGTTTGGCTGGGTTTGGCGGTGGGAATGCACCCCCCCCCCCCATTACCGCGCGGACCAGGGATTCCAGCGTAGGCCATCTGTGAGGGATGAGGAAACATGGAGGTGGCAGCTTCTCTCAACAGGAGCAGTTCCCGCAGCCCTTCACACTGTTGAGGATCTCCTCCTGCAATTTCTTCCTCTCCTCCTCCTTCTGGGACAGACGCTCAGCCGGCGGCTCGGGCGGGTTCTTGCCGCTGTTGAGGACTCTGTTGTTCTGGGTGTTCCAGAGGTCCGCGTACAAGCTGCCCGGGGTGCCGAGGAGGGCGTGGTGGGTGCCTCGCTCTGCCACTTTACCCTGGCAGAGGAAGGGAGGAAGAACCGAGGGAAAAGGAAAACAAAACAAAAAAAAATAAATTGCTTCACACAAAGTCAGACTAAAGGGGCCAGAAACACATACTCCGGTAGCTAGCATCTCTCCGTGACCACGCAGCGCTGACCGCACTCTCCGCGGAGAGTCAGCTCCCCCCTAGAATCCCTACCGCCTCCCCAACAACTGTTGCATTTCTCTCGCCGAAGCACGGCCTCGCAGACACTCGCGCGCGTCGACACACACACACACACACACACAACAAACACGCATCCCTCCCACACAGTCGAACAACAAATGAAGGCACCCCCCCCTCCCCCCTTCCCCCACCTCCCATGAGCATGCAGAGGTGTTGGCAACATCTTTAGTGCACCCAAGACGAGCATGTGACTGCTTCCGCTCGTTATTTTAATGAGCACCCCAGGCAGTCCTCTGCTGGTGACACCCGCAAACGCCGTGGCGACATCACACGCAAACATGCCTCCTCGCCACGACCCTCTGATCCCCGCCATCTGACTCAGGATCCGCGGAAACGACACATGCTCAGCTCGCCGCGGTTCAAAGAAACCTCTTCTCATTTTTTTATCCTATCTGACTACGGCGCCGGTGGAAAATGTCACTTCACCTGTGTTACATTTTATATTAACTCTTACTTTCCAGATAATAACCAACTTCCCTCCGTCTCTTTTGTGCTTTAGAGTGACTCCGAGCCCTACCCATTACATGCTGCAGCATTTTTCTGCTCGGTTTTTCTTCACAGGGGCAATCCACAGCTGTTCCTACACGTTGAAACGATCTTGTATGTGTCTCCATGGCACCCCCCAACCTCAGCGAAACACATTCGACCAAAAACAGCAGAGAAAAGCCATTCGAGTTGCGATCGCCACTGAAAGACATGTTTAGTCCTGGAGAAGGCCTCATCAGTGTCTGGGAAGCTGGCCCATACATTATTAGTCACCGAGACAAACAAGACACGCCATCTGACCAAAACAGCCAGTCGAGTCTGACTGCTTTAATGAGCCCTTATGGAGAAAATAATACATTCACTTCTACCAACAGTGTCCTGTTGTTGTTGAAGTTAATGAGAAAAGCTAAACAAAGCATGTTTTCATCGCGCACGTCGAAGAAAGGTAACCGAGAATAAATGAGTGTCAAAAACACAGGCAACTTGCTAAATTCTTGCTGCTGCCAGACACAGTGGGCTGAAGGTTAGGCAGAGGGCAGGTCACCGTCCCTCCCTTCAATGTAAAACCGGCTAATTGGATTGGCAATTAACACGGTGCATGTTTATACTTGGACACTCTCAACTGTCACATAATTTCCTATTCATGATATTAGAGCAGAAAAAGGTACGAGATCAAGTATAAAAAAAATAAATGAATAAAATAAGTGGATGAGTTCTTACCTCACTGAGCACTATGATTTCATCTGCATCTACGATGGTAGAAAGCCTGTGGGCGATGAACACTGATGTCCTGTCCTTCACCATCCCCCTCATTGAACTCAGGATGTTCTGAAAGCAGACAAAGACAAATAACATTATCCCTCGGTTAAGCCGTACAAGAGTTTCCCCTAATCCGAAGGAAAATAGTTCAGTTTGCAATAATGTGGATGTGGAAAAAAAAAAAAAAATATTATAAGGGAAAAAAAAAACAAAAAAAAAACGCATGAATGACAGGATATATATATGAAATATACTCCTAAAGTTGGAAGCTAAGTCAACATCCACCCTCATATGCTTTCTTACCAGTGTTTACATATGAAAATGTAAAAAAACATAATGATGAAAAGCAACAGGAAATCTTAATTAACAACCGCCATCCACTGCCCCACTCTTCTCCCTGAAGTTCAGAGAGTGTGCACTGAACTTTCTCATTAAATGTAACATTTACAAAGACTGCGTGGTTTAGACTGAGCTGGAGATTAAGAAGGAGAAAACAGTGGCAGGTGGCAAGGGAGAACATGGGGGTGGTGTGTGCGTAGGGTGTGTGTGTGTGTGTGTGTGTGTGTGTGTGTGTTGGGGGGTGTATGTCGCAGCAGGTATGTGACGCAGGAGTGAGGTGGATTGTTGTGTATCTACATCAGGTGACTGGGTGGGCGATTGTTCCGCTAAATGTATAGGCAGTCGGGACGAGGTGTCAACCCGAGCGTGCGGGTACATTATGAGCTAGTGTCTGTGGGCGTGTTCGTCGTTCGTTGTCGGGCCAACCTCTTCGGTGATGGAGTCGAGGGAGGATGTGGCTTCGTCGTACAGCAGGATGGGCGTATTCTTCAGGATAGCGCGGGCGATGGCGACGCGTTGCTTCTCCCCTCCTGAAACAAACAGCGGACGCGGTGAACACCGGGCTCAATCCGGAAGATCTAAAACACGTCGAGTTAGGGCAAATCTGTGTGCGTCCTCTTGCCAGATAATCACCTCAAACACAGGGTCAACACAGACGACGCCAGCGTCTGGTAAAACAGACCTTCACTTAATTGTGACGGGGAAAAAATCAGCAGGACTCAAAGATTTCTCCCACGAAGTCTGACTCTGCCTTTATTGCATATGGGCCGTGTGTGGCCTCTTGAAAGCAGGCGGCGTTCAGCGAGTGTAAATATTGCTGGCAGTGGAGAGCAGCAATGAAGGAAGTTAGGAGCCTCAGAGCCCAGACTGCCCCCTTTCCTGATTCCCCCCCTACCCTCCTCCTCCTCCTCCTCCTCCTCCTCCTCCTCTCACACTCGCTGGCAGCTGTCACGTACAGCAGCAGTGAAATTAATGAGAAGTTAGTCATGTCTTTATTTTGTCCGTTCTCTCACTCACTCAGTCACTCCACATAAAGAAATCTGCGCTGCCAGTAATTGCGTCTTGACTGTTGAGTGAAGCTGCTCACACACTGTGTGTTTACGTGGGCTAAATGAGTTGCGGAGTGATGCTAGGGGCCTAATGCTACAGCCTTGTGTAGATCAAATGAGGCCGACTTCAACTGTACTCGCCATTAAACAAGTTCACACACTAATTGAAGAAAATGATAAAATAATGATGGTGCAGCCTGAGATTAATCACAGTTTTAGAAACTATTTCAAATGCCACGTCTTAGTAGAGACTGTAATGTCATTTAGAGCAGTGCAGACGTGAATCTCCCAAGGCTTCTTCACACAGTCCCAGTTATTATGTGGAAGCAGTCCTTTCTCACAGCATACAATACTGAAACTATTGTTCCTAATACACAAAGGAATAAAATATTTAGACATTTGTAATTTACACGTCTAAACCAGAATATATTAAATAGTTCCATCGGGTAATATTCTCTAGCTTTAGTGGATGCATAAAGTCAGCAACCTCCACACAAGTGGAGTTAATCACATTACTAATGGACACGGTCGACTACGTTTCAGAAAGGGCTTAAGTACTGTGGTATGTCCATAATGAGGAATCTTATTAAATAACCTCACGAACCAGATGGAAGTTTGTTGATAGTATAAAATGTGTTTTTCTGAGCCGCTGTTTGTCCAAGGCAGCGCATGAAGGACGTTTAAGATGGCGTTTGGAAGATAATGTCTCCTATCTGGAATGTATAACTTGCCTTTGGTTATATAGCTCAAAACAATCACACACACAATCACACACAATCACACCTCCCATGTCATGTCAATATTATAAAAGGTGATGATTACCACGAGTTTTTTAGCAGTTGGAACTAAACAGCCTTAAATTCACGAGATTTTATCATTTTATAATAAAGCAATGCTTCAAACCAGAGAAATTAAAAGAAAAAAAATCATCAAACAACTATTTTTATAATCAATTATTTCTTTAGAAATAACTGTGTTGGCTTTTACAGGTTTAAATATATAGTTGTTTTTTTCCTTTTATAATAGTAATTGGTCTGATTTTAGAACATTAGTCGGACAAAAACCCAAATGAGGCACGAAATGAATAAGAGGAGGGTGAAGAAGAACAGCTGGTCTGAACATCGCTGTATGATATTAATAACATTATATGAAATATGAATCATTAAATGCCCCTGCTCTTCCTGAGTTCCTATGTTGAATTAAACCAATGCCAGAAATCTATTGAGATAGATCGTTTGTGTTTCAGTTTAGTGTACCATCCGGGGGAAAAGGCAAAACACACAGCTCTTTCACTGGCTCGTGTGGAGAGACCGTATTTAAACAGTAGACACAGGGGTGCAGCAAACCTGACAGCTTGAGGCCTCGCTCCCCAACCTGGGTGTCATAGCCATGGGGCATCCTGAGGATAGCGTCATGGATGCCCGCTAGACGCGCCACTTGGTAGACCTCCTCTGGTGTAGCGTTGATGTTCCCGTACTGCAGGTTGTAGAAGATGGTGTTGTGGAACAAAACAGCATCCTGACAACAACATGGTGAGGGGCGGGGGATAAAAAAAAAAAAAAAAAAAATTAGGCTTCGGAGAATACTTGTGTTGCAGCAGAGGCAGGAAGAGAGAATAAGAGGGAGAAAGAGAAAGCATGCATATGACAAAAATATGTTTATGTACCATCTGTTCAGATCGGCCTCTGAGCTCACTGCAGTAAAAATGAATTAAGCTCGTTTCTACAGCCACTGGTAACTATTAACTATTAAATTGTTCTATGCTGCCCCCTTGTTGTGTGCAATGACCAATAATATCTTTTATGTTACATCTACTACTTGAAGACAATGGTGCACATGTAATGCATTGGTGGTGACGAAGCTCCACATATGTATGTGTCTTTCTCTCTATATACATATATACATAGGTTTGGATTTTTTTTCATTTTTTCATTTATTTCATTGTGTTGGAGAGTCTCACACCTGAGGTACAACCCCCAAAGTCTTCCTCAGGCTGTCAAGGCTGACGTCTCGGATATTCTGCCCCGCCACGTAGATGTTCCCCCGCTGGGGCTCGAAGAAGCGGAACAACAGCCGCACAATGGTGCTCTTCCTGCAACCAGACGCGGAACCAATCGTCAGCATTATTCTAACCCGTGAGCTGCACCCCCACCGTCTACTGATGACATCTGACGATAAGACTCTGTCTGTACATGCAAATGAGATGACACACACCTGGCTAAAGTTTAGACATTCAGCGCACTTTTCTGAGAGGTGACCTACCCGGACCCGCTGCCGCCGACCACTGCCACTTTCTTTCCTGCAGGCACCTCGAAGGACACTCCGTTTAAGACCTTCTGTCCCTCGAGGTATTCGAAATAGACGTCCTCGAAGCGGATGGTGGCCTCCTGCGGTGTGACGGTTAATGGTGGGGCCAGGTCCCTCTCCTAGCAAAAACAATTAAAGGGTTAAAAAAAAATAAAATAAACAATAAAAAGGTGGAAAGAAACTGCACCGGCACAGAACTGCCACCGGCAGAGAAGCCCCGACGTGATGCAACGCTACTCCAACACCTTGTAAAGAGGCATAATGCGGGAGCATGGAGTCTACATGTACAGCATGAAGCAGAGACATTCACAGCAAAAGGCCGTCTGATTCGTAATGCGCTGCCCTTCACGGTGACTGAAGGATCGATAGGCGTGAAAACTTTCAGTACACACCGAGCTCGGCCATAGTGCCGAGATACAGCCAAGGTCAGCGGCGAACAAAACACCGTCCGTGGTCCGAGAGTAAAAGCCTGTTCTGCTCTATTTCTATACCATCTAATAGCAACATAATCACCCACAATCCACCTCACTCAATTAATACAAATAACTCATAGTCCATTAGTATAAACAGATGATAATTTCACACCCCCCAACATAGAAAAAAAAATGATGTTTTGTGATTTTTTGGTGCCGTTTCAAGAGAGGAGGAGTTCTAAATTATTTTACATCTACATAATAGGCCAGTGTGTTCCACACACACACACACACACACACACACACACACACACACACACACACACACACACACACACACACACACACACACACACACAAAAAGCATTCAGACAGTAATGGCCCGCTGGGCAGTGCCGTTCCACAGGGATTCACAATGGAGAGGAATATTACTGATGAGTGAAAAATAACTGGACAGATTCATTTCTCCTCATGTAATTACAGGCTGGAGATGGGGATGGCCTTCACATTGTCAGGCGGCAGGCACATGTTTAAGTGCACTCTCCTCATGCAAGATGGGCCGTTTTGTTTAAAAAAAAAAAAAAAAAAGGAGGTAAATGGAATAAAATGTCTTACAAAAACAACAGACAGCTATGTTAAGAATCTCTAACGGTGAAGTGTTTTAGAGGTGAGTTTATAGACTAAGGACACGTGTGTTTTTCTGCAACTGCACATAAAGAGCAGCAGCTGTTGTTCTGGCACCAGAACTGATACAGTTATTCAATTAAACACTCAACCTTTATTTTTATTATGAGTGAATTATTTCAGTCATATATATATATATATATTGATAAGAAATACTGAAAATGGTGGTTAATTGCAGACCTAGCTGGCCAATCAAAAAGAAAAGTCTGTTCAAGAAGATTAATGAAACCAGAGGCAAAAATGAACCTCGAGACGCTGCCAACTACTTCTCTATTACTATCTCAAGTAGCTACCAGTCACTAGTAGCTCCTTGAGGTAGACTAATACAAAGCTTTTAAAGAAAGGCCAGAAACTCAAAAGCTACTGATGAATGTAAATTTACCTATGAGCACATTTGCATGAAACTTTAACTTTAAAAAAAAAGCTCCCTTCATTTGAACACAGTTTGACCTTCGCTTCCACACCTTAACAATGTCCAGTCACTCACCCAATTAGTGGTCATCGTCGAAATAAACAATTAATAATTCACAGAAATATAGATACAAACACATGCGCATATATATATATCCTTCCTTTGTTACACATTATGAAATCAATCTGAATTATTAATGCACTAATTAAAATGGTAATAGTTCAAAGCCTTTTAATATCTAAATATGAATATAAATTAAACGCAAGGTAGCAGCCTATCACACATCTGAAGGGATTTGTCATATCAACATGCAGGTCAGACTATTGCAGCAAGTCATTTGCATGTCATGTCATGCATTACACGTGGCAATAGATGAGGAAGCACCCGGGTGACATCAAGCATGTAATTACTACGTTTGACTGCAACCTATCATTTTTTACAGCATGTGTGGATAGGTTAGCCATGCAGCTGTTAGAATAACTCAGTCCTGTGTTAAATCTCTAACCGCTCGGTCAATTATACACCGACGGAGAAAAGGTCTGATCCCCGGGTTAACGTTCCGCAATTTTTGTCTTTTCTGTTAGAGCCTTTAAGTACCTTGATTTTGGTGTCGACGTTGAGGAGGGTGAAGAGAGTGTGCATGTCGATCAGGGCCTGTCTGGTCTCCCTGTACACGGTGCCCAGGAAGTTGAGAGGGAGGGACAGCTGAAAGAGGAGGCCGTTCACCATAACCAGGTCTCCTACGGTCATTGTACCTGCGAGATGGCAACAAAACAGCTTACAACACTGTACGCAGCCCAGCCCCACTGTATCATACATGTATCTTTGGGAGCTAGATTCAAAACATAACACTCCAACCTTTTTTTTCTTTCAAGTAGTAAAAGCAGACAAATCCTCTCTACCCCCCCTGTGATTTCATTTTCTGCATCAAGGCTGTTTTATTTTCTATTCATGCCACCTTTTTCATGCTTGCTGTGCTTTGTTCTCTTTCGGTTTCTATTATCCAGTTCAGTCGGGGTTTTATTTGTCAGTTTCATCTATCCATTTGATTTTGTTTTCTCCGGACTGAAGTGAATTCAGGTCTGGTACCTGGATTCACTACTATACTGAAATACTGTAATTTCCCCCTGGGATTAATAAACTAATTCTAATTTAAACTTGGATGATATTACGACAGTCATGCGTTGAAATCTCAACTTTAACACATTTTCAACTAAAACACACTCACCTGCTGTAATGCCCTTGCTGGCCAGCAACATGATGCCGGTGAGGCCGACGCTGAAGATGGCGCTCTGGCCGAAGTTGAGCATGGCGAGCGTGGACGTGGTTTTTAGAGAGGACGACTCATAGATCTTCAGGAACGAATCATACCTTTTAGCCTCATACTTCTCATTGTTGAAGTACTGTACATGAAGAAGAAGAAGAAGAAGAAGAAGAAGAGGAGAGAAGTAAGAACAGGCTGCGGATTCAACGAACGCGGGGATTCGCAAAAGGATACGAAATGTAGGATGAGAGAAAAAGAGGGATAGACACAAATACGGTTGAGGTTAGAGGTTAAGGAAGCATGGAGAGCGGTGTCAGCCAGCTAGACACTTTAGCACAGTCTGCCTCAAGGCTGCATTTGTTCTCAGTGACCGCTCTGGGCACAGTCTGAGACTCGGTTGGCCTCTAAAGCACTTTTTCATGTCTCTGCATCTCCGTGCGCTCCCAACAGATTTTAAACGATGCAGAGGGCGGCAGAACAAAATCCATAGCCCGCTTTTGCAAAGCAGGCTGTAGATCTGAAGAATTGGCAGAGCCTAGTGATTGTGGCAAAACAACAGTCAGAAATATTATACAGTTATCACCGAAAGTTAAACAAGAACTGCTGCAGAGTTTTCTTCACTGGCGCCGTCGTCACCCGCGGTATTTCCATCCGCAGCGGCTTCCACAGACACCTACTTTACCAACGGAGCACAGATAGATGTCTGAAGTGTAATGCAACACAAGCAGTACTAATTCTAATTAAGACATAGAGCTATCATTTAGCAAGAAAAGGCCTCATGAATCAGTCCTGAGCACATCTCATATATTGAGCACATAAAACGACAGCATAATCATAACAACAGTCCTCCTCAGCTCCGTTGCCAATTACTTAATATTGTTGCTGTGCTGCTGTTTGTTTAGTTTGCATTATTCTTCCCCTGCTCTGGTTAAGTGGGCGATTTGCTTCTGTAGCTAACGGCAGCGAGGCTGCGCGGCTACCAACTTGCCACCGATTTGCATATAAGGAAAGGCAGCGAATCAGAGAGAGAAAGACAAGAAAGTAGCACATGGAGGACAAACCGAAGCAGCGCGAGGCACCGCGCTCAGGTTCTCATCCAGCCCTTTGTGAAAGTGGAACGGATTTCTGAGTGGGCGGAGATCTAATTACATATGCACACTCACAGCTCAGAGTGATGCTAAATCCGGCCGCATTGACACAGATGACACAAAATAACACAGAACAAACCGTTAAGAAAACAGGACAGAAAATAATACAGCAAAGAAAATAACATGGTAACCAAAATATATCTGGAAAGGCAGACAAATCGCACAAAACTCGACGGCGGTTATGTCCGTATGTGTACAATGCGTTTACTTAGAAGGAGACCTGAAACGGCAAAAGATGCAGATTAAAAATAAGCATAAAGTAATGTTTACAGACCCAAATCACACATGCCAGGTGTCTGCGAGTCTCACATGCACCCATAAACAACCCTGGCTCTCAGCTGACATTTCTATTCTAAATAAAACCTCATATGGCAGCCACCTCTCAGTCCAAAACTATAATTGAGACACAATTTTGGGTCAGTGACTAACCCAGGAAAATAGTCCTGAATGTCCAGTGATAAATGTCTCATTGTTTGGAGCGACTGGAATGACATTTACAAAAAAAATTGGGTGGACAATTTCACACTGAGAGACGAAGAGCATCACTGAGAATGAGTGAGAGAGACAAAAGGGAGGTAAAAACCTGGCAAACTGCGTCTTTGCTGAAGGTGTTGGAGCCGAAAGGACGAATTAATCCACCGACAGAACGTGAATCAACTGTTTTGAGCTTCATTTTTCAAACAAAAATTATAGATCAATATACACATTGATTTTTTAATAACTATTACTGTATGTAAGTTTTTACGTACCCCAGTTGCCAGTTTATTAGGTACACCAGTGAAACGATACACATCCTAATAAAATGGGACTGGCATTAAATCTTAGCCTCAAGAATTGTACTCTGAAAATAACTGAGGAAGCTGTTAAGTTAACTGTGTTTTTTTTTACTATTATTACTATTATTTTGGAGGCTGTTTGTAGTACTATTATGTTGTGTTGTATTGTGCCGACACATACTTCTCTTGGCTAAAAGATCCAGATCAACATCGCCATAAACTAAATGAATTATCACCTTCCTTACACTTCGAACATAAACATCAGAACAGACATAAAGGGGGATTTAGTGTATGACTTGTTTAAAACCCCACAATCTGCTTTGGTAAAAATAAAGTAGTGGGAACTGTGACGCACATCATCTTGATGAGTGAGGGACATTAATCAGTAACATTGATTGCTGGTCTACCATCACAAATTTTGATTAAGACAACAGTTCCAAGGGTGGGGATTTCATTGTAGTGGTCCAGTTTATACAGAAAAGTGCGCTTTCAGTAGTTTTAGTGGCAACAAACACTGATCAGGCGTAATATTATGACCACTGACGGGTAAATAACTTTGACCACTGATCACTGACTTGTGACAATTCAATGTTCTGCTGGGAAACGTGTGGATGTTAATTAGACCAGACGAGGCGTCCACACCCCATAGCAATGACACTCCTCGATAGCAGCAGCCATCCCCAACAGGGCCAGAATCATAATTACTTCATTAATCCCAAGGGGAAATTAGTGACTGCAGCCAGACACAGACACAAAAACAGTTTAGGAACAACTCAAAATCATGACAAACAGCACGAGATGTTGACCTGGTTTCCAAATTCACTAGATCTCAAACTGAACAAGTATCTGTGGGACGATCCACCGAGGCCCCTCAACCCATAGGACCCTAAGGCGCACACCAACAACAACAACAACAACACAACAACACCACGTCCATTCTCTGATTTGTCAGGACTGTTTTGGAGGCACAAGAGGCGACCTACACAATATTAGGAAGGTGGTTATAATGTTATGCCTGATCAGAGTGGCTCATTCTTGAACATATCATAGAGAACATTCACATCTGAAACCTTATCATATCGAATCGCTTCATATGAAAATGTGTTTTAAATTCTAATCTCAACCAAGGTCCCTGTGCTGATATTGTTGAGAAACAGCTCTGTAATAGGTTGATAACAAATAGCAGGACTGGCTGTAATGACCATGAATTCCACTGTTCTCGCTCAAAGAGATTATCAAAGTGATTTCAAATGTTCATGTGGCAAGAGACGGAGAGAGGGGATTAAAAGGCAAATTGTGACAGTGACAATCATGCCAGCGAAACGCTATTATCACAGACAAGCAAATATTTGTTCACATCGCTGTGCCGGGCTTAAGTGTGCAGGAGGAAGAAGAGTAGCAAGGGAGAGATAAAAGGGAAGGACTGACGCGGAGGGGGGGGGGGGGGAGGGATGGAGGTTGAGGAGGAGTTGAATAGGGGGGCATGATAGCTGTGCGTACGTGAGCATGTGTGTGGCCGCGTGTGCGCTGGAACTCACCTTAACGGTTTCATAGTTGAGCAGCGAGTCAATAGCCGCATTGCCTGCATCATTGTCTGCTTTGTTCATTTCTATCCGGAAACGGGTCCTGTGTGCGCAGACGGCCAATAAGTGAACATTTTAACATCGGAGCCACACAACAATTTGCTGAATGTCTCTCACACACACACACAGAGAAGAAGGTAAGCAAAATCCTCAGTCGCACCTCCACTGAGTGACGAGAATCGTGAAGAGTGCGTATGTTGACAAGGTGCCCAAGGCCACTGCTGCAAACTGTCCTCCACACTTGTAATACTGGGGAACAGAAGGAAAAAGAAAAAGAGTCTAGACAAAGGATCTTTTACATAATACAACTCAACAGGCTTTGTGATGAAAAGTCAAGCGACCACATCGGGCCGCCAGATTTCCGTGTTCATTATACATGAAATCACACGGTGTTTTGAGAAGGTACTGTTTTTGACCGTTCCACTATGAAATTGAGTGTTACAAATGGACGAGAAGCTACAAGAAGTAATCGTGCTAATGCTTTAGCTATTTGGGCAATGGAGTCTGCTGTCATTACAGGCAATCTGACATTATGGTCCAGAATGGTGTAATAGCATGAAGCTATAGATGAACCAATTCTGGTGGCTAGAGGGGGGGTGGGGAGGGGGGTCTGTTTAGGGCATACTCCACAGGAGGACATTAAGCTGCCACAAAGCATTGGGATTCATCACTGACACTAATGGACCCTGTGTTTCCACTAAAAGTTCACAGGGATTCATATTCCATTTAGAATGTAAATGAGACAATATCCCCGAAATTAATTTCCGGACAATCTGCCGTGAAGAGTGTCAAGGTGACGGACGGACCTGAGTGAACATTAAGGACTGAAATGGCAAAAGCAACAAGAAATGAAAGGCACAAATTGCAAGTAGCGTCGCCGGTAGCATGCCACAACAACAAAGCTTGTGATTACCATCAACAACTGCCTTGATTTAACCCTGGAACTCACCAAAATAGCACTGACGAGGGCCATCTCGAAGACCGTGGGTCCTAGATTGAAGACGAGAGCGCTGAGGACGAAGGAGATGCCCCGTGTGCCGCGGTCGATGGCCTTGGACAGCGCCCCCGTCTGCCGGCTGAGATGGAAGCCTAGATCCAGATTGTGCAAGTGGAGGAAGACGTTCTTGGCGATGCGTCGGATGGAGCTCTGGGCCACCTTGCCGAACACAGTGTTCCTCAGCTCGTTGAAGAGGGCCGAACAAGCCCGTGAGGCGCCATCTGGGATAGCGGAGGAGACGGAGAGTTTAAGGACACCTGCTGTGAAAATCGGGGAGGTTTTAACAGCAGGGCCATCAAGTGAGAATCTATCGTCATCTTAAACACCGAGGACCGTTATGAAGCGGCAAAACAAAAATCTGACTCGCACTTTTTTCCTGCCCCATTAGACGTAACACTGCACACTGAGGCAGCTGAGAATAGACAGATTTTAGAGCTGTCAACTTTCTCCGAAGGGAAATACTGTATAAGGTGGCAGGACAGGTCCTTCAAATCCTCTCCTGTCTGCAAACGCTGCAGTGCTGCAACAGCCTTGCGTCTGTAATTACGGAGCAGGATGCTGTCTGAAGCCTCGCTACTATGGCGGGCGGCACACTGCGGACTGAAGGAAAGGAGGGTGCACAAAAGTGTTGTGTGTGAGTGAGCAGAATGCTAGAAGAGGTGGAGGAGGTTTAGAAAGAGTGTGATGCAAAAATGTCAATAAATCTCACCACCAATCGTCTCTAAATGATGAGGGTGCACGTTAGCAACATAGCTTTTCTGCAAGTTATTTTTATTACTGCATAAAAAGGGAGTTGTTATAACGTAACAGAGAAGCTGCAAAACCAAAGAAGTTCAGTCCAAACGAAATTGCCTGGTGTAATACTAAAAAAATAAAAAATAAATAAAAAAGGAAATCATTTAATCCCTCACACTGCTCCTAAATTGTTGTACAACCAGGTGGCTAGCATGACTGTCACAAATTGATATTGGTCTGCGTTTGACTGACACATGGTCTTCCTGTGGCGATTTCGCCGAGTTGCGTGAATACATGACTTGTCTGCTGAGACCAAAGTCAGGGTAATAATCGCTCTGTCTGCCGGTCTTCATGGGGCTGTAATGTGGCGTTAAATAGGAATGCTCATCTAATGAACAATGTGTCCACATCTGACAAGGTAGGATGAGCACTGCGCAACCTTTTCAGCCAAATTACACCAGTCACTGCAGGCTCCAAGCACCAGGGCCTGGGTGTCACGAAGAAAGAACAAAAAAAAAACAAACAAAAAAAAAAACTCCTCTTCCATAAGGGAATTGTCTGCATTCTTATTAAACGTGTACCATTAGTGTGCAAGGCCTAAAGTGAGCTCATTAAAATAAGTGGCCACTGTTCTAGGTGTATATGGCGTCCAAGCTGGTCACGGTCAAGGCCTCGCAGTGGGTGTCATGATGTTTATTCTTTTTTTTTTTTTTTTACTGCTTTTTATCACCAGCTCAGAGAGAAACAGGAGGGAACTAAACATTCATATCTCACCCCTGGCCCTTTTTTTTAACTCATCCATTTAGAAAAGAGAACAAAAAAACAAAGAAATTAAGTGAAAGCGATATCCCTGACCTCACTTAAACATATCCAACCTCTTTCAACGGACATTTCTTTCCCTCTTTTCTAGAAAGGTATCCACCCGTTTGCCTCGGGAGCACACGGCCATCGCGCCGAAAAGTCGCCGGCACTCGCGAGACGGCCGCGGGGATTAAAAGAAGTCAACTCTGATGCAGAACGAAGCTCACAATGTAAACAATGAGACGGAGAAGCGAAAGGTGGGGAGCGGCATGGGTATGAATGTGTTGAGAAAGGTCAACCTGCAGATAATAGGCAGTCCCATAGTCCCCTCTGATGAGCATGGCACCTGCCAGTGCAACACAACCCTGGGACTTACAGCCAATCAGCACGGCCGTTGCCATGGTAGCCACAGTGCTTGGCGCGTCATTCAGGTTCAGCATGTGTCCCGACATCTGGTTAAGCTCGTCCACTGCATACTTAAACATGAAGGGCACCATCACATTGGTGATCTGGAAAGACAGAGAGAGGGAGGGATAGGAAACATTCAGACAGGGAGGAGAAAGAAAAAAAAAAAAAAAGAAGAGTGGAAACGGTTTCAAATAGCCTATTACGCAGACATATGTTTGATCGAGCCCTGTGCCATTTTTTCTAGTTCTCTGCGGTGCCTCTCTGTGCACGTGCACCAATCACGCCAAGAATAGTTATGAGCTACATCCAATATTACCTATTCAGGTGCATTCAAGTATACCTATGCATGGTATGCTGTGTGAGCGTGCATTCATGCACATGTGCTCTTCTTGACTGGCTGTGCTGGTGCTGGTGAGGAGGCTGGTGCTTCCTGCTAATGGAATTGAAATGGTTATTAGGGCTAATTAAAAGCACAGGGACAGCTGTGTGACTCAGGCTGGGCGGTCCGCTGCACATTAGGACAGAGAGAACACAGCAGAGCATTTTCATTTGAAACCCATTTCATTTGAACCTCTTCACCTAACATAGCGCAGGGCTGCCTTTTGTTCTTTCGCTCCTGTTGATTCCCGAACGATACGATTTTGATGGAACAGCTAAAATGACGTAAAAAAAAAAAAAAAGAAACATACGAACCCAAGTCAACCGTGATGTAAAGGAACATCTGATAATGGACCATTTAAACCGCAAAAGCTACATCTCCAGGGTTTTTTTGCTGTATACACTTGGGTATTACTCAGACAATAGAAGTCCTCAGAGTCCCTCAAAGAAAAACAATATCTGCCACTTTGCTACCAAGACAACAGAACATGACACAAAAATAGCCCGAGCCTATTATCACAGGGCCAAAACATGTCCTCAATTTGACGACTAATGCATGATAAGGATGGATGCACTCTTTTAATCCATTAACGACCAACACCGAGATTAAATCGACAATATGTCAATCTGCACCTGACAGTGTGTCATCCTGTAATAGAGAGCCTGTGTCAAGTAGAGGAGAAAAGGCTTCGGGCTATAAAGAATAATCTTAAGCTTATAGTATGGCACACAGGCGGGCAGGCAGGCAGACGGAGAGGGCAACGAAAACAAGAGCCTGGGTATAATCATTTATTTGAAATGAAAATGTCAATGATAATGTGGCTGGCAGAGGTGTGATGCACTGTAACCACATAATTATTCAGTTGATTTAAAAATTGCATCCACACTGCTGGTGGTTTCGGTTCAAACAGACAAACTGGAGAAATCGAGGTTAACTCCAGCCAAGCAGGAAAATAGGAGGAGAAGATTGGCTCGCGTGTGCGTTGTTCTCTCCTCCTTAGCACACACTAGAGGGAGCCACGCTGAGTGGCAGCAGGACATGCTTATTTAGGAGCTGTGAATTTGTGATTGTTTTCCAGGGTGTAAATTAGAGACCGTCAACAAAGGAAGAGGAAATACATCACACACTGATTGATGCACGCAATTATTTATTTTAACAAAATGCTATCAGTTTTAAATGCACACTGATTTCCCAGTTTTACACGGGCTCTTCACCCAGCGCAATCACCTATGGCAAGTGCTCACGCTGCGTGAGCAAAAGGTGTTCAAAGCGGAGCGGTTACCTGATTAAGCCGGGAGACTCTTTAATAACCCCCGTCTAACAATTAGACCGAGGCTTTCGTGTGTTTTAATGTAGGTTTTCACTAAAACTCTCCACTACGGTTGAAAAAGACAACGGCATGTAGTTTTCAAAATTATAAATTCGATCATGTCTACAAGATGATGTAGGCAGTTCATAAAGCACACGCTGTAGCCACTACAGACATTTAGAAAAACATGACGCAGCAGGCTGGGGTTCAACCATGACAACAAAAGACACATCTGAGTAGCGGCACTTAGATAAATAGGGATTTATGTAGGTATGGCACAGTTGCAAAAGGTATTATTATTATTATTATTATTATTATTATTATATGATTAAAACTATAACTATTTTTCTCCTGTCATTCACAAATATGTGTTTAGACTTAAGAGATTTGTCAGTGTGAAACTAAAGGTCAACTTTATGCACATTTATTATTTATCAGGATGTTCTGGTGTAACTAATGGATAAAATAACAAACAAATGTATAAATTAATATCATAACTGAAACCTAGGCTTCAATTTTGCAAATGGGACTGCTTGTTCCCTTCCACAGTTAATTTTCCATCATAGCCACGAATGCTTCGCTGTCTGAGTAGGCAAACCTCAGCTGTTCAGAGCATCTTACCAGAGAACAAATGCGTCACGTGATCGTGCTTCTCATACCAGCGATATTTTCCAACAGAATCGCCAAAAAAAACAATGGCGGTGCTGCTGATAAGTAATAAAAGCGGACGTGAGGGAAGGTTCTAACCGAACCCGTGATCCTGAAGCCCACCCTGATAATGACTTAGTGTTTAAGAGGCTTTATGCCTGTTCAGAGTTATTGGTTGAACACCGTCATTCTTTCTTGAATTCTTGCCTCAGAGACAGCATGAATTTAAAAGACTGATCTCTGACACTAATCTTGTGGGTTTAATTCATGTCAGCTGCAACCTTGGCTCATCTCTTCTTTTGTGCAGTGCACTCCAGAGTTTCACTGTAAAAAATGTACAGCTGCAAGAGCCAGTAAAAAGAGGCTCTGGATATCTGCAGCTACTTACATGATTTATTATTCTTATTAGGAATTTGGGTGTTGTTTATTCACCACCGGAGGAAAAATTAATAATTACTTTTTCCAATTATCAATTCTCTATGATGCATCCCTTTTGAATACAGGGACAAATTAAAATGAGCAGCAACACGCAAGACTGACTCTGAAGCTGTTGGAATGGATGATGAGTGAAGCCTGGAGTGGGTGTTATGTAAGCTACCACAAAGCTAATGATGGCCAACAAGGCCATCAATAGCTCCCATAATCAGCACGATTTATTTCATCTAAACATCTTACTTGAGCCTTTCAGCTTGATCGAGCTGTATCTGAGAGTACTTTGAGGTGGAGGAAATCAACAAAGCAGGAGGGAGAAGTATGACTAAAGTAAAGAGACAAAATTATACATAGACTGGAGCAACTTCCTTAATGTTAAGGTGATAAACATATCTCTGGTTGTGGCATATGCTTAATAATAAAAAAAAAAAAAAACTTGGCACCAGTCAAATAGGTCAAACCTGACGTGTCAACTGACCTTAGCCCCCGCCAACAAGCCCAGAGAGATGGCGACACGGGCCCGGAGGTCTGGTCTGTCCTTTGGCCAAACGTAAGACAGCATCGCCGACAGGATCTGGGTTGAATTCACCTCCTTCAGCTGTGAAGAAGAGATGACAACAACATTTCTTATTAGGTCATAGCGTGTTGGTTGTAGAAATCAGTGCGTCTTGGAGAAAACACAGGTCAAACGTGTTAATCTGTAATTACTACAACGTGAAGTTGTACAACTTGCCATATGTTTTCCAATATTGGCGACTAACTTGCGTTTTCCATTCAGTGTGACAATCACAATAACCTCTGGGCAGACACAAGAACCGTCAAATGTCAACGGGGGTCCCCCGGGAGACCTGGCGACGGCAACGACAGCAGAGTCTCCAGGTGGACTTGGGGATCCAGTCTGACACTACAAGTCCCAGGAGACACCTGGGCTGTCATCCCAGCTAAAGCTGAGAGCCCACTGGTGCCAACATGGCTGTTTACCCACACTCCGACACACATCTGCCACAGGGACTTTCGGAAGGCCAAAGGATATGCAGTAATTCCTCTAATCCACTCAATATGGTGGCCCCGTGTTTCAACGCCGCTGTATGGCAGCACCTCCGAGCAAATCACAGTGAGTGTGCCCAACACCTGCCTTTAATCAAATACAATCAAGCAATATGTGTCACTGTGAACGAAGGACTAACAAACAGTTTAATGCACTATTGAAGGTCTCTGTACCTTCAGTGAATAAGGAAAAATAGAAAAAGAACTCTAAGACAGCTTTTAATTCAAGTTAAACTGTCCTTTACTTAGCATGTAACATGTATACTATGAATTTTATAGTTAATAAAATGCTTTGGTACAAAATGCTTTAGCTGTATTTGTTAAATATTATTACTAATATATCAATCGTATGTTCAAGCATGAGCAGATACATGGTCAGCGAGTAGCAACTGAGTAGCACTGAGTAGCACTTTGCTCAAGTGTCTGTTGGGATCATGTGTTAACAAAATTAGCTGGTGAGGGGAACACGTGTGATTGGCTGGAGCAACAGGAGAGCTCATTAAAGTCATGAATGATGCTGAAGACAGTTTAAATATAAGCTGGAGGTCACGTCACACAGCGTCAAATGTCTGGCGTCAGCTCACAGCGTCATATCGGCAGCTTCTATTGACCTCAACACAAAGACTAGATAGCACTGAATTGATAAACAGATATTATCAGCAAACACAGCAAAGTTTTATCTTTCCAAAGTTCAGGATTTCAACTGTAACCCAAAGGATCTTATCATGTGACATGAATCTATACTGATTATACCCACAGGTTTTGGTATACTGAATTAAAATGTGAGCTTTGTTTTCCACTAACTACCATCCTAAGACATGCTCGACAGGTTCATTGGTGATTCTAAATTGGACTAAATTGGCCGTGGGTGTGAGTGTGAATGGTTGTGTGTCTCTCTGTGTGTTGCGGTAGACTGGCGACCTGTCCAGGATGCACCACGCCCCTCACCTGATGACAGGACAAACTGTTATAGAAGATGAGAATAAGAATTTCAACTAACCACATTTTTTGGATCTGCACTGAGGCCTCCTCCCGCGTGCCCGTGCCAACATGTCCGTTTGTCCATCACCTGCAAATGCTGTGAAAACATAAATCGTTATTCTACGTTTGATTTTGATCACAGTTGACACTGACTCTTATTTGCTTCTCAAGCGCACTTACTTTTGCCGCCTCCAAAATCTGGCGACTGTTTGCGCTCCCGTTTGTGCTCCATGTCGCTGTCCGTAGGTGGGGAGGGGAAGTTAACTGAAACACAAGAGATTTGACCAATAATTCTTTGATATTTAAATATTCAGAAACACTGAAAGTAATAATAGTAATTAACGGGAATTACATTTTATTCCAGTATAAACAAAAGCACATACTGAACAATTTCTTCTCTGTGCAAAGATTTCATAGTTTAAAGTCAACATAAGTCAAAGTTCAAAGGTTATGCAAAGATGGGAAACGAGCTGAATAGAGAAGAAGCTGGTTGAGGTACAGGACGGGTTTGAGAAGGTGCCATTAATGTTATGAAAGTGTTTCATAAATCCAATCCAAAGCCTGTGGAAAATAAAAACTCTGAAGCAGCCACAGTTTATGCAGGAGGAAACTGACTAACACGCCTACAGAGGTTGAATGCTTCATAATGCAAAAACGGGTGTGGGTGGTTTAAGATAGGAATACTGCACTTAAACTATGTTTTAGCCATATTTACAATAAGCCCCTAACAAAAACACATATCTTTATTGATGTTGAGTGGGCAAGTATGAGACACTTTTATTTCCTTGAAGACATTGCGTCACTGGACATGTTGCTTATCTGTCATGACCTGACACATGGCGCAAACAGACTCTGTATAAACACAGGCAAACCCCACTGAGATGGACTGAGCTGTTGAGTAAGACTAGCTAAAACCAATGCAATGATCTCACAGACATGAAAGGAGAAATAGATGACAAAATAACAGAAACCCCCACAGAATGACTGCTTGTGAGGCATAAACTCATCTGATTCAATGCTACACCTAAAACTAAATTCCTGTTGTGCTTTAAAGTTCAAGGCAGAGCTGATCCTTTACAGTTTTAATTAAGAGGTTGGTTGCTGGGCAAGAGTAAAGTATCTTATCATGTATGACAGTGTCAACGCAGCCGTCCGGGTGGGACTGACAGTAAATACTAGTTTGGGACAAACAACCTTATCTAACGTGTCAGTAATAACACGTGACCAGCCCACTGTCATGGTGCGTGGTTAGCACACGCTGATTACCGGCGGCTATTATTAAGAAAACAAAAAGATGTATGATATAATCGGTTGAAATGACATTGGGTCACAAGTCAAGGTACATTTTACGCATTTGTTACCACTGACAATGATGTCAAATGCCATAAAGCCAACGTTAACACAGGCGACTGAACTAAGTTGTTAAGTTAGCCGGTTAGCTAGCTGTGTCGCCCAGTGCAAACTTAGAGGAAAGGTCGACAAACAGTACATTAACACGACAGCGACCGGACTAACAAAGAAACGTGTAACTTAGACCAAACAACTAATCCTTGCTTCTCTGAAAGTTACTTAGAAACACTTTGCATGTCTGCCCTTGCATGGTCCCACCAAAAACATTGTGTCCTTTCCAACCCGACCGCAGCCTCACTCACCACATATGTACTTTGGCGTTTATGGTCCGTCCCGTGGTCAATTCGACTTTTATTCCAAACGTGATGCGAACTCGTCTGTCGGATGATAAGCGCCAATTTTCGCCTTTGAAAGTGAAAGCCGCATTTCAGCGGTGCCAACATCGGCGCCATGTTGAAGAAGGCGGTTAGTAGTGACGTGTGATCGATACCGAAACATCGATACATCCGATACCAGAGCTTTATGCTATAAAATCGATCTCGAATCAAATATCGATACTTTTGATACTTCACTCGTTTGAGGTAATGTATATCAGTAACAGGGAAACGGTGGAAAATAACTGAACTATTGTGGCAACACAACATTTTTAGTGCTTGAAACACCATCTTCACGTAATTTGTATGACTGTGTCCTCTGTTTGTTTTTTTCCTTTGTTGTATTATCCCGGCTATATAGTAAATGAGGCAGCTACTTCAATACACTTTCAAGTTTAAAATAAATAAATAGATAAATAACTCTGATGTCTTGTATTCTTTGTGAAGCTGTGATTTGAAGTACACTTGTTTTTAATTTACCACACACAAAGTGTATTTACACAAAGTTTGGTTATCGGATCGCCGATACCAGCCTGAATTTGTCTCAGTATCGGATCCGAAAGGAACTCTGTGGTATCGAACATCAGTAGCTGTTAGTCGTCAACGCGCCGCCGCCGTACCTCACGTCCCGTCTACGTCACCGTTGTCAGTGTCAAAGCTAGCGTGAGCGCCCACGATTAATGCTACGTTTCTGGAATATAACACTAGTTAAGTTGCTTTGAACACGACCGGGTCGAGTATTTATGCGTTTTTATTAATGCGATCCTAATGGTTGGTGTGTTTGTGTTGGTTGCCTAAATCGACCAGAACAACACTTGAAGCTAAAAGAAGACCACGTTGTCTCTTTGCTTTGTGAGGCGGCGGGTCCCGTTAGTAAGTGGTGTCGCTCGGTCAAGTTGCGCTAGCTGGCTTTAGCTTTAGCTCAGGGACGTTTGGTCTCATACTCAGGATGCCATGCCACAAGCAGCAGATGAACAATATAAACAGTGGCCAGGAGCTCTCAATGAAGCAGGTTCGGTTTGCAGACAGCAGCAGCAGCAACAACAACAACAACAACGTGCAACCTGCAGTCCTGTCCGACTCAGGACCAAGTGATGTCCCCACACAACCTGTCAGCCAAGAAAACCTGGGTCCTCAGCTCAAACTGCTTCCCCTGAACGACCAGATCCGAGAATTACAGACAATAATCAGAGACAAGTGAGTCCTTTCTCTCTTGAACTGACACACAGGCCGCAACAAAGCCTCTGGTTGTTGCACATGATAAAGTGGTGCCTTGTTTCTCACTTACATATTGGACACATCTGTAGGGCCTCGCATGAAATGCTGAATCTAAACTACGTGTATTTTAAAAACAGAAAATAAAAAACATCATAGTCAATAGGTGAAAATGTTGACCAGCAAAAAAAAAAAAAAAAAAAAAAAAAGGATAAAAGGATTTAATCACCTGGCCTCTTGTATTATGACTGATATCATGTAACAAGCTCCATAACTAATTTAAAACCCCCAAAATAACCACAAGTGAATTTGGTGGAATGTGTAGGTTTTATAGAACATTTATGTTTCAGTGGAGGACGCTGTAAATAAACATGGAGGTTACAGTTTGAATGTTTCACTTATTCTAAATATAGACTCATTAGTCATAACGTTGTGACCACTTTCCCGACATTGTGACGGTCTTCCTTGTGCCTCTAAAACAGTTGTGACGCATCAGAGAATGGACATGAGCCTGTGGTGTCTGGTAACAGAATGTTGTTAGTGGGGGCCTGTGGGTCCTGTGGGTCGAGAGGAGGGGCCTCGGTGGATCAAGCTTGATATAGTGCATCCCACAGAAACTTAATCAGTTTGGGATCTAGTAAATTCGGAGGCAAAGTCAACACCTTGTGTGTGCTGGTCTGGCCTATGTGGGAGATACATGTCAGGTCCTTAAAGTTTCCCAGCAGAACATTGTATTGTCACAAAATGATCAATGTTATTTCAATTACAATTACTTATACTTAATTACTTAATACAATTACTTCTCATGTCAGGTGGTTTTAATGTCGTGCCTGATCGCTGTATAGTTCCAGTGCAGAGATGCTTTGATGGTGGATGTTTGACTTAAGTAATCAGTTAACATGGATATTTTTATGAATCACTAAATACAATAAAATCATTTGCACAAGTACCAAAGGTTTCTGAACGGGTGAGCATATCCTGTTATTGTTAAGAGAAACTGAGCAGCTTTAAGCTTATGTTGGGTCACAATAAGATTTTTAACTCAAAGAGAAACAGGATCTTTGTTATTGTGCTGAGTGTCGACTAGATTAGACCACGTGAATCTAATCAAGCCTTTTTTCTTTTTCTTTTTTTTCAGGACAACCAGCAGAGGAGATTTTGTGTTCTGTGCCGACCGACTGGTAAGATCACGTTATAATCACTAAATACTCTCAAGTGAGTGTGTGTAGGCCTGTGTTTATAGAATTCATATCCCTTTTGTGTCCAACAACAGATCAGACTAGTAGTTGAGGAGGGCTTGAATCAGCTCCCCTACTCGGAGTGCACTGTCACCACACCCACAGGTGAGGATCTCTCTCCAAAGACAAATCAGTGGTTCAAATCAGAGTTATACATGCACACAGATTTGAATTTTAAGATTACCCAGCCAGTACTCAGAAAGGCCTTTTGTGCTGAAGTTCATTTATTAATATTACTTTATAAAGAGTGTGTTTAAAGTCCAGGGACGCTCTGGTTGATGACAAATTGTATTCAGATACATGGAATAAAGAGCACTGATAGATATGTTTTAGTTTAAATAAAAATGCACATTGTAAGCTACAAATGAAGTAAAATTCAAGTGTGAAAGCAACGATGATGTGTCTATCTTTGCACTTTTATGGATGGGTGACATCCCTGCACACCCTTGAAAATATTAAGTGTAATTTTATTAGCTACACTTAATTAAGAACAGTCCACCTCTTCAGAAAATGCTTATTTTCTTGTTTTTCTTGTTTTTCTTGTCTTACCTGGCATTTCCATTTTCATTTTTCTTTATTTTACCTCTTTTGTCCGAGTATAACATTACCTACCATATTGCAGGGGTGTGTGTTTTTACTCCCCCCCCTGCACTGAACTCCCTTTTATAGGTTTATTGTGACATTTATGCTAATTGTGTAGGCATGCACGTCTAATTTATGCAGTGGATTTGGCCGTCGGGGCATGTTCCAGAAATCCCCACGTAGGTTTTTTTTTTTTTTATTCGCCTTGTACTCCTTTGAGTAAGAACAAATGTAAGCAGAAACATAAGACACACTCATGCAAGACGCCCATTGTTCAAGTTTAAAAACACAAGGATAGGAACTAAATGAGCCATCTAACTATTTTAAATGCAGAAATAAATGCGGGCCTTCCCTCCTGCAGTATTACACCTCCAGCATAATATATGACTGAGTGGGCTTATTCAGCACAGCTACATCCTTCCTGCTTCTTTTTTCCCCTCAGGGTACAAGTATGACGGTGTCAAGTTTGAAAGGGGCAACTGTGGAGTCAGCATTATGAGAAGTGGTAAGTTAAACCCGCTTTTCCCTTGTAAGGCATGTAAGTAGCACACAATGCATGTGTCATTTGGCTGCACGTTCTGTTCAGCAACACACATCCAGCAGGTTGAGTTTCATGTGCACTTGGGCCACAGTCGTTTCTATTATACAGAGTCGGTTTTTGTCTCGGTGAATCGTGCCTACTAGATTACCGTCGAAACCATTCTATGTGGGGCATTTGAAACGGGTACAGGCGGATACATTTCTGCATGCTCGCAGAGAAAGTTATCTGAATGCGCCACAGTTAAAAGAAAACACAAGCTGAAGGGACTTTCTCTTGTTCTCCACCTTCCGGTTTTATGAGGTTATTATCACAGTCGTACACCAAACCTGTGTGATTTTTTTCATGAGAGTGACACAAGGTTGCGAAATGAGTAATGCGGGCATTTCAGACAAACAGTGTTAGTCAGATGCTGCCTGTTAAAGGCATCATGTGTCAGAAATAGATGATGGAATGTGCTGTACTTGCTTTTCTTGTTTTTCTTGTGTCTGTTGTTCTTTTGTCTGTTTGGTTTAATAACTGTGGAAGGAAGTGTAGTCAAGACTCTGTAGTACTCTTTAATACTAGTATGTGACATGGGGGGAGGGCAAATTAATATAGGTTGTTGATTTTTATACATTGATATGCGTATATTTTGTATGGATATTTATTTTATCAGTATTTTAAAATCTACATTTGATTGACTCGTATCTTAAACAAACTTGTAGCCCAGCTGTTCCTTTTACTCTGCATGTTTATACAGTGGTGGGACCTTTATGTCACTTTATGTTCAGAGACATACAGAATCTATACTAAAGTGATTATTATGGTCCTTTCATCTACTTGGAAATCTGGAGTGAAATAGTCAAATCAGCATGTTTTGCACGTCTCATATTACCATGAGACATGGCTCAGAAGAAGTGCAGTTATACATACATCACATGTGGGCGCAAGACTGGAGACAGTTTTCTTCCCACAGGTGAGGCCATGGAACAGGGTCTCCGGGACTGCTGCCGCTCCATCCGCATCGGGAAGATCCTCATCCAGAGCGATGAGGAGACACAGAAAGCTAAGGTCTACTACGCCAAGTTCCCCCCAGACGTGTACAGAAGAAAAGTGCTGCTCATGTACCCCATTCTCAGTAAGTACCAAGAGGGATGAGCCAAGTTTATCGCACTGATGACTCCAGGTTGTCACCGTCACTAGGAGGTAAATGTGAAGAGACACCAGATTTTGGACAAACAAAAGTAGAAAATAATAAACAGTTTATGCATTTATTCATTTTGAGAGATCTCCCTTGGGTTGACCTTCGAATCTACATTTTCACATCGTACAGACCCATTCACACTGCTCTGATAATTATACCTCTCATGGGGGAAATTATACACTGCCTGGGAGATAGCCACCAGGCTGCTGAGTAGCATAATGAGGGCCAGCAAAAATAGTATCTTAATAGCCCTGGTTTCCTAATGTCACAAAGCAGCATTTTTCTGTTCCCGGATTTTGAATAAAAAAATGTGATGCCGACTGGAGGTATAAGGTATATTTTATTATGTCAGAATGATGAAACACATGGTTTCATTTATACATCTTAACCAGGTGAAAAACGAAAGCCCGTCATGTCCCAGAGTGATTGTCAGATCCATCGTCTCACAAGTCTGTACCTTTAGAGAAGCTAACAAAATGAACCAGTTAGATGTGTTATAAGAATGTCATGCAATGTTATAGTGTATAAACCTTCTATATTGTAAATGTGACTCAGCAAATTTACCACAGTTTGTTGTTTCTGTAAATTGAGCGATTACACGAAGAGGCAAATGTGACGCGAACCTCTAATCTTACTCTTTTCTGTGTCTCCAGGTACAGGCAACACCGTGATTGAGGCGGTGAAGGTGCTGATAGAGCACGGAGTCCAGCCCAGACATATTATCCTACTCAGCCTCTTCTCCACACCTCATGGTACCTCCCCCTTCAATCCAACCACAATTTCTCACCAGTTGACTTTCGGTTACCCACGAGACCACCCCTTTTGTCCTCTATCTCCCAAATCTGTTTCTGCGGCGTCTTTTTCTTCACACAGCATATAGTGCCGCTTTAACCTCCACTTCAATAAGGACAAAAAAAAAATTATTTGAGTAATAAGAACAAGTGAGATTAAATATTTTGGAGGTTTGGCTCTGAGAAGACTGGTGGAAAAATCAAAAGACAAGATTAGTGGCTCTGACATAACGTAGATTAACTGTAAAGAAATAGAGGCTGGAGGTGAGAAGCGAGTTTCCTTATAAAAATATATTTTAGAAAATAAGCTCTGCCTTTGAGCCTTTAGATTTAATATTCTGTAATTCCTCCGTGTAGCCACTTTTTCTCCATTAAAGGACAAGTGCGCAGAATCTTGTGACATCTGGTGGTGAAGTGGCAGATTGCAACCAACTTAATACAGAGGTATTAAGTTGGTTGCAATTTTTAAATTACAGGTGATCACACACACATAAAAAAAAAAAACATAGTCCAGTTTCAACTTAATATATCTCCCTAAATCCTACGCACTGACTTGGCTGCTAACTACGGGTCAGGTTGTGTTGACATTTAAAGCGGACATTCACGGTTTCCCAGTGAAAGATTTCTAATGAGGGAAACCTCTTGACCTTTCTTCCGGTAAACCTCTCTGTTCAAAGTCTCCATTTAAACGCGCAAAATATTTAAATCTGAAGGGCATGTTTTTACAAAATGTACCAATCCATTTAATGCTCTAAACTGGATGAAGCCAGATCATTTGACTCATTTTATCCCCATGGGAATACTTTATATCACATGTGGAGACTCCCATAAGTCTTTGCAGTGTTAAAGTGTCATGTTTGCATGAGTGTAGAATAACCCCAATGCCCCTCAACGGCATTTGTTCCCTTCGCTTCGTTATTAAGCTGCACAGACCACAAGTTTGCAGTCTAGTTTCACTCTTACTGCTCTGACCTGATTGTTGGCCACAGTGCACCCACTAACCCTTTCACCTAAATGACAGATGAAACAACAACCAGAGACAACTCAGAAAGAGAATAGTTCACTCAATATAATGCAGTGATGACTCCAGTGCTCCTTTAAATTTATTAGCAACTACAATGTATTAAAGGCCATTGTTGCTCTGTGCTCCCGTGTCCGTTTCACTTGTTGCCGTCCCTACTAGCATTTAATAGCAGTCTCCTCTTAGATGATTTTGGTTGGTAGTTTCTCAACTTGTTCCACCTACTTCTCTCGTTAACATCACTGATTATTTGCATACCTGTGTCTCTCCTAGGAGCCAAATCGATCATCCAGGAGTTCCCAGATATCACCATCTTGACCACAGAGGTCCACCCGGTGGCTCCAACACACTTTGGACAGAGGTACTTTGGCACCGACTAAACCCGAGGACAACCTGAGGAACATGGTGTGCATACTGTTATGAGTATACTTTGTCTTGTATCTCATGTTCTCCTTGTTGTGCCAAATTCTGCTGCTTCTTCTCAATTTACAAAGTTTCTAAAAAGATACCAAATCATTAACCTGATCCATTGTATTTATTCTATTTTTTTTTGTTTGTTTGTTTGTTTTGCTGTGTATACCCGTGCTATAGAAAGAGGACACTGAAACATATAAAGAGTTTAACTCGGAGCATTTTATTTTGCATGTTACAACGACTGATGGATCAATAAAGAATTTATATTTGTTTACAGACAGAACAGCAAATGAAAGCAGTTTTTATTTTTTTTGGTAAAGGGGGAAGCACAACAATCACATACTCTAAAGATCCAAAGACAGTTCAAATGGGACCATATGTGCTCTAGTAATACTTGACCACCGTCTGCCACCTGATTTCTCATCTTCTAACTCTATAAATATTCTACCATTTGATGACAGCACATAATTTCTCTAGTTCATTTTAAACATCACTTTAAGGAGCAAAATATACAGACACTGCCCGCAGCAGGTGTGAATCAATGAAGTCAATACACACGGGGGAAAAAAAAATATATATGAATATTGTAACATTATAAATAGACACAAGACTACATGAAAACACTCGGCGTTCACATCTTTCCTAATGTTTTGATACATGCGTTCAAACGCCAAATCATATCTCAGATAAAACTGTCTTGATCAAGAAACAGAACTACGTCTCAGACATGAGCAGCATTCGATTTGGCTTACCCAACATAGAAAAACAGATCTGATGGAGCGTCTTAAAGTGTCGAGATCAAACAATCAAAAGGTGGATTTAGGCCCAGCTTTTTTTTTTTTTTTTTTACTGAATACGAGGAGCGTACTCACTTACAAAAAATGGTTTTCAACTAAGCACACAGGATAAATACACAAGAGGATCTGTTCAATCGATATTAAAAATTTAAAAATACGTAGACACAGGTACAAAATAAACCAACATCATATTGCAGAAGACCACTGTCCTCTACCAACCAGTGGACGAGGAGCAGCCGTTAAGATATATATATGTACAGTTTTCTGAATGTTCGAAAGATCAAAAATGGAAATAGACATAGAAGAAAATATGTCCTCTCTGACGAGTGATTTTTGTGTCCGATGATGAAAGCGGTTTCACTTCATCATCTGGCTAGTGTTATCTACGACTAGCGGATGACGTGATGATATGATGGGAAAATCAGATTGCGGGGAGAAAAAAAAATTCACAGTTTGTCTCATTCCAGATTTAAAAATCAACCCTGTCGCTGCACCTTTTAGTTTCTCTCCCAAACAAATCAAGCCAACAGCACTAAGGTCATGATATACAGTACATCCAGGACATGACGACGCTGAAAATGTTTAAACGTATTGCAGTAATAGTCAGATGTAATGAGCTCCATCTGTACCAGTTTTGCTTTTGTTACCGTCACCAGTCTCATCAGAAGTCATGATTGGAAAAATAAAAATTCAATATAAGCTTAATACGGTAAATAAATGAGTGCAGGAGGATACATTCTAAGAATCCTGACGCAGAGGGATACTTGCATTAAATAAGGCGCAGGCTGAGTCAGGTACTCTAAAATGCTTATGTTCACTGGAAATAAAAGAAAAGTCAAATGCTGATGTGCTGCGAAACACAAACTGGTAGAGGCCACACGACTGGTCGCGAGGTCAATTTCAATACCGCCCCTGCGCGGACCAGGCTCTAATGTACAACACTGTAAACTCAACCCTTGAAACCGAGGCGTACGACGTGTCACAGTGCCAGACAGAAGCTCCCCCAACACAACATTAGTAATAATCCCACAGGGTGCCAGTGCCTTCGTCATGATCAGCAACGAGAGGCGAATATACAGTACGGCGTGACCGCGGCTTTTTGTACACGAGGTAACATTTAATAATCTTTTACAACTTAAAACTGACGCTGCTGTTAATCCGTCTGTACCGGGAGAGGTGATGCTGCTGCCACTGATCCTCCACCGAGTTCATTTTTATTTTATTTTTTATGTTTTCATCAATATTTAAAACGCAAGGGTAAAGTTGGCGATGGCGATCCAAACGCAGGTTTCAATCCGCTCGCTCGGCCCCGCTCCACTGTGTCCGAACACCCTCGTGGCTTGGAATGCGTTTACCTCGTGTTACACAGTGAGTGCGATATAAGTCTTCGTCCTCTGCGCCAGCCCGAGTTATTCCTCCATCTCTATGGTAACAGAGGGGTCTTGATCCTCAGCTGGAAACGGAAAAGAACGTGGAGAGTTTCAGTATGCAAATTCCACAACATCTGTGTTGCCGTTACTCGCGCGGATTATAGTTCACAGTGTGTTTCATGCGACCACCAGGTGGTAGCAGAATATTATGGGTGGAATCCAAACACAGCAGCGGCTTTAGGAGTAGTAGTCACACAGACTGATAAACCTCCAAGCTCTCAATCACAATCCAAGGATTTTTCAAAGGTTACAAGGTGTGTCCTTTTTTTTGAACCGCTTGTAAACACTGTGCGGCAGAAGGCGGCTTTGTTCAAGATATCATATCAGACCAGTGGTATGTGGGCATAGGTAAATCTCGGCAGCACATAAATCGCTGACGGACTAAGAATTTGCTGAAAAACAGCACTGATTGGGGAGTGTAGAAAAAGCGGCAGTATCACTAATCACAGCTTCCTGAAAACACTTACACAATCTGTCTCAAATTCTTTTGTGATATACGTTGCTTACCATCAACTTTGGTGTTAGGCATTAAAAAAAAAAAACAGGACATTGCTGGCTCTTTGACACAACACTGATGTATCCTTGTTAAAAACAATAAATGAAGCCAGATAAAAAAAAAAAAGATGGACACCAGAGTTTCCAAAGAAGACAAACAGTCAAAACTATAACCTGCCCAATCTTGAAACCAACAAAGCACCTTTGAGGTATTTTAAAGACAAAAATGAGGATGAGATAGGAATTGATTAGATTTGCTTATCAATACAGTTCTTTATTAGTTCTTTTATCAATTCCTGATCAGTCTCCTGTGTGTGTGTGTATGTAATCCTGCATGTTTTTCAGCACCAAACTAGCTCGTTTATTATCTCGTTTATTATCTGTCAGGATACAATCTCTTCCTGATATTTGACTTGAACATGCTGGACGAAACAATATTTAAATAACACTGAAAAACTAATTATGAATAATGAAAATAATGGCAAAACAGAAATCTTCTGCACAAGCACAGTCGTAAAGTTAGCTCGGGCCGGCAGCAGCACTCTTAACTCTCATCCCTAAAAGTAACACATCCCCTACAGCCGAGAGCGACCGAATCATGCAAATTAGTGCAAATAGCCTGTTGCGAAAACTTAGAAGTGAAGCAATTACTGCACAATTTTGAGTCAATCTGACAATTAAGTAATATTACAAAGGGCGTAACTCGCTACTGTGTTACACTGTGTGATGAAAAAGACGCTGACAGCTTGTACGGATGTGATACTGAAGAGCCTTCATAATTTAAGATGCCATAGAGACTGTGTGTGTGTATAAATATTGCGAAATTTAAGTGAACTCACCGAAGCTTCCTTCCTCAGACCCATCGTCTGACTCATCCCACATGTCCTCATTAGCTAGTAAGGGGTTCTGAGATTCAGAGCTGCGATTCTTCAAGGGAAAGTAGTGGCCGTTTCCTTGGCTGAGGTGAGGAAATTGCGAAAGGAGATAGAAGCTTGTTAAAGATCCAAGACTATTCCGACCATCAGCTTTTGTTGTAAACCACTCTGTATTCTGCAGACAGTCACGTTGCCCACTCTCTCAACTATCCTCATGCAAACAGCGTTTGTTTAACGGCGCCAAGTTTTAAGTGTAAAGGAGGTAATGACGCGTCTGAAAGAGGGCTCACCTTGTAAAGACCGGAATGAACCACAGCCTCCTGTTCTCTCCAAATACCTGCTGCAGGTTTCTGCGTATGCCGACGTTGAAGCCATTTCTGTCCGGTCCACCGACAAAGACCGGGGCGGAGAAGGCCTCTAGGAAAGTAAAACTGCAGGTCAGACTGTGTAATGTGAATTCTCCCAACGATCTAAATTGAAATATAAAAGATGGAGCGTGTGCGCCGGTCTCAAAACCCTCACCTAAAGTGGATCTGTTCTTGGCCACCAACCAACAGTGGTAACCAAAGAGGAACATGAGACTGACGAAGAACATGAGCGCCACAAACATGAGGAAGAGGACATGAAACTTTGCGGACCCGTTCGACAGTTCCCCCTGCAGGAGAGAAACACGGGAAGCTGAGAAAAATAAAGAAGCTATAACCTACGGGAAAAGACTCATTTCTCTGTTTTTGTGGACAGCGTCGCTATAAAAGACCTAAAGCTAAAAGTGTGACTTTTGTGACTTATCAGATGACTCTCACCATCCAAAACTTGAGGAAATACCGAAAGACCGTTGCCGCAATGAATACACAGTACAGCATCGAGTAGGAGAGGAAAAGCAGGAAAAACTTGTAGTTGGAAAAACCAACACAGTTGTTGACCCTAAAAGAAAAAAAAAGAAAAAAAAGGAGAACATCAACACATTTTTTTGGACAGGTATTGCACATTTAGTCACAGACTTTTCTAGATGTGAACCACCGGAGCTGGATGAGAAAACCCAAATGTCACAATCACTCAAAAGAGACACTAAACACACTTTAGCCCGTCAGCACAAAGTCTGTGTAACGTCTCATACATGAATAGAGCACGTAACTGCCCAGAGTATTCCCAGAAGTGACAACACATCTGACAGGAACAATCTCCTCTTGACTGCTACATGTGTGAGACTCCGGGCAACAAAGGGAAAATCAGATCGGAGTGTTTATTCATTTGTTTATTGTTAAATAACAACTTACCAGGGACAGTGATGGTCCATCTTCAAGACACACCTGAAAAGAAAGACACTACTATTATTATTTTTTACATCATTTTGAGAGTACAACACTTAGTTCAGGGAAGTGAATACGTTGAGCAAATTTCCGACATTAAATTTAAAACTTTTTTCCGACCTCCTTCACGTGTACACATGATAGCACTGATTTATCATTAATACGTCGTCTCCAAGAGACGGCACGCCAGCAAAGCAGCGTCCTCTAATTATCACACCAGTCCCTGGCCAACCTCTCTACCTGAATGAATTGGGGAGGAAAGGAGTGGCTTACATTTCACAAACCGAGCAGTGGTGACAGCGGTCGGGCTTCAGCACCTGGCAGCGGTCGCAGAACCTGATAGCTGAAGACAAGAGGATGGACAGTTGAATGGACGACATTCGAGCTGAGCTCACCCTTCCCGTGCTTCCTGCCGACTAGATCTTGGCAATCAGCACTAATGAAAGGGATACGATGGCTGATTACTGTAGATGGGGATGCTCAGAGCTAATTGTCCCAGCCTACTTGCTTTCAGCGCACACAGATTACGTGCGACAGGATGGATCGTGGTTAAGGTAACCACCTGGTAACCTCAGTGGTTTTGACATGCGAGATAAAGGAAGAACAGCACGTAAGAAGACTGCTCTGCGGAGGCGGCTCACCTCCAGACTGAGCTCGGGTGAAAATGGGCAGCTTCTTTGCGATCTCGACCAGGATTTGCTTCTGAGCGTCCGGCCTCTCTTCCATCTCGTACCTCTGCTTGTCTGAGTAGGAAAGCTGAAACTGCAGACACAAACCACAGCCGGCGTTAAAAAACAGACTCAGCGTGTGCCCCTGTCAACAGACATCATCCTCTAATGTGCAGGCTACCTTTTTGCAGGGCGACGCAGGGGGAGTGAATATGGACTTCCAGTAGGTCCAGGAGAACATCACAAAGCAAACGTGAAACACCAGCAGATAGACGGCTGCAGGCACAAAACCCAGACACGATCATGCACACAACCGTGTCATTTAACTTGTGGTTTATCGCTGCGTACAGCTGTGGCACAGATATGAGAGGGGCAACTTACCTTTTTCCAATGTATTGGTGAGTGTAACTGTCAAAACAAGGAAATGACATAATAAATCGCATGCACGGCACGAGAGATCATCAACACTGAAGTTGTGTCGGCTGACATTTGTTATTACTCAATAGGGAAACATTTGCCGGCTAACGCGATTAGCCAGATTGTCATATTGCTGTTGTCTGATACTACAATAGTTGTGTATGAAACTGGAGTTAACGCTAATCTCTAAAGAGGAACCGATAAATTAAATTACGTTTCAAGCCAGCTCACCGTGCTTAGTTTAATAGCAAATAAAAAAAGACACACACACACACCAATCCACTTCCGCCTAGTTTCGCTAGCTCCTGGAGCTCATAACGTTATGGTTTCTATCAACAGTGCTGTGCGGTAGACTGTGAAGAAACGGCCCAAATCACAACAAACACGTCGTCATACTCACAAAGACATAGCTCAAAGACGTAGGCATAGTACGACCACAACACGACCGCGGTTATGATTAGAACTGGTATCCAGGAGAAAACCCTTTGACAGCATCTCAGACCTCCGGAGAGAGCCATGTTCCTCCATCCACACCCGCTCTCATCTGAGATCGACTACTACTCCTGGGATTTATCAGCGCCATCGGGGAGCGATTCACCGCACTGATGTTGCCAGGTCTCTATGTGTTTGCGTTTTTGCAGCAGTACATGGCGAATATTACTTACTCGAGTTTATTTCTATACGTTAGCATAGCAGACACGTAAAAGGGGCAACATTTTAAGAGTGTCAAGAGTTCAAGAGGAGTAAACAAAACCGAATTAGGTTTACCGTACATCTCTGTGCCTGCCACCCCAGTAGTAATTTAACTAAAAGTAATTTAAATAATATAATGAATGGATAACAGTAGGTTTTTGACTTTTTACTGAAAAGTACAGAATAATAAATAATAAATGATAGTATAATTCCAACTAGTGGCTAGTGATTTCTACCTTGAAGATAGAGCAAAGACGATGTTGGGGTGCCGCAGGGATCACTCCTGGGCTCTTTGCTGTTCAGCTTTTACATAAACGACTTGCTCTCTGTGTGCACTGGCACAACAGTCCAGATCCAAATGTACGCAGTTGACACAGTGGTTTATGTACACACAAAGAACAAAGTTCAAGCAGCAAACAAACTGAACACAATAATGGCTGGCATAATCAAATGGCTCACCTACAATGGTCTCCGCCTCAAAGAACACCTGTAACACCTATTGCAGATGTGTTTGCAGCAAAAGAGAGGCTTGAAGTTGTTTCAGAATTCAAATGAATCAGCATGACTCAAACCTCGCCCTTAGAAAACAGGTAAAAAAAAAAAAAAAAAGTCACACACAGCTCAATTCAACATAGCCGGCTTCAAGTACACCCCAAACTGCCTCAACATAGAAACAGTAAAACTGTACTTCTATGCAGTAATCATGTCTCATCTTACAAACTGTCTAACCAGTTGGTTTCAGAGCAGTAAAACAACTCATCAATACAATCAGTTTGCAAATAGGATCTGAAGGTTCTGAACAGGAAACCCATTCGCCATCATCACTGCAACATCCTCACAAAGCACGTCCTGCTAAGCTGGGTTAACTTCATGAAGCTCAGTGATGCCAGGCTGGTATTTAAAATCCACCACAGTCTGGCACCACCACTGCCATCTCAGTTCTTTACTGAGAGTCGCAGGTTCACCAGAACCGTTGCAGAGGGAGACTTCATCGTTCCAGTGAGGAAAAGCACCTTTGGCAAATTAGCCTTTTCCATCAGACCCTCTGAATCCTGGAACACCGTACCATCACTCATTCGCAGTATTGATACATAGAAAACATTCAAACTCACACTCAAAAACCGACTGACACAATCAAACCCTGGATGGAAATTGAACCTGGGTCAGCCGTATAGTTTTACCTCTGTATATAATGTCTGTAAATGTCTGTATAGTGTGGGTGTGGGTGTGTGTGTAAGTGGTATTTTCATTGAGTGTTTACTTGCTTGTCCACCTGTACTCTGTATTCATTGTTAATTTTAAACAGCAAAAAAAATAAATAATAATAATAATAATCCAAACAACTGTATGAATGAAAGAAACTACAAGACATCCAGGGTGATATTTTTAACACCACAGCAGCAGCAGGCTCTTTATAAACAGTAAAAAATAAGTATTAAACAATACAAGGATGTAGATGGTGATGTAGAGGTAGATGGTGACAGATAGACAGTGTCATCTAAGAACTTCTGCATCACTTCTGTTTCTCTATTTTAGAGCGTGGCGACACAATTGTGGTTTCAATTTGACATTTTGTTACAAAATCAGCACCCCATGCACTTTGGATGACTTCCCAATAGGAGGCGCTGTGAGACCGTTTTAAACCAGGGCCTCCCTGCCTTTGCTGCTGCAGATGTAATCTAAGCAGTTTAAAAACACATCTTTTACTCATTTCTCTTTACAGAATCTCAAATTTGTATGTAGTCAAATGTTAGTTTGATGTGAACTCATTAGCCGTGTTGATCATGCTCCGCGAGTTCTTGAATTCTGCATCAAAGGAGACGGAGTCCGTGTAATGAATGAGTGTGTGTGAACATCAAGGTATTCAATTATGCTGGTAATTAGACTTGTTTGAACGAGGACCCGTGGTTTCCTGGCTCACGCTGGGCGCTGTGAGATTTTTAAAAGAAGAAAGAGAAGAAAAATAAAAACCGCAGAAACAAACCAAGGATATTCCAGGAAGGCTGCTGATGTCACTATCAGCACTGATCTCTGTTTATGAGCAAGCAACTCTCATCTTTAATACACCCTTCCTCCGCCTCCCCCCCTCCCCTCCTCTTCCTCCTCCGTCCCTTCAGAGAGATGCTGCTTCATCCATATCGGTTCTCAAGATTTATGATATGCCGTCATCTTCTGACGCGGCCATCCTACGCAGTGTGCGAAAACAAGTGTCATTGTCTCCCCCCATTACGGAAAGCTGTGAAACCTTTCATCATGGGACCCCAGGGCCGGAGGAGCATTTGACCGCGGACTCTAACAGCCCAGCAGGCCTGTTGCTGCGTAGACGGGGTTTGAGGTCCTCACAGTACCACCTGCTTTCCCTTCCTTTACGTAATGCAGGCTCCTTCGCTGCGGTGCCTTCTGGGACAGGGGTGTGAGGTGAGCTGCACCCAGCGCTAACCTCCCCTCTCTTCCACCGCACATGTTTTGAGGCCCGCTCCTTTCCACGATATCTTCCCCCACTTCAACACATTGTCCTTCGCTGGCTCTCCGTCCAACTCCTGCTCTCTTTGTCCCCCCCTCCACCCCTCCACGCATACACACACACCACCACCACCACCACCACCCCTCCTTCCTCTTTCTCTCTTCAGGCAACAGTGTCGGCAGCCGGGCGATGACAGCTCCTCTCTCATTCAACCGCTCACTGGAGGCAGGGAGCGGCCATCCATCCATCAGCGCGGCAGAAAACCCCTCCACTACAAAGTCATTGTGACTAGCAAAATAGTAACGGCCTTTTAATCAAAACATTTACCCCTGTGTAAAAAGTAAAACACAAACAGCTCAAAGCAGCAGGTTGAGGCAGACTCCCCGTCTCGGAGATGTGTGCGAGCACATCACGTTGGAAGTGCATTCCTCGCCGCCCTGGTGGCAGTCTACATAAACAGACAGTAGGGGCTGGAGGAAAGCCCGTTTGGGGAGAAGTCATGCGTGGCGGGGGAAAAGTGCGAAAGGGCCGCGGCTCACAATGAGCCGCCACGCAGGCGTGTTAGCCGGCGAGGGGAGCACAATGGCTGACACAATCCGGTGTTATTTGAGTTCGCTCTCGAGCCGCGGCTCCCTGTTATGCCTTGAAGATGAAGTGGCACTTAGAGTGTGCATTTCATTTGACCCCTGAGACTCTCGTGTCATGGAGTTGTGCTCCGCAGTCACGGCTGATTCAGGGAATGCTGATGATGCTAAGCACTTGGGAGGGTGATTCATTTGGGAGGTGTGTGTGTGTGTGTGTGTGTGTGGGAGAGAGACAGCTTGTGTGCGTGTGAGGAAGAGGCATTGTTTGTTTTTTTGTGTTTGTAGACTTTGTGTCTGTCTGTGTTTTTTTTTTTTTCGTGCAGCACCGCAAGATGATGCACTATTGGGTTTGATAGGATTTCCATTTCATTCCCTGCATGCTTGAGAGTCTGGACGGGGGAGTTCATCGTGTGTGCATCCGTTTGAAGTCAATATGGAGCGCATATTGGAAAGTCTGCATTCACCTTAACATATTGTCACTGGTGTGTGTCCAGGTGATCAAAGCGCTGGTGTTTTGAGCTGCCCGCATTTAGACAAAAGGTGTGTGTGTGCAAAAATCAGACATGAGCGCAGGAGCAATTAGAGAGACAGACCAGTACAAGAAAACACAGCTATGACTTCACAGAACATGGTCGCGCACGTCATTTGCAATTTAGCTTAACACAACACAGAAAAAGACTTAATCCATTCTACCATTAACCTATTAACACGAATGCACTGCAGTGAGAAATGTCTAGAAAGCTGTTTTGATGCATTATGCATGTATGAATAAGTCAGGTCGGAGTCGGGGAGGGGGAACGGCGCATGTCATTTCTGCATTTTTACGTCACGCAGCCAAATGTTCTGACTCCGAGGGCGACTGCAGAGCCTCAAGGTCTGGTTCTCACCGCACTGATGGACACAGCGGGCTTCAGACGTCTGGAAAGCTGTTGAGCCGGCGTGACATCAGCAAGCGGCGCTCGGCAGAGCAGGAGAAGCCCTTAAACGAGCCTATGTTTCTGCCGAGCCTCTGCTCATATTCACACTTAACAGCAGAACAAACAATGACAGGGCAGGGAGGAATTGCAGACACCTCACCCAGCATGTGTGAAAATAAATCTGCTCGAGGGTGGAGACCCGTGTGTCTCGAACAATCATGGAAATTTCAGATGAGGACTGTGTGCGTTTTAATAAAGGCATTTCATTACACCGTGTCCATGTCGTGCTACTCGTGGACAGTTTCTATGTGACAACGAAGACCTCCGCGGTGTTTCTTTTCATTGCCTTGATGCCGACAGGATCTAAACCGAAAACGCATTTCAGCAGCATCTTTGTTCTTGATCTCTGCGCTTGTCATCAAACAGATTAATTGCATTTTGCCAAGCGATAACGTAACACATTGCGTATGGCTACGTGATAATATTTGGGGGAGAATATCAAAAGGAAATTGCAACAGCTTTGTCTGGCTCCCTCTGTCTAAACTTAACCACCTCTTCGCCACTGAAAATACTTAATGGAAAATGTGATCGCCTGGTAACCCTTTCTCCTCAGAGATAGTGAGGACAAAAGGAAATCCTCTTACTTAGGCTCACTTTCATCACCTTCTGTTGATTTTCCACGAAGACAATTGATTGTATCAATATGTGTCACTGAATGAGTGAAAGGGAAGTGGTTGTTAAGTGCCACCGGTGAGATACAAACAGAGAAAAACACAGTTCTGGACACAGAGTGCAGCTGGAAAGTCTATCACCTCTCAGGTTTAGATGCTGTTTGCCTTCTATTGTGTGCCCGCCTCCAGTGTCCCCGATGGGAGCTTATCTGTGGCGGCACACTGGCTGTTTCCACTGAACGCACACGTCGTCTCCACACACACACAAGGAATATTGTGCTGATCATTACTATCCCCCTTCAGATGTTTTGTATCTGGCTGCGTCGCACTCTAAGCAGGCGGGAGGAACACACAACAGCAACAACCAGAACGCAAATATGAGAACATCCTTTTTTTTTCTTCTTCTTCTTTTTTTTTTTTCCCCATCCTGCCTCCGAGAACAGATTACTCACTGATGGTGCAGCAGGGAATAGACTGAGGTAGATGGTGGAAGGCCTCATTGGGTTCTGATGATCCAGTCCTACTGACGCAACTACGTCAGGTTCACATGGGACCGAATCAGTCTTCTTCCACCATTGGTGTCTGTCAGCCGTCCTCATGAATAAACACTGCTCTGCCTATACACACACACATACACACACACACACACACACGGCCTCCATATATCAGTCACTCTCACAACTAATGCATTGGAACCATTTGAGCAAACATAAACCGCTGCCTGAAAGGTAGAAAATTTAAAATTCTCTCAGCGCAATCAGAAAATCGCATTTTTTTTTCTCCCTTTCCCACAGTTTGATCGCGGTCCCACGGTTTGCCATGTTGCAAGGGTTCACATTCACCTGAGGCCCCACGCTTGTGAGATGACAGGGGGTTAACTCAAGTTTTCTTGCAGTCTGGTACCAGATGTGCACGACTCCATCAGAGCCAGATCATACAAAGAACTGAGCTCTGACAGAGCAGTAATGTGGCATAAAGAAAATCTTGGTGACAACAGCTCATCTGTCTCCGGCAACGGCAGCGCACAGTAAATTATGAGCTCCCTTTTTGAACCATACATAAGCGAATGCTTTCCAAGATTGCATGCTCATAAATATTCTAATGAATGCCTGGAGTGAAGAGGTGACCCCATCTATGACAGTAATTTACATTTCAAAGGTTGCAAAAACACTTTAATGGCTCTGGGTCCCCCCCGCCCTCCCCTCCGTCTTCTGAAACCTTGAGTTTGGGTTGACTGTTTTCCCAGTCGTGCATGGAAAGGGTCTGGAGTTATCATCGTGTAGGAGATTCCTGAGCAGGTACTTAAGGGAATCTGTTTCCATGCTCCAATTTAACACACAGGGGCAGAGAGTGAGAGAGTCAGACTATATGAGAGTGGAATAAATAGAAAAGAGCGAAAGATGAATGTGGGAGGGGGGGAGAGAGAGGGAGAGAGATGGAGAAAAAGACAAGATGGCTGAGGAGTAATGAGAGCGAGGACCAGACAGGAGGGTAAACAAAGCATAGGTAAAGGAGATTAAGAAGATACATGAATGCGGGGGTGCTGACAAAGAAAGATCCAGGTACAAGGAGCAAATCGAAAGCATATGGGGTGGAAAGGGGTTTATTGATTTAGTAATGCAGTCAGAGCTCCCAGCACAGTAAGAGAAGGCGGCCAAAAGTGGCACAGTTACTGAGTTGTAAATGACATTAAGAAATCTCGGCCTTTACATTTAAAGCCTCCTGATGTGGGCAGGGATGTGTTTCATGCTCCAGGTTACCAAAACAAACCGGGTGATGACCATTTTTTTTTTTTTCCTGAGGAATGTAACAGATGCAGTCTGGAGCCGCAGGGGGCTGGTTAGTAGTCATAGCACATGTCGTTGACCTTGTCTGCACCCCCAAGAAACCTGGACCGGTCGCTGTATTTGATACGTACATGCCTTTGAAGTGCAGACAGATAGACAGACAGGCAAGCGTACAAACATGTGCCATTTCACATCACCGCCTTCGCCAGCAGGAACACTTCATTAGCAGACATTGCTTTTAAAAATAGAATATAATACATAAACCATGTGTCTCGCAGGTTGTTACTCATATTGCAAAGAAATTTCCTCTCGGTTTGTATAATTCTGCTTCGTGCCCGGGGGTTCACACTGTTTAATCAGTTGTGATGATAGAAATTCACACCAATAAAAACGTGGATGTTGCCAACAGCAACTTAGCGTTTCATTTGTCACAAAAGGAAAGAGGTGGAGAAATTACATGAGACTGCAGCTATGCTAGCAGCTCACCGAGGCTTAGAGCTAACTGCTGGCGTTTATCATAAGTTCATCATGTTCTTGGTGAACATGTTGGTGGTTTTATAAGGCTATGTTACCATGGTTACCAATATGCACATGACCTCACTTCTGCCCGCGGCCACGCCCCCTGAGTGACAAAAACATGGTGAAATGTATCAGTAAATACAGACCGGGAAAAATGCAGATTATCAGATCAAATTAAGGACTCGACAATGATCCATCCAGGATGGGTTTGGAAAAATTGACTAGCCTCAGTTTAAGGTTGTTTAAGTTAGCTTTAGGTCATTTCAGTTATGATAAAAGTGGCTTAATAAAAGATGCTAACGCTAAGAGCTTTACTGGGAAGTAGCGTTAGCCATAAAATACTGTAGCATCTGACCGGACATTAAAAGGAGGACGAGGAGTGATCACAAATATTCCGTTTATTGTTTTATTGTTGGAACTGAAATAGTTACTGTCGGCCGCAAATACGCTAAAACAAACACAAACTTATCTGACGGCCCTCAGAACGCAACTTAAGAAGTAACTTAAGGTGTGACTTCATCAAAAAATACAGCATAAATTAATATTAGCTCACACTAAATGAGAAACACAAAACCAGGTTTCTGTGCCTGGTTTCCATTCATGTTTTTTTTAGTAATGCAGCGATCAATTTGCTTCTCTTTTCTTTGGGAGTCAGAGTTATCTGTAAAAATATATCTCTGACTGTTTTTCAAATCTGTTGGCACAGTCAATCCCACAACAGCTCTTCACGTTTTTTTATTAAATTCATTTTACAGTTTAGACGCTATTAAAGCCTATTATTCAAACTAATACAGCTAATCTCCATGTTCAACTGTCACTTCCTGCCACTCAGTGGTCGTAACCACAGAGACTTCACTGGTTGTGACATCACATACATACCCTCTATTTTCAGAACATTTGCCCATGTGACCACTTCAGTCAGAATAGGCCCAATCCGTAATAATAATGACAGAAATTACCAACAGGATAGAGAGGTGGGGTGCAAGTGATTGATAATCAGTTCAGTACAAAATTATTAGCGCCAATTGTTCTGAGTGAAATAAATACATTCTTTCACCGAGGTAATGTGTCCACTAACTAAATGAAAGAAGGGCAACTGGACTTGTAGAGTTTCTTTATGTTTCTGATGTCGATGTACGATTACCGGTAGTCATGCGAAATGCTCGCGGGCAACACCTACATGTTCCTATTCAAACACCAACTTCTTACCAGTCATTTCGAACTACTTGGATGAGTGGGGACACGTCATCAAGCAAGCCTCATTCTGTGTAAGTACTGTGACGGCAAAGATCAGTAAAGACGTGGGATGTGTCGTCAATTAACAAAGACTTCCTCTTTGTTCTATTTTCGGCCGGCTAAATGCTCCACAATTGTAAGAAACACTTTGCATGCAAAAAAAAAAAAAAAAAAATGATTATTTTTCAGAAATATTTTAGTTCAGGCAAAAGGTCAACATGTATCCAATATGTATTGCAAGGATGACTATAATACAGACAGAGGAGTTTATTCAAAGCATTGACAATTATTATAATGTCAAAGGATTTAATAATATTCTCACTGAAACCTTCATACCAATTGTCCCCGATGAACCTCGCAGTGCCACTGGAGAGCCATAACATAATGAGAAATTTACAGTGACGGCCTGTCAGTAAGCGCAGAAGGTTTTGTCAACAGCACATTTTATCGGTAGGGGAAAGCCGGTTTCATTAAAGGTCTTTCCACTCATGTATTTTATTTTAAACGCTCCATCTTTCCATTGGCAGTGTCATGTAAACCCTGGCAGCTGACTGCGTCTCCCCTGCATCGGATCCAGTGTTACAGGCCCGCTGCTGTCAGGAGCCACCGGCCAGACCGACAGCTGCCTGGAGAGAGACCCCAGTGAGGCCAAACAGAATCGTAGCCGGGGTCCTTTGGGTCTCGGCGTGAGTGTAAATCCTCGTGCAGTCTGTGATGTTTAAAATATTCCCAGCGCACGCGGATCCATTTACTCCCACAGACTCAAGACTATACCTACTGTAACCCCAACGCCTACTATGGCATGCCATTCCGAGGGCTATTATAAATTTGACAACATAAGTAATTACTGTCGAAAGAGTGCAAACACAAATTCTTCTTAATATGAGTGTGATTCATTGATGGGAAACAGTAACCGAACGGGTAGGAACATGTTTCTCTTGGATTGTCATGTAAGCTTAATATTATGAGCAACTGTTGTACGGCCCGGGCTGAATTCAGACTGCTAAGAATGGCACTACTGGTGTTTTGCTTCAGTTAATCTTCTGTTGATTTTTGCCTTTAGTTATTGTGTCAGGGATTAGCTCCCAATGTGAAATACAAGCACGTGTACCAAATCCTAGCTGCAAGACTCGCATGAATGTGAAAATCTCGCTGCCGGTGGATGTTGATGCCCCGCAGCCAGAGATATGCATTGTATATACAGCAGTGTTTCCGTCTCCATGGCGACAAATTCATCTTGCCCACATGTCATCAGGTGGCTGATAATGGACACGTCTTGTAGTGATGATGTCACTACCTCCACACAAAGGCGAGCTGCAGCATTAAATAGAGTGTGGAAGAGACTTCTCATTCACAGAAGAGCTCTGTGTTGAGTTAGGGATTAGGGGGGGAATTAGAGTGCCAGTGTCACCTCCAAATAGTTCCTCCATCTTTTAAAGTCACATAAAAAGTTAAATCTATGCACTTGGGCAGCAACGAGAACTTTGTTACATTGTATTTTCCATTCGGGGTTCGATGGCCAAGAAAAATATGGCATAACCAGCAGTGCTACATCAAAGTCAGGGATTGCGAAGGGAGTAGAGGGAAAGAGAAAGCGACTGGGAGGGAGGAGGGGTACAGTTCATGTTGCTCCCGTGTACCCCACTCCCGCTTCCCACCCTCTGGCAAGTTAACAGGCATGCACTGCCTCAGTGCACCAGCGCCGGAGCTGTGAGCTGGGACGGCAGCCTAACTATTTAGCCTCTGCGGCCATACACCCTTCACACTTGACACTTCTCCCTGCAGTTGCTCAGCACATTAGCATAACAAACTTTCCACTTGAGGTAGTTTTCTTTGGTTGAGCAGGAATGTCTGTTTTCTGGTGGACGGATGGCCGCCGATGGGACAGACGCTATTTGTCACAGAGGGCCCTGCTCGCCGTCCGGTCTCAAGGGCTCACGTTAAGTCCGAACCACTCACGAAGACACCTTTCATGTCACCTGCCTCCGAGAAGCAATAAGTGGATCTCCCATGTTCATGAGTCTTACTTTTGTTCGTACCCAGGCAAAGGTTGAATCCGACAATGTAAATATAAATAATTATTCACAGTGAGACTGCAGTAACTTTATATTAAAGATTCTGAGATACATTACAGTAGATATCATATGTTCTTATAATAATGACACAATGACAAAAACTTTTAGTTTCCCACTGTAACACAATACTCAACAAAAAACATATGATTTGTTACTTGTCCAGACCCAAATATATGTGTTTATATACATATATGTGAGATTTGAAAATGAACATAGTAGAATTGTTAAAATTGGGTGGAGACCAGACAAAAAGCACCCTCGGCACGTTATAAACAGGTTTCGGAATTAAATTAATCGCTGGATGTTTCAATGGACAGCTGTTCAGCCACAATATTAAAACCACTGACAGGAGGAACGAATAACGCCAACCATGGGAAATTTTTGGAGCTGAAATTCCTGTCACCATCTACCTGGACTAAACTGGACACAGCAATGACACTCCTTAATGGCAGCAACCAGCCTCAGCAGGGTTCAGCCTGACACAGAAACACACACAGAAACTGTTTAAGAACTCAAAAAAAAAAAAAAAAACAAAAACCCTGACCTCCAAATTCACTCCACATTGACTCATTAAGTATCTGTGGGATGATCCACCGAGGCCCCTCCCCTCAACCTACAGCGCCCAGAGACCCCCCACAGGACACCCAACTGTTTTGGAGGTCATAATGTTGTGGCTGATGGGCATAAATGTCGATTTTGGCTGAGCAGTTTAGTGTGGAAACTAAACGCTGCTACTCTCAATGACCTGGTTGACAAAGGAGAGAGTAAAAGGAGTGCAACACTCACAGCTGTCGAGACAGCCTTGCTCAGGGGAAGTATGATTACTCCTGTTTTGAATCTGACAGACAATCATATCATCACCCTTTAAAGCCAGAAACTCTGCTGCGCTGTGTCTAAGGCACTGGAAGACACACATACACAAAGCGCCTCCCTGTATATGTTACACAAAGCAGGGATTGCAGGAAACACACCCCTACACACTCGCTGGCGCCCTCAGCTTCGCCTTCGCACCTGCAGGTGTGTGCTCTGTACCATCCACTGCAGCCTCGACAGATAGCGATGAGGCCGGGTTATTCTGTTACCACGGAGCGATGCCAGGGGTTTCTGTGAACTCTGTTGCACACCCTGCTGTGAACTCTGGTGTTTGGTCGTGCCGAGGACAGCTGGGGTCACAGCACCGGCCAGATAATCCCCATCCCTGACGTCTGTGTTCAGCCTCTAATAGAAAACAGACACCATTAATAGCAGATTCCTGCCTGTGATTAATGATATTGATTCAGTTTTCCAAGCCTGTGTTTTTCTCCTTTGCTCCTTCTGAAATATTTCATCAGTGTTGCCATGGCCAATTAGTCTGATTGCTCTGCACTGGCATCAAAGCCGACTGGGAGAACAGGCCTGATGGGTCCCGGGCTGAGTGTCTGACATGCACAAGGGCTGGAAAACAAGCTTGATGTCTCTTATTAGAACCTTTCTCACTTAATCAAACAAGACTTAGGGAAAATGTCAGCTATTTCAAGTATGCTTTTACGTCTGCTTGCATAAATGGTTACAAGGGCAAAAAAAAAAAAAAAAAAACTACCCTAAATAGAAACCGAGGGGTTGAGATAGGTCACAACTCCCTGAGCAGAGGAATGAGAGGACTGTTAACGCAGGTGCCGTCACAAATCGCCTTTTGTCACGCAAATTTAAATGTGCTGGTCAATTGAGAGACACTATCACTGGAGAGATTAAAGAGGAAATCTTTTTATAATTAAATCACTAATGAGGAAATGCCATTCAAAAAGAAATGTCATTCAGCAAGGGGGAGGGGGGGTGAGGGGGGGATTTACAAACGCAGCAACAAAATGAACAAGTGGAACAATCAGTGGAAGTGAACCAGGAAAGGACTGACCAGCGAACCACAAACACCTCCACAGCCTCCACATTGTGTTGAGCCACTGGACCGGCCCGCCTTGGGACACCTGATACAGGTATGCCCTCTGCTTCATTTTCCTATTCCGTTTAATCCAAAATGAGTCACAGACACAAATGTTACAAAAACAATATTCCATGAACAGGGAAGACACCGCACGATCTGACATTTGATTGCACCCGGTGTTTAGTCATAATAAATTATCTTAAAGATTCCGTGGTGGTTCACAGTGCGATACCTCAGCACACTCGCAGGGTTTCCGTCATGTTGTATCAGATGTTTTGGTCTTTTCCCCGTCATGATTAACCCCTGATAATAGTGTAGGGCTGTACCTCAGTGAAGAGCTTTAACCCTTACCTCTGGCTGTGTGCACTGCACCACTAGCAGTAGTTAGACATAATCACCTGCAGCTCTTCTGCTGATTTATCACGCTGAATTTGCTGCTGAGCGTGTCGGTGAGAGGGATCACCTGGACTGGTCGGTCAGGTTGGCAACCTGAAGAGAAATGGACTAAGTCTGGGCTTCTACGTTTTTCAGGCCAATGATCCTCAAACTGATGGGGAGATTAATTAGAGACCCCCATATGTGTTCTATATTAAACTCAGCCTAGTGCTATTTATAAATATACATTATTATCATCATTTTGCATTCAGTATATACCTATTCAAATAATACACAGGTTGAAATATTGATTTTTTTTTATTTCAAACATGTGGAGCAGTAGGATGGCTGCCGTAAACACACCTGACATATAATTGACAAATTCACGTTTTAACTTTAAACATAGCTAAATGTAGTAGGGTCAGTGTGTCGCCAAGCCATTCTGGCCTCAGTAGTTGGCTAATGGGAGCGGGCTGCACTGTTAGCTTCTCTTCTGCTAGTATTGCACCGGGATTCAGGATTTCACCCGGAGACAGAAAAGGCTTTCGGCCAATTGGGAGGAACCTGGCAGAGGCAGTGTGTAATATGCGGCCTCGTGATTGGCTCAGCAGCGACAGGGGCGGGGCCTACTGTATACAGGAGGCTTAGATTGACAGGTCTAGTGTGGCGCTCTGTGTGAAATGGTGCACTGTTGAGACAGACCCCCTGTTAAAGACGTATGGACTAAAGGAAGCAAATAACAGAGCCAAGTAAAAACACATCACATATGAACATCTTTAACATGCAAATGTTTTCCCAATAAAATGTTTAAACTACAAAAACCTTGATGTGGGCGTGCCAAGAACTCTTAAAGACTTGTGCACCCACAGTGCTGTTGTCTGGCTCCAAAAACATGAACTGCACCACATGAGAGTGGTGGTTATTGTTATTTCAATAGTATCAAGTGATGATTTTATGAAAGGAAACGTGCTGGCGGCACATCTTCAGGAAACGCATGCTGTCTGCCTGCTCTTACACAGTGATACATCTGTTAGCTACATAGCATTACAAAAGCCTTTGTAGAAACCACTGGACACCCTGTTAGCAAACAAATAGCAAGCAGTCGCTCACTGGATCATACAAGATCAGGCTGCAGACTGCACTGTCTGCCACAGCAGTCCAGCTCCTGAACTCTGACCCCCTCTGTGCTTTAACATTGGACTGATGCTCTGTCTCTGGAAGGGCACATGTAATGTTTGTTGTTAATGTGGACACTACTCATTGTATTTTGCACTTTAATCTAATTTGTCTGCCGTCCGTCATGTGTATTTTGTTGCTCTCTATGCCTTTATAAATTGCCCTTTGGGGATAAATAAAGTGAATTGAATTGAATTGGATATAAAGTCTTATCACAGACGTTTTCTGTGTAATGTGAAACTAATTGATCTGAATTGGTTTAGCACTCAGTCTGCAGCTCGTGGCCGTTTCCAAGCAGCAGAGATCATGTTTGGTGTCTGAAAGGAGGGGGGGAAAGTGGCTTCAGCGTTTGTAAGCTTGAGATATGTGAGCTTTGGTGAGTGCTGTAAGAGCACTGAGTAATTTTTGGGGTGCGCTCTGTCAGCCTACATCTTGCTAATGTCCCGTATTACCGGAGACGACAAACTCTGCCTCTTCCTGCCAGAATGTTCTGTGCTTTACAGCCGGAATGGCAACAGAGAGCATTTTAATGGAGCTGAAATTTGTGCAACATGTGGTTCACAAGGAACATACCAGGAATGGGAGTGGGGTTGGGGGGGGGGACTCCGAAGCAAAATGGTGCACCGTCATGTTACAGTGGCTCCTTCTGAGCACGGGGAGTACATCTCACTGAGATTGTTTACTGCACACCATGATCCCAAACATACTAACGGGGCTTTATCGATTCAGTAATGACATTCTGGTCCACTCTATCTCCACAGGGTGCCCCACCCTAACTCAATCCAGATGAGCTCCATCATGTCATACTTGGAGGGGAACCAATCTTACATGACAGAAGTGGGTGGGTATTTCTGTTCTTCTGATAAAAACGGGGAGAGTAGGAAAAACATTTCTAAAGGGACACTCTATTAAAGAAAAGGCATGAGGCCTTTTCCACAGCTGTTTTGCACATTGACCTGAGTCAAGCAGCGCGGCTGGTAATGGAGTGATAGGCAGTGTGAAGGCTCGCTCCACCGAGGGACGTTTTATGGTTTTCAGGGTGTTGGAGAAGTACACTAACGGGACCGCACACACTCGCAGCTTTATTTTGTTTGTCCCCACACACACACAAACACAGACGACACTGGAAAATGTTCAGAAGTCGGAATGATGCGAATAGTCACGTCAGTAGAATCAGGCCAAATTAAAACACAACTTTGAAATTTGGGAAAATATTTTTCAGATGATGAAGCCCTGTTGATGAAGGCAGACAGGGAGGGAACCAGTAGCATTACTTATCATTTATTTTCAATCTGTTTCTAGATGAGAACGTGTATAAACATAGACGGAATGACATAACCAGAACCCGATTGTTTCACAATTTTGTGGATTGTTGCATTTGTTGTACACGTGTACATGTTACACATCTGTGTAGTCATTACATGATTTGTGTGACGGCTCACTGTAAAATTTACTTAAAGAGTAACATCTATCCACAGGTATCTTTCCTTAATATGTGTTTCTGTTCTTAGCACTTATGCGGAGCATCACAACATTAATTTTTAGTCATGCAGATGTCCACAGGAATATCCAATACTCGCGCTTCTTGTAGCTCTGTTTTGTTCTCCACCACCTGCTTAATCTCTATAATATGATTCACCGAGATTAAATTTAAATGAGATTTTGACGCCGGAAGCATTCTGGTTTCCATCAGTAATCAGACTGATCAATCACTGGGCTTTATTTGCATTCGGTTAAGTGATTCGAGTCTCTTAAGTGAAACTCCATGCTAAAGTCTCTAAACAGGCAACAGGCCATCCGCTTGTTAGAGCTACTGCAAAGAAAACGCGGCCATGTTGGCCATTGCTCCCAGGCAACAAGCCATCAAACCGTAGTTTATTGTTTCCCAGAGTGCTCAATGCTAAAATATATTCAATTTTCAACTAATATGTTTACCAGCGGTGTTTTCCCAAACTAAAACAGGAACCTTGCTGGCAAGCAAGTCTAGTCAGGTGATCATTATTTACATAATAATACCGATCACGGTTTGTCTAACCACAGCCATAATGTGTTTGGGTCTAAAGACAGACAGCAAAACCCGAACACAAAGCAATAAAAACACAATTGCAACAACCGCCTCTTATTTATGTCTGAGAGTAAAGCAGAAGGTTATTAAGTGAGCCACCTGTTTTGACTGCAGATCAGTGACGCAGTTTACTTTTTCATGGCTTCCCCCAGTCTCTTCAGTCCGGAGAGTGGCAGCAGGCCTCAAACGTCTCAGGCAGCCGCTCGCCTAAACTCTCTCCTTCCAACGGTTCCCACAATTCAACTGCCAGGCTTGCGAGAAAACTCATTAAATAAACGTGCACTTCAAAGATCGCTTGGATCGGTGAGCTTCACGCGCACTGATTGCCTCACTCGTACATTAGAGTCAAGAGCAATACTAAAACAGGCCGTAAAATTACGATGCCACTGTAATGTTTAACGTAGTTTCTGATGTTTGCTGTGCGGCACAAGACTTAATGTTTCCTTTCCCCGCAGCCAAGCCTTAGTTCAGCACTTTGCATTCACACTCATCAGTCGTAGTCCGAGCACAGACACACTCTGACTCAGTCGTCTGTGTCGTGTGGGAGTAGATGGACATAGAAAATAGTAAAGGTAAAGAAAGAGGATCAGTCAACTACCTAAAATAGAGAACAGGTTAAACAGCAGATAGTTGCTTCCAATAAACCTCCGCTGAATTAATTAAACGCTCCTTTGTCTTTGTCTGACTTTATACACTGTGTTAACTTTTTCCTCAAAGCACACTGTCTACTCTTTTACCTGCACCAATTATTAAAACTAATGTGTAGTTTTCTCCCACCCAATTAGAACCATGAACACACAAGCACTGTAATTAAAAGGAACGTCGATCTTCAACAGGGGGTCCGTGACTCCTAGAGGGTCTGTAGAGGTACTGCGGGGGGGCCACAAAAACTGGGGTTGATTGGACATTTTTCATGCATTTTTTATTGTATTTTTTTTTTTTTTTTTAATTTCCCCCCACAATATTCTTTAAATACATATAAACATGAATCTGACATATTGTAGTGAAGGAGTAAGGGATAGCTTAATATTGAATGCAAAATTATAATAATGCTGTATATTTGTAAATAGCGTTAGGCCGAGTTTAATATAAAACACATATAGTAGGTAGGGGGTCCCTACTTAATCTCTCCATCAGTTTGGGATCCTTGGCCTGAAAAACATCGAAGACCCCAGCATTAGAGCACTGTCATCATATGATACAATACCATTTGATACAAGCGAAGGCTACAAACCAAAATGTAATGGAATAAACCAATAAAAGTCTTCATTAATTCTGTTCTGCAACTAGACTGGAGTTTTTGTCCCTTTCATGGACCAAACTGTGTTAATTTAAACACCTAGATGCTGTATTTCTTAAGGATGTGTATTGCTTTGAATGACCGGCCGTCTGCCTTGGCATCAGATCCTCCTGTTTGATTTTTTTAAATAGCCACGATGGCGACAGCTGGAACCAATGTGTTGAGCTTCAAAACTCAACTAGCCTGTCATGACCAGAGTGGACTTTTCATGAACACACAGTTGCAGTCATTTCTAAACTTTCTATCTCAAAGAGTTACACTTCTAGGAAATATACCACTAATTTATGTAGATACATTTTTATAAAGGGTTTATAATGATGCCCACCATGAATACACAACTTATCAAGCATAAATCTAGCAATCTAGTTCATTAGGTCTCCGCCTTATTAAATGAAATATAGTATATTGCTACTCTGAAAATAAATTGGTTTTCTGGTGAATGTGAGCTAGCTGAAAGGACAAACCAAGTGTCATACAGCAAATTAATGTTCCACAACCACCAATTTCCATTGTCACTGGGAATTGCATATAACTGGTCTATTATTCAAACGTACATGATTTATTAACCATAATAAATGCAATTACTACAGATCATTAACTCCTTATAAATGGTAACATATTACAACGTAGCATTGAAGATATATATTTTCATTATTTTAAAGCCATGTAGTTTGTGCAAAGTCTTTAAAAAGGTTGGAAACAAATCGTGACGTCTGGATGCATGAGGTGTTCACGGAGACAGTGTAATGTATCCACGGACATGTACTAACTCTGCTTCCTTTTCCCTCTTTGTTTCGCACACATACACACATGCTTACACAAAACCCACCTAAAAAGGAAAACAGCATGTATCTGAGGGTTTCTTATTGACTTTGTATTCACCTTCTGTTGGAGGGTTTATTCAACTGGGCTCTTTAATTTGACTTTATGCCGCCTGTGGGAGCGCTTAAAGTCAATTAGTATACCGAACAATAAACGGCTTCGCACATATATTTGCCCCTCAGCCGTCCGACGCGTCGAATACCTGAACAGGAGGTTTCACAAACCTCTCCCCGACTTCTCCCGAGTGAAAAGCAAAGTAACAGACAACTATCTGCCGAGGCGAGTCAACGTCCAAGGATTCACTTCCAGCGTTCCCTCCGGCCAAACGTTAAGACTCTATTAGTTCACACCTTGTAGTGCAATGAAACATGCTTGTGCTAGTTTTACGGGCTTTGGCCAGCGGTGCTCCCCATCCACACTGACCAGTAAAAACCTCCGAGTGCACAGTGGAAAGTCAAGGTAGTTGGCCCGTGTGTGCAATCAGACAGAGACAGTCAGGATGGGAGAGATACAGGGCCTCGCAGCTCACACAATAATGTCACCGAGCGGAGAAATGAATGCATGGAAAAGACACATAATCCTCATTACAAAGGGCTTGGCGTCTCTTTTTATGACACATGTGACTGGCGAACAATTATGTATTCTCTAATCCCATCAACCAGTCAGCAGCCAGCCTTCTGGAGGCTTAACCTTTGCAGTTATAATGGAATCTCCCGATCAAAACAGGAACATGTCAGGTTCCTCTCTCTTTCCCACGCGCACACACTCACACATGCGCACACACTCTCACACTCACTGTCCTCTTCGCGTGTCACACGCGGCACCAGCCTGCCGACAAATTAGCGCAAGCGTGGACCAGCGCGAGGGGCAGCGATTCGTGCGTCCATCTGAATGCTCTCGGAGACGGTAATAGTTGGGAAATAGCTCGTTTGAGGATGTGTTGCAGCTGTTTTTATTATTTTCTCCGTTTCCATGGCCACAGATTATTTGAGACCTTTCTTGTTGGAGTAATAACTCGCATTGTTTTAGGTCGGACGGGGGAGTGAGGAAGACGGAGAGGGGCGGCGAGGAGAAACGCGGTAAACAGTAACACACGGTTGAGCTGAGCCCGCTCTGCATGAGTGCGTGCATGTTAAGGTGCATGCGTGTGGGGTTCGCTCAGTGACCCCGTGCGGGGCTCCTCCAGCAGCTTGACAGGGCTGGCGGCTCGTTCCCTGAGACCACTGGCTCTCTTATCCAAATTGCAGTCAAGCTTAAAAAATAAAGAGCCCCTGAGACCCATTCGCCTGAGCAGGCAAACCCTGCACCGACAATGCGTCACAAGCTCCACATTGACACTTTCATGGTCGATTCTTTTTTCTCTTTGTTCATTTTTCTCTCTAACATATATATATTTATATATGTGTATATAAAAGTGCTTTGACCTTTGGAGAGTTTTCCCAATTGTTTCCTGCCTCACTCCCTGTTTTCTTCTCCTACGTTTCCCCCATTATAGTTTCTTTTTTTCTCTCTCTCTCCCTCTCTCTCTCTGTCTTTCCCTGTCTGTTGTGTTGTTTTTCTGTTTTTCACTCTTGATTTCTATGGTGACAGTGCGCTTCCCAGGAATAATGGAGGCTGGGGGATTAGGAGGCGTGAAGGCGGATGGATGGCTTTCTCATAAATAGGTAGGAAACTCCAGGAGCTGGGTGGATGGGATCAGCAGATGTGTGACATGAGCTCAGGCTCTAATTGGAGACTTTTCTATCGCTCAGAGGTACAGGAAACCAGGAAACGTTTGCGTTTCGGGAGAAAGACAGACGCCCATTTGTGCAGGCCTTCGTATCATCTAAACTGAGGGGCCACACCGAAACACCACTTAATCCCTGTCAAAACCCAACACGAGAAACACACCTACCGAACGAGCATGTAAGAAACACACAACCCGCAGGTAATGACATCATCAGATGCCACTTCCAGGCTTCATCGCAGCGAGGCCCCACGCTGACAGGATCCCATCCAAATAGCTTGGGAACCACACACACAAACACACACACACACACACACCGCGAAAGCCTCAAGTCAAAACATATCAAAACACACACAATGGCAGAGGAAACAGGAGCTCGAACAGAAACAAGCTCAGTATGTTTGCAGTCTGATTTGACTCGCGTGGAGGACGGGGTTGGGCTATCGGTGGCTTCACAGAGATGCTTCGCTGCAGCGTGCCGTAATTGTAACGCACCGTAATGAGGGAGTTGAATTTCAGCGAGCGGCTATGTCAAAGAAAATACCAACCTCTGTGGCGCGGCAAGCCCTGGCCTTCACAGAGTGAGAGAGTGTAGTTGCTGTGTGTGTTTGTGTGTTTCTCAGAGAGCACGTGTGTGTGTGTGTTTGAGAGGCTAAAACATCCAGTGGCTGCTGCGCTCCATACTTGCCTGACCGCGGTAACCACAGGCGAGCCACAGCTAAGCCTCCAAAGCCAATTAAAATGTTATGAAGTGGAGTTCGCTTTATTTATTTATTTATTCCCGCTGGCGGAGAACAGCCAGACAGTTGCTGTAACTACACAAAACTGGCTGCGAGCGTCGTCGGGGCCTCCACCTCCTCCTGCTGCTTGTGGGAAACCTATGAGTGGAGGTCCCTCTGAGGCCTGGCGGGATGGACCAAACCTCCATTTTTCTTTTCTTTCTTTTTCTTTTTTTTTTTCTTTCTTTCGAACAAGCCTTCTGACAGGCCGACAGCAGCGAGGAGAAGGCGTGCGAGCCCAGCCCGCTTCTCTGCATGCCGAATATATTGCGCGGTGACGCATGGAGCGCCGGCCACATGACCCTGTGCCGTCAGAGCAAAAGCCCGTGAGCACCTGTGTGTGCGTACGTATTGGGGAGGGGAGCGGGGTCACCTCCCTTACAAAAACATCCTGCAGGTCCAGCTGAACACACACCGGAGCCCCGAGCACCGCGCCGCATGGCGAAGACCCCCAGAACACGTGCATCCCCGCCCTCGTCCACAACTTCCCGTGAGGGGAGCCGCAACCACGTTTTTTCCCAGGCCGCGTGCACAAAGTGTCTCACGCAGAAACAGGGGACGGAGCCTCGGAAATATTCCCGCTGCATATTCTGTTGCAGGCGTGAGAGAACATGCTTGATATTGCCTTGGCAACATATTTATTTCTTTGCTGTTTTTTGCCCTGGCCCCGACAAAAATGCCTCTCCCCAGAGTTCACTGCATTAAGTCCGCGTACAACGCCAACACCCTGCAGATGACAAGGCATCACCTGGAGTAATACCCAACTCCTGATGTAATCCACCTGGCCTCGCTCTGCAGCACAAGTGTGCCTCTGCCCTGTGTGAGTGAGGAGGAAGAGCTCTATCTTATTTCTTACCCCGAGGTTGAAAATGTGTGTGTGTGTGTGCGTGTGTGTTGGTGTTTCCTGCACAGCAATAGCAAGGATTACAGCTGAGCGTGTCCACCGTCTTGTCTGGGAAAAAGTGCTGTGAAATGACTCCTTTGTCTTCCTGTCCTCTCTCGCACACACACATACACACACACACACAATCCTTCAGGGCACCTCCACCTCCTGATTGAGGAATGTTTTTTCTCGCTCAGCCATCAACATAGGGGGAAATTGTTTGTGCATGCGCGTGTGTGCGCAGGCTCAAGAGAGACAGCTCGTAGAATACCTGCGAGTAGTAAAACAATATCTCATGTCTTAGCAGGTTGAGGAGACAAAGTAAACAACAAGTAAGCACCGCAGGAACACGACAATCTGTTCCCTGATCAGGCGGAAAGTTCCACTGCAAACGCATTGTTTTCTATCGGTTAATCTTGATTTTGCTATCGGAAGAGATCGGGTTTTTAGTCATTACCATTTCCCCCGTGACGTGGAAAAATCAGCCTCAAATTAGAATCCAGTGGGAAACCTTTTTTTTTTTTCCATGCAATTACTGGAAAGACATCTTTCATCTTTTTAATCGCACATCAAATCGTGTTTTCTGGTAACCACTGGAGGCTGTCGTTTGCTCTGAAGGACAATTTGTAATAACAAAACGCCCATGGATGAGGTTATGAGAAGGATGCTCTGAAAGGAATGCAGGAATTCAGATTGCATGTCGAGTCTGAGGGAGAGAAATCAGGCTTCAGCGAGAAGCTCCATCTGCAGCCGGATGAAGAACGGTGATGTTAATGGCGCTCTTGTGGGATGATGAATGTGCGGAGGCTTGTGTTTCTCCGAGGCCTAAGAGGTGTGCTTCTTCACTCTCTAGGTCCTCCCAAACTCTTTGAAATCATGACTTCCCCGCAGCGCATTCGACCCTGGCAGGCCCACCGACACTTAACTCCCCCCTGGAAGGAGCGTGAATATTTGTATTTGTCAAAATTGTAGAAAAAAAAAAAAAAAAAAAAAAGTTAAGCCAGAGAGAGAGATTTTATTTTTCCCACAATTCTGAGGTGCAACAGTTCTGCAGCGAAAACCAGGATGGAAAATTATGAGAATGTCTGTGTAAATTAAGAAATAGAAGCATTTTGCCTCCTGGGAAAAACTACGGATGATTGTAAAAAATGATTTTATGAGAAACTGCAACGCAAGCATAAATGAAAACCGCAAGGGAATTATCCAAAAGGAACTGATATCCTTCTTGTGTAATTCACTCTGCTTGTCCCTGGTTTAAGGTTGTTGGATTTCCACTTAAGTTCCAACCAAGCATCCAAATACAGAGCTAAACCCTGCGTCTGAACTCTGACTTGTTTCGCACGAACAGGAGCAGATAAAGACGAGAAGCGGATGAAAAATGCTCATCATCAAAAGGAGGCTGCAGATTGCACCGGAGAACCGGGGGTGAAATTCACGTGGAAGCGATGCATGCTCACAAAAGTCACTTTGATCTCCTTTGGTTAAAAAAAAAAAAAAAAAGGGATTTTTTTTTTTCCTTTGAAAAAATAAACAGTGGCATTCTTTCCAGTGAAGTCTACTGTATGTGCAGGCGCGTATTTGCCGCCCGCCCGCCCCCACAGACACACACACACGCACACACACAATTTCAATCAATTCCTGATGGAATTACTGCATTATTCCATGGAAAATGCCCAGCGCGAGCAGGTGTTTCAGGCTCCCGAGCTGATTGCCAGAGAGAGCGGGCTGGGGTGCAGCTGACTGTTAGTGCTAATGTTAAGTGACAGGGCCTGCGAAGCCGGGAAAAGAACCGAGGATCGTTCTGCTTTCCAGAGCGGCTCCAAGAATTATCAGGTTAATCGCAGGTTAAACACAAATCAGAGAAAACACTTAGATTCAGCATGAACTGTTTTTACTGCATTTCTCCAATAAATACTCTTTAAACTGCTCCGGCACTGAATCAGAAGGAGATTAAAGTATAAGAGACTACCATAATAAAGCAAAAAAAAAAAAAAAAAAAGAGGATATATTAATCACCTTATTTGTCAAGATAATGACGAATGCCGCACATACTCTGGTTATTATGTCGCCCCTATAGCACGCATTCATCTGTTTTATGAGCTTGAAAAATACCCACAAGTTAAATGTCGACCAAAAGTTACTTTTCAAGCGCGTGTGCTGCGCCGTGACTTATTTTCCAGCTTGGCTTTCCTCCGCAGGCCCGTGTCAGACAGAGAAGAGTATCAACTTTGATTTGACAAGCACCCCGACACAGCAGGTGTTTTGAAAGCAGAGACACACGCCATAAATCCAATGAAGAACATGTTCACAGGCAAACAAAATGTCATCAATCCGACCGACTACCAGGTCCTCGATCGAAAACAGAAACCAGCAGGAATCTCGCTCACATCTGTTTCTTGTGACGCCAACGGACAAAAGTCATGAAATCACTCACCAGAGAGGGAGAGAGGGAGAGAAACAAGAGTCAAGGTGGTTTCAATAAGGGAGCTATAGATAACCCTTCATTTATCCGAGGTTTGGCCTTGAAGAACAAACATTAAATTCACACCGTTGGTGAAAAGAGTCTTCTCTAATGAAAGCAGATACCTCTATCAGTCCTGGATATCATCAGCTGGCTGTTTTTAGCCAGTATCCACACATGCTGACAGCATGAAGAGTAAACACTGCAGAGGGCGCACGCAAGGTCCGAACCTGTGCTCCCTGGACTTGAACCTCTGACAGGGAATAACTGAACAACTGCCACGGCAGCCTGGACGGGGAACAGAGAGAGGGCCACATCTGTTAGGCTCATGACTGAGCCGATGCACATCGAGTCTGTGCCCCTACGCATGCAGCAGAGACTGAAAAGCAAAAGTCCTCGTCCACCTCCAGACTTCTTCCACACCTCGCCCCCTCGTCCAGCTCATATAAACCCGCGTTCATGCCCCAAAACATGATATCCCCCAATAAAGAACATGCTGTTTTCGAATCTCTCCGTCTGAACAATAGCACCTAATACGGCACCGCAGAACAATGTACAAAAAGATGACAGCACCGCTCAAGTTTAACTTCTTGTCAGTGTTTTAATATTGTGAGGCGGAGGACATATGAGTGAAACCTTATGGGCCAGGTGCATCCGCAGATCAGCGTCAGACTCTGATTGAGGCACGGCGAAAGGAGGCAGACAAAAGACAGGCTTTGTGAGGACAATGAAAAAGCCATGTGTCCGTGGGTAGCTCCACGTCCCAGGGTCAGAGATGTAAAGTTTCATAATGCGGCGATCACTCGGCAAAACCTAAACAAGCCTGCGATTTTAGCATCGCTTCTGTCCACCTTCTCTGGAAAATGGCTCATGTCTGGACCTCTGGAATGTGTTTATGGACGGCCGTCCACCTGACAAAACCATCGCCAGATATATGAACTACTGTCACAACTCACTTCAAAGGTTAGGCTCATATCTTCCAGGAGAAGTTGCCGCTGTGTGTGTTCTGTCTCCGTCATCCTAATATTAAATCCAACAGAAGGAGATGTACTTATTGCCACAAATAGAAACCACCAGGTCTTTTGCCTCTGTTTCCCACAACATGGGAAAGTCACACACAGTCACACCTCTCTTTATTGCTAACGGACCTTTTGTTTAAAACCTTTATCGGCTGCCACTGGGATCAACGGGCCTTGGGAGGTTTGAATTTTTCCACATGTTGAACCGATGTTCACAGCACTGTAACGGAGAGATGCCGACATATTCACAAGAAGACTTCCATCAAAATCCCACTGACATTTACAAATTACGCCAACACCTAAAAATTCGTCCTTGGAACGGAGCCTTGATCAACAGCGTGCCGTTCGCCTCGCTTCCGATGCTTTTCATGGTCTTTACCTAGCACAAACTTTTCCATGAGCCAACTAATGTTGCATTTGCGTCATGCGGGAGGCAAGTAGTGATGGGAATGAATATAGGTATTTACAAAGTGTTGCGTGTGATGAGACAACTCAACGTGGCTGCTGCGGGTGTTTACGTGCTACCACTTAGATAAGGTGCACAAAAAAAACATTGCCTGAAAGCGCTACTGCAATGCAGCAGTGGGATCTGAGCAAAGTGTTGCTGCACTCACCGATGCTTGTTTCACTGCAGACTTGTTCTTTTTAGCTGCGAGCCAGATACGAGTCTGAGTTTTTGGAAAATTTCAATCACTGGCTTGAAAAGATATTGAGTTCACTTGGTTGTATATTGGTTGTTTTGGGGAGTTTGCGCTGAGGTACTGAGAATGATGAATGTGTGTAGTGATTGGTGGGTCACCTCAGCGCTGCACATTACTACTATACCTGGTGCTGCCTGGTGGCTATTACTTAGCATTCCTAACGGCAACACACATGCAAACGTTAAAAACAAGACAGGCTGTCAAGGTAAGTCGTTCCTTAGCATAATTACAACTGGACTCCAGAGCAGCTTGCTGAATAAACAGTAGTATACACTCACTGGGCACTTTATAAGGTACACCTTGCGAGTAAAAGGTTGGATGCCTTTTTGCCTTCAGAACTGCCTTAATCCTTCATGGCCTCTTTTCAACAACATTCCTCAGAGGTTTTGGTCCATATTGACATGAAAATTCTGACCCAGCCATCTGAATGTCGCAGATGAAATCGAGGCAACATTTTTCCAATCTTCTGTTGTCCAGTTTTGGTGAGACTGTGCCAACTATAGTCTCAATTTTCGGTTCTTAGCTGACAGAAGTGGTACCCGGTGTGGTCTTCGTTGGACGTGTTGTGCGTTCAGAGATGGTATTCTACATTCCTTGGTTGTAACTAGTGGTTATTTGAGTTACTGTTGCTTTTCTATCATCTCCAACTAGTCTGCCCATTCTCCTCTGACCTCTCACATCAACAAGGCATTTTTGTCCACATTCAGACCATTCTCTGTAAACCCTAGAGATGGTTGTGTGTGAAAATCCCAGTAGATCAGCAGTTTCTGAAATACTCAGACCAGCCCGTCTGGCATCAACAACCATACCACGCTCAAAGTCACTTAAATCCCCTTTCTTCCCCCATTCTGATGCTTGGTTGGATCTTTGTCTTGATCACCTCTACATGCCTAAATGCATTGAAATGCAGCCATGTGACTGGCTGATTAGCTATTTGCGTTAACAAGCAATTGTACCTAATTAAGTGGCCAGTGAGTGTATATTCTCACAGAAGGTTTCTTTGCTCTAAGCTGGAATTGCTAACATTTCAGTGTAACTAGCTGTCTAGTTAAGTGAGTTTGTTAAAAAAAATCTCCACAGAAAGAGTAAAACCTGGCCTTCTGGGGATGTGTGCTGGGTTTTTTGTTGCAGTACCACAAGTGACCACTGGGTAGATTTGCAAGGAAGACTGAGTGGTGACACTGCATCTAAGGCTTTTAATATATCTATCACCTAAAGAATTATCTTATCTTATCTTGTGTGCAATCACAACAGCCAAGATTCTTGCTCAAAAATTGGAAAACGAAAACTTTAAAGATAAAGCAGTTACAAACTCACATCTTAATTGGATACTAGGCGCTACAGCTAACTAGTAAAAGTAATTTTAATAAAAAATAAATAAATAAAATAAAATAGTGAAATCCCTCTTAAATGCTAAATCTTTACTGTAACCCGCATACCCGCGAGCTGAGATCCGTTTGGACAAATGTGTTATGCATCATGAATCTTACAGAGAAATAAGAAAATGTTGACGATACCCATCAACGTTCGTCATGCCCTTTTCTTTCAGTGACTTCGGCTCTCTGATGAAATGGCAGTTTGTGAGTAACACATCACTCTGAGGCACAAAAGTCTATTTCTGTCCCTCTCTTTATATACAAAGCTGCAGCGAGTCCTCTATGAAATGCAGCTGTTGCCTTTACTGGAGCTCAGAGTCCATGATAATTAATAACCTCGCTCGTGCCTCACACACAAACTCCATTAGGAGTTTACGGCTTGAATTGAAAAGACGCACAATGCCGTGACAGTTACACGTTTGCTTCATGCCGCTGCTGTTTTGGTTTGCGACGGCCGGCAGAGCCTCGTGTCCAGTTTAGGTGCTGCTGGCAGTGAGGTGATGCTGTGTGCTCTGAATTCATTTGTTCTCAGTTTTTTCGAGGCGCAATATTAAGTCGATGATTTAAGAGAGATGACAAAAGTGGAAGGAGACCAAAACCTTTCACGGAACAAAGTATCCTTTTCAGGTTTGGACAAAAACAAATGTGCGCACAAAAAAAAAAAAAAAAGGCAGAAAACATGCACACGTGCCTCATCTCTGTGACTTAGATTAGAGTGAGACTAGCTGTTCAGAGGAACTTTCTGCTGTGCTTTCCCTGACAAATGTGAACCCGTGCCCCCTGAAACCACAAAGGGCAAGTCGGAGTGAGGGTTTGATTCCAGCTCCGGATTGTAAAACAGAATAAGATGTGAACAAGACTCCTTTAACTACAGAGTGGGGGCCAAGAGGCCAGCGCTGTTTAAGACAGGCATTCAGTGCTTAACTGTCTAAAATATTTCCTCGCTAGAACCATATATTCACTAGGTCACGGTTTAACTGCTACCCATTGCGTGAAATGTACTTAGCATGAGTTAAAGCTGCAGTTCGGAAGTGTTCACTCCCCCTCCTGGCAGTGAGAGTAATTGCACAAATGTTGACGCATAAACATACAAGCTCTGGAAAGTCCCAGATTAGTTAAGAGAAAATACTGGTAGAGCAAATGTAAAACAGAAGGGATGTCGACATAGACAGCAGATTTAAAGAGACATTAGAGAGATTTACCGGGCGCTGATTACCTGAATAAACATTGTGTAAACCCATTTGTCTTGAATGTGAAGGAAGTTCATTCAAATGTGAAAGCCCAGTTTTAAATCAGAAGAAACCACCACGTCCATACGTTAGATATGTTACTGCAGCCAGTTGTTAAGGAATAGCTCAACATTTTGGATTAATTGATTTCTTTACAACAAAAGAAAATGGATACCATATTTAGCTTTTTTTTTACAGACCACCAAGGGCAAAGCACCTCAGATAAAAGCAAAATACAACTTTTTTTCTGCTGATGGCTAAATGTGCTTTGCAGGATTATATAAAAAGTCAGTGTCAGTGTCTACTAAAACAATGAGCAGGCAATGAACATTTTCTGTTGCATTAATGAATATGTATATGTACTCCACTCTGAAGACTATGAGCAAGTTATTGCTAAAGTGCCTAAAGTTCACCGATGTCTTTTTCCCACATGAAACTTCCATGAACCTAAAATAGCGAAAACGAAAACTGCTGCTGTGTATTTTAACAGTAATCTGTGATTGATTATTCTTGTCACTGTGTCTTAACAAGCCCGTTTACATGTTTCACCTCACCTTCTCTTCAGAAAATCATTCACTGCATTATGTCTTTTTGTGCAAATAAATCACACTTTAAGTTGACAATAACATGGGGAAGTCGGCTTTTTAAATTATTGCGGCTCGATCCTAAATCGAACAAATCTCTCCCTCGTGAGCGACCGACCAAACTGGACGCTCAGAGTGTTCAAAGTGAAATGGAAAATGGGAACGAACCAAAGGGCCTTTGTTCCACCACCGTGTGTCTGATAACTACTTTTATCTTTGCCCACATTTTTCCTCTTTCTAATCCCCTGCACGTCGACTCAAACAAGGAAATGAAAACTTGTATTTGATTCCATAAATCCATTTGGCACGTAAACAAAGCCTCCTCTCAGTGTGTGATCCCAAAGAGAGGCAGCGCCTCATCAAATTACCACAGCTATTCATATCTGCCTCCGCTCTACTGGAAAGATTTAGGTAGAAACCAATCCCATCTTTCCTCAACAATCTTCAATCTCCCTTAATTGTTCACTGTTTGACGACTGGATTCAGTAGCATCAGATATAAAGCCAGTGGGAGTGAAAGGAGGCTCTCTTTATGTAAACTAACTTCATGCTTCCTAATTTAAACTTCGTTTCTCTGCGTTGTTTATTTTGTCATCAGTTGTGCATCAGTTTTTTTCACACCAGCCACAAGTGGGGAAATACACATCTAAATGCCCAAAGTTTATTTGTGGATTACAGCCTCCAGGTTATTGTGATAAATGGAGGTAGAACAAAACAGCTCAGCAATTCAAATATTTCGAGCCACACGACCCAACAGGTTTGAGATTGTTTGAACAATTTGCAAAGTTAAATAAATCTTCTGTATTTGAACCAAACACTGCCCAATTTGGGTTTAATGTGTTTGGTGTCAAATAAGTGTTTCATTTCTGCCATTCACAAGCTGCCAAAGCCTGGCTGCCGCTCACCAGAGCAGAGGTTCAATCAGCTCCTCTTGTCTAAAGATAATCAGCGAAATCGCCGAATGACATTTGACAGTCAGAAGTAAGTGGCACAAGCAACTCCACAGGGTCTTTACTTTACAGCCGCTGCAAGCAATCATCCCCGCTCGCTTGCAGAAATAAACTTCTCACTTTGTTACCACAAATCAAATGTGTCTGTTCGGTGGGAATAGAACTGTCTGCAGTGTGTGCATTTTTGGTGGTGATCATTCTCAGTTCTGACACATCCTCAGCTCGTTCATCGCGGACTACAGGGACGAACATGCCTGAAAGTTTTTGGAAGACAGCTCCTCTGGAGTTGCACAAAGTTCCCCGTGAGTCTGAGGACAGCCAGTACCTCCCGGTGTCCTGCACCGCTGAAGTTTCCTCTTTATTTATGACCCCACAAGAGGCAAACCTGCAGCGTAGCGTTGTGTTACTGTTTTATTTGTGTTTGCAAACTGACAGTGCATGGAAAATCTTTCCTGTTTTAAATAGCTCCATAACACAACAAGGCCCCGATGTTAGAAATTGTGTGTAATCAGTGCTCTGGCATCCAGTCGCCTCAACGGGCCAAGTGCAAAACACGAACAGTTTTTTTTTTTTTCATTTTTTTTTTTTTTAATCACGTGTAATTTAACAAACTGAATACAACGTGGCATTTGTGTTTGTTTGGCTACAAACACCTACATTGATCAAGCTTTTGCGCGAGGGTCGAACAACAGGTGTCTTTGTGCATATAAGGCTGCAGCGAGCAGAGAGCGGTCGGCGCTTAGAGTTTCATTCTTTGAAAGTGATATGGGTGAGCTGCTTTTCTCAGGCCTAACCCCAGATCTGCCGTTGATGGACAGACCACCCAACTCTCGGGCTCTTACAGGCACACAGTGGGGCCGCTCGCAGCAAAGGCAGTCCCCTGTCATTCTCCTTTGGGAAGGAAATGGATCAGCCGACTGTTTGTCAAGTACACTGTCAGGGTCTCCTTCAGAATCAAACGGCCGGCGTTACACTAATGGATGCCAATGGAGGACATTCAGCGCTTTACAAACATCTTACATTAGTCTCTCAAAATGGTTCAAAGTGTGACAGCGGGGAAAAAAAACGGCACTCCGCGCTCTTTGTTGAAGTACAGAAGGATGTCTTGTAGGAAAAATAGGACAGTGTGATCAAGTAGAATCCCCTGAAGACAAATGATATTTTTATGGTGATCAGTCCGCGGCCTTTCTGTTTCACTTTATTGTGGGACTTTATAGGAGGCAACGTATTCTGATCAGAATAAAGATTCCCCCAGGACGCCGCCGTGCCAGAGCGGAGGATGCCAGAGCCATTGGTCAGAGGCTGAGGACCGGAGCTTAGCCTCCCCGGGCTGCTCAACTGACAGTGTGCTGTGGCCAAGAGTGGACTCAGACTGAGACAAAAGATTCACACCCATCCTCTCCTCTCCAGAAAGATCTCTTCCCTGAAGCCTTCCTGATCGGTCACAGGGCGGACGACGCCACGGAGTCCTTCCTGAGCTGCCTCGCGTTTGCGCGTGTCCGCAGCGGCATATGGTCTCACATTCGCGCGCGCATTGGTGAGCAAATAAGTATCACAACAGCGCTGGGCTTCTCGTCTTTCTCCCCTAAATAACGAGAAGGAGAGGCCCGAGAGCGGCCAAGCGCTGCGTCGAAATCCCAAGCCAAAGCGAGCTGCTCTACCTCTTGTCCTGGCACATCAGGGCCTCTGTCTTCTTGGACACTAAACCCCGCCATCTATCTCTCTCCCAGATCTTTTATCTCTCAGGAGACATGTTGATAAATACACACACACACACACTAAGCATCCAGCTAGCACGAGGATACAAGTTGCGTTTGGCTGGTGAAGGGGGCAACCCTGCGAGTCCAAATCCTAAACACATGTCCCCCCCCCCCTCGCTGGATGAGATCTGAGATACTGATAATTACTTTCATGGCGTTTCTGGGGTGAGCTCTTATGAGGGGAACCCCTCCCCAATTAAACTGGGGCCCCATGTGTCTCTCCGATGAATAAAACTCGGACTGGATCGAACGGTTCAGCCAACAAACAACACTATATGAGCCACACAAATTAAAACCTAACCTCACAGGGAGAAAAAAGAAACAGTACTTGGCCTCGGCTTGGGGTGGCTTATGTCAACATATAATGCATGTGAAAGCGTGAAATGTTACAAATATTTCAGGATCTCGGGTCGAGCTTTGAACTGGTGATTTTCCTCCAGGAATCCAGCGTCCTGCCCTGAAATAAATCAGTCTACTGCCACATAAATCATGCAGCGTATTAAACAAAGGGGTCGAGGAGAAATTAAGGCCGTGATTAATTTTTCTCTGGACATTTTTGTCAAAACGCTTACTTCATCCTGTACTTTATTCATTACTCAAACACATCTGGCTGACAGGTGCCCCGTCTGTTAAACGTTGAGTAATTTCATTCCAGCAAAGAGGAGCAAATGGAGAGCAGCGGAGGATAAGGTACTCTATCTTCTATCTGTGATGACATCAGGGCTCTGAGAGCTTGTTAGAGATGGAGAGTTACAGCGGCGTTGCTTGGTTTCTACAGACAGTAATCCAGCCCACCGCTGTCAGTGCCCTTTCAAAGCACTGATTACTCCATTTCCAAGGGCCTAATCTCTGTAAACAATCTCTGTTTTCATTATCTTTTAAACTGATTAGCCCGATGAATATAACTTTCCAGCGCTGGGCTCAGACAGAAAAAAAAGCCCTGCCATATTGATGCCAGCTGTAGCTGCATGACCTTACAAGAGAAATAAAGCTGTGATACAAACACAGATAGAGGAGTGGACTCGGGGAGGAACATATGTGACTAAGACGGACTTGAAAAGCATGATAGACACTGGACAGAAAAAAAAAAGATTTCCTGGGGGGAAAATCTTTAACCTGCTTGTGGTTTTGCACAATTTGCAGCTGGATATTACAGTCAAAACCTGGGAATAAACAGAGTCGCAACCATTTTCGCTCAGGCCGGATTGACAGCTTGAACTCTGGCGCGCAAAGGTTTCCCCCCGCAGTAATCTTCAGCTGTACTGCTCGCACGTGCAAATATTAAAGCTACATTTGGTTCTCTTCCCTTATCTTCCTCGGTCTATCTCGACATCCTTCGTGCCATTGGAAATTAAACGCTGCTTTCCAACCCATCCCTTTTCTCTCCCCTCTCTTTCTGGACAAAGTGAGGTAACGTTTGCCAGCACATGTCTCCATCTGTTAACAAACACTTCCAATATGTTGAGAACAACATCTTGGCCCTCGGTCTCCTCCATCAGGATGTGATGAACGCCGTGCACCTGTCTCAGCCTCCAGCCTTGTTTCTGGCAGCGGGGAAGGGCTGTCTCAACCTAACAACTATTCGCCCGCATAACATCAAAGACGGACAAGTTGAAGGCTTCAGACGAAAACACAGAGTTTCTGTGCTTTCTTTTCCATTTTAACCTCCCCGATACAAATCATCAACAATGAACCCACTGCCCCCATTAGGTCCTTCGGCGTCCTCCCATTTGCCAAAAATCACTTCAGGTCAATTAAAAACTTTTCCGTCAGAGGAACTGTTTAATGTCGATGAGCACGCAAAAGAAAGGCCTTCTATCCTATCTGGTAAACAAACGGTGTGTTCTCAGGCACAGGCCCACATAATCACCCTGAACTGTAAATCACTTCAGACAGTAAATTACCTCTGCTAATATACCAGATCTGTGTGTTCACTTAAGTCAACAACCAGCCCAGCGACAGAGGGGAGAATAACAGCTAAACTGCGTCAGAAGCCGAGGCGGCCTTGATTACAGAAAAACCGAGGGAGAACTCGACCAATCACGCCAGGAGAGCCGGAGACCTGGACTGAGTTCTGCTTTTGAATCGTGACACGGAGGAATGTTTTAAGAATGAAAACAATAAAAAAACAAAAACCAAAACAAAACAAAACAAAAAAAAAAGAGACGAAGAAGACGACCTGCGTCACCCCGCTCTGAACTCCCCACGTTAATTAACTAATGCATCTCCATTTGTCATAGCGTGACTTTGCATGATTCTGAAGCAATCTGAGATGTTGGCCCGGGCTCTGGAAGGGGAAAACATCAGCACCCTCTACTGACGGGCCGGCCAGCTTCAATTCCCCCAGTGGACTCTGATTCCATTTCCTTTTCATTCACACGGAGGTTGCTTGTCTAATTATCCTCTTATGATAATGAGGTGCCGGCTAATGAGGACCCGGTCTGACCCACCGCTCAAAGACGTGGCTCTGCTGAAGTCTTTGAGACTGTTAACAAAACTCTAAAAATGACCGTAACACCGTTAAAAGTCAGAGGGGTACAGAGGGAAACAAGTCAGACAAGACTTAAAAGAAAAAAGAAAAGAATAAATAGAATCTATCCACATTAATTTCACAGTTTCTAGCAACCACTATTTGGATGCTGCTCATGGAGACTGTACAATAACTATTAGGGGAAAGGAGGGAGCCAGAAGGGAGGGAGGGCTGTGTATTTGTGTTACTCCTGAAGGGAGGGTAGTTCAATTTGCTTGATAACAAATTAAGTCTTTTCATCTTTTTCTTTTTCCAGATCCAGGTTTTATTCTTGTACACAAGATTTACTGAGGGAAAGTAAATGGTCTTAAAGTTGAATTTGGCTGCCGGACACGCTGCCTGTTTAACTTGGTTGCCGTTCAACTAATATATTAGCTTCACTATCTTAATCTTGCAAATGTACTTTAGTTGTTATTGGTGAAAATATAGTAGTGCACTACTATTTCAAAAGCCTACCCTCGTCCTCGAGGCAAAGCAAAAGTCGTTAATGCTGACGAAAGGCCTGCCCTAATCATTTCTGTTCGGTCCCTTAAGATGACTTAAATGAAATTACTTCAGCTACGCACATAACAAAGGCAGCGCTGGCTAATACAGAAGTGGGAGACATTTTAAATCACCTCACAAGATTAGTGAGAAAGCAAATATAAACTCTGATTGCAGGAATCATTATCATCATAAATCCTCCCACATCTGCTCGGACTGGAGGGGACAATACGTCAATGTAGCAGGTAGAAATTGTTTGGGGGATATATTTGGCTCCTCTGCGAAAGCGACTGACTAAATATAAAGTGTGCGGTAAAGCTTTGCGTCATCCCTGAGATATTCTGAGATACGGGACGCCTGGCCTTTTTCATCTGTGTGTAACCGGACCTGCGTCCGTATGTCACTGTCTCCTCAGCTAAACAAATTAGTACGTTTGATTGATCAAAGTTTATGCGAGAGCAGGTATTTGATTTCAAACGGCGAGGGGGCGGCAAGGAGGGAGGCGGGCCGGGACAGGGGGGGGGGGCTGTAAATGTATGGACGCAGGCAGAGCGAGAGGGCGAAAGCAAACGGGGAGGGGTGAAAGAAAGGGAGAGAAGAAGAAGAAGAAGAAGAAAAAAGAGTGACTGAGCAGCTGGATTGCCATGTAAATAGCTGTGCAGATAGGTAGGTTTGGGCTCCGAGCCAAAAGCCTCTACAAAGGGCTTCTAACATCTGTTTGAGGGTAGATTCCTGCTCTGTGTTGTAGTAAGAATAATAGTCTCGCTCTGAGGGCCTGTTCCCTCATCAGACAGGATCATGATCACGCATATAGACTCTCTAAAGTCAGGCTGCAGCCATGCACAGCAGAGAAACAGTCGGGCTGTTGTTGCTGTTGCTACACGGCGCCTCCCTCTGCACGGACAGACAGGTGGAACATCCCTCTCATAGTACGGTCTAATGCGAGGCCGTGATTAGTGAGAGCAACCAGTAATTAAACCCGTTAATGTCCATTCATCGTGGAGCTGTGGTTTTCAGGCTAACCAGAAGAGCTGGGTCTCGAGTGTTGTGGAGAAAACTGTTTAAAACCCCTCTTGTATCATGGATAAGTAGGAAGTTTATACCATGAAATACGACTTCTAGTGTTCCAGTTTATATTTAAGTCAGCCGTCTAATGAAAACAGCAAAACCGCAAGTTTGGAGTATGGATAATTAACTGCTAAACCAAAATGTTGGAGACAAACTTAAAATATTCCAACCAAGGTTTTCCCTTTGAGTAAAAAGAAAAAAAACAGTGGGACATCTCTGTTGGTGTCATGACAAGGATCTTTTTTTTTTTTTTTCCTCTCACAAGAACATATGCAAGCAATTTGTACAACAAATGTTGGTTTTAGACTGTGTTCCTTGCATACTAGTGGCTTCTCAAAACCTGGAGGGCTCCGTTCGTTAGGGCTTGAAAGCAAAGCAAACAAATTAATTAACACTATCTTTGCACGGCGTGGCCAACGAAAGCAGGCGCTGAAATGTTACACCATTACCTAAATTCGCATGCATCTGTCTGTGCCCCCCCCCCCCCCCCCCACCCCCACCACCCCTTCCAACACACCGCCGCCTCAAACCCACCTCCCTGCTCACCCTCCCAACCCTGCCCCAGCGCACACAGCGCCCTTGAACAAGGCCGAAGGACCACCTGCGTGAAAGAGGAGACCCTCTCTGTTATGTCTCTGCTAGGGAATGAAATAACATGGAATCCAGCTCTGCAAATAACTCACAGTGAAGATCATTTTCCACATGCTGCTTGACAAAAGGTAAAATAAGAACAGATGATATCCTCTCCCTCGCTCTCTCTGGGAGTTTGCGGCTCTGCTCTGCAGCTACGCTCGATGGCCGCAGCGCTCGGTCGTGCGGCTCTGCTGGGAGGCAGAGGCGGGGGTTCGCCCCCTTTAGCGGCCTTTTTAAACTGGGCGCTATGAGGCACGAGTCCTGGTTCCAAGTAGCCGCCGACACTGAGTCGGCCGTGGTCGCTGGGCCGACGTTGGGAATTGGGGGATGGGGGTTCCAGGAACCTGATCCCAGATCTGATGATTACGTGTGAGCCATCATGGAGCAGCAGGAGGTCTCATCTAAACTGGGCGTCCACATCACAGGGAAGAGAACTTGGTCCGGTACACAAGAGCGAAGAAGAAGAGGGGGGGATGTCGAGACATCATTGGCTCAGACTAGGAAATTTTAGTACGTGACCTCGAGAGAAAAACACTGTGTGATTTTCACTATGTAACAAGACATAACATGCTAATGATTGAGATATTTGTTGGTAGACGGGGTCAGACTGTTTGTCTGGCCCCCTCTTTCTACCGCATGCAAAGCTAAGCTAGGCTAAGCTAACCAGCTGTTTTAATCTAGCACCCTTTCTTTCAAAAAATATTAAGCCATTTCTTTAACTCTTTAAGCAGTGTCATGCAGACAAGCGTCTCCTTTTTTTTCTAATCGAATCAAACACTTCTCAGACTGTACAACACACTGGCTTTATTTACCCGCGCGGACCTTTGCTCACCTCTCTGAGGGGGACGCATATGAAGATCGCCCAATCCAAACAAACAGGTGAGGCACTCATTAGCCCCTGAGTTCCCGATGCAAGTGTAACTTCATTTCCAATTTCGACCCTCTCCCCGTGACTCATGGGAGAGCAACTTCAAAGCTGCAGCCATGCACTTGAGGTCATTATCTTCATTTCTATATCCTCCGCAGGTTCTCAGCATATGGGAACATTTTAACTCTGGATTTTTTTTTTTTTTTTCTCTTTTTGCGTCTGCAGCCATAAATCTGCCATGTCAACTATAAAATATGGCTGACCAGCAACAGATGTAGCTCTAATAGCTACCACAAAAAGAAAATCAAAATTTATACCAACACTAGATTTTTATTCGAACGCAAGATTGATTTCGGTTGTGCGCAGGGAGGATGGCCGGCGAGCGGGAGCCGGAGCATGCTCACGAGGGAGGGAAGGGGAAAGGGAAAAGGGATCGAGTGTTTCCTTTTTAATTTTCCCCGTTGCTCTTTTCGATCTCTTTCTTTCTGCCCTTCTCCCTTTTCTTTAATCCCTCTCCTTCCCTCACCCTTTAGCTGAGACGAATCCTTCCTTTCATCCTCTTCTGCAGCAAGGGCCCTGGTGTCTGCTCGCACAAAGCCCGGCCATCAGTGACTCCTCGTCAACCCCTTGCCCAATTCATCAAGAGGAGGCCCATGGGCATTCATCACCCCCACCACCTTTCATATCCCGCACCAGCTGAAAGCCACTGTCCCTCCTCTGACTTCAATGCAGCCATGACACACCCGTAAGATTTATAGTGGCATAATTAGTAGCAGTGAAAAAGGCCTGCGTGCTTTGGGAGGTCAATCATACTGTATCCCACTCAGAGGAACTCTCAAAGCCAGTAACATCTGCTTCAAAATAGATTGCACCGCTGCCACAAAACTTGATAAATTAGACAAAAAAAAAAAAAAAACAAGAAGCCAAGAAATCCATCTAAAGCCAGACACTGACGTGAAAACAATCATGCACACTTTGGGTAATTTTAATACACTATTTGTCACCATTCATTGGAAGCGGGGCGCTGTCATAAATCCCATTTCTCTACAGGGAAGCTGCTGCTGCTGCTGCTGCTGTTGCCTGTGATGAGCAGCTCCGAGGTGAGAACTCCCCCTCAGGACGGGGGTTTCTGAAAACAGCTTGAAGGAGGTCTAAAATAACATGCCTAATAGTTAAATGGTGTTATTGATGTAATCGTGCCCTCCCCTCCCACCCACCCCGCTGTCACTGATATCTCAAGAACAGTGAACTAATTAAAACACTCCCGGAGTTTGTTTTCATTTCCAGCTTCACACAGAAATAAAGTCTTCTCTAAACAGCTGTGTTTTTTTTCTTTTCCTTTTTCTTGTTCTTTTCTTTTTTTGTCCCGCGCAGCCACAAGTCGGGACCTGTTGTCCCATTGTGCACAGAGGAGATGTAAAATCCCCATTCAGTCATAAATTACTCTTATTATTCATCACTCCTGTTGTGGTTTTCTCTGTGCTCTCTTTCATGTGCAGGATGGTGCAGGTCAGACGTTGTACCTTTACTCCACTGCAGTTAATGGGCAGCTGTTATTAGGTACTTTTTAGATTTTTGTCTTCCAAATAAAACATGGGATCATCCTTAAAACTGCTCATCAGAGGAACTCAAAGTGAGTTAAAGCCCACTAATGATCTACTTTGAACGGTATTCGTACAATATGGAGCATTTTTTACTTTTACAAAGGAGAGGGAGCACGAATAAGAACGTAAAATAGTTAAATGCTTCCTTCCTTGGAGCTTTCTCTCCAGTTTTATTTATCACAATGACTAAGCGGCAGTTTAAACTCTGCACTAAAGCCAGAGGAAGTTTAATTTAGGTTAAAAATAAATAAATACCTGAAACATTTTGATCAAAGTGGCTATTATAGCTCCAAAAGTTCATCTACGACCAGTGCACCATTCAGATTTAATACTACACGTCATCAGCATTTGGATTTTCCTTTTTTTCCCCCTCTCCTTGCCAGTAGTACAAGTGGTTAAGCTGCTGGTTTGCTGGAGCACATTGCAAACGTTTTGCAGAGGGGCGAGGAAGCACCTGCTTCCAACGAGGAGGTGGAGAAAATGCTCTCATGAAAAGGTCCAACTGCAGTGGTTGGCACTGAAACTTGTGCAAGAGGTTGGATTACTCTGAGATTATACACCGGTTATTTTATTACAAACCTTGTTTCTCCTTTATCGTTTTCTTGTTGCCTCCAGGAGTCTGTGGTTAGACACAAAAAAAAAAGAAAAAGAAAAGAGAAAGAAATCAAAACAACAAAAAAAAGGCACTTTGCAGTATGGATTGCCTTTGTGGCGAGGTGTGTTTTCACAGTTTATGATAGTCTCTCGGCTTCGTGTCAGCTGCCTTTCGAGTTTTAACAATGATGTTCTCTGCATCTGCGTCGCATTTCAATGCTCCACAAACTGTTACCAGAGTTTCCAGCCCTAGGAGAGGCGATGCGGACGGACAGGAGCACGGGAGCGACGCGAAGATATACCTCTGGACTCGGATTTGTTTGATCGGAAAATAAACACAGCCTTTCCGAGAGAGCACTGACATCAACGTACAGACAGCGGCACCATCAGTGGTAGAAGTTGGACTGAAAGTGCACATCAAGTACAGCAAACTGATGCGCGTAAGAAGGGATGCCAGCCAGGCGTGGCTTGAGTCTGAATGCGTGGGGAGTATGTATATAATAGAGTCTTACCATTTGATAAACAGAGATATCAAACTCATGATTATAGCAAAGGACTATCAATAAACTGAGAGGACTCCGCTGACTTGGAGCAGTGACGGCGCGCCGGCTACGCTTCTTTGTGCGTGCATGGACCGGACTTGTATAAACTTTTCTCCCTCCTTTAAGTCACCGTACATCTCAAATGCCTTCGCTTAATTTGACAGCTGTGCACACAATGGCAGAGGTCGGGAGTTTGCTGGGGACACTCGACTTGGATTTACAAAGCTTTCCTGCGCTCGGGAATATGCCCTTACCAGAGCCTCCAGTGGGGTTGAATGAGAGGCTAGGGCAGATTGAAGGGAGGCTGCAGCGGGGGTCGCCCACAGATTTCGGGCACCTCAAAGGGATCCTGAGGCGGCGGCAGCTCTACTGCAGGACCGGCTTCCAGCTGGAGATATTTCCCAATGGCACCGTGCACGGAACAAGGCAGGACCACAGCAGATTTGGTGAGCGGATTTCTCTATCAATAATTTATTTATTTATTTTTTAAATCATTTTTTGTATTATTTTTATTGTAATATTCATATTTTGTTTCTCTCGGTTAACAAACTAGGTCTATAGTTTAATTTAGTGCCACGCTTTTACTCTAAATTGGCGGATGAGTCTAAGTGAAAGGGGGTGAACCGCGGCCTCTTGCGCGAACAGATTCTAATATTTCAATTTTAATTCGGTGAGTTACGAGGCTGCTGTTGTGTGATTTATTATTTGCTATCACTAATCCTCTTTGTTGTGTAGCCTAGAGCTAGGGGAAGTTTAATTAAGAAGCTTTTTTTTTTTTTTTTCCCCTGCCGCGCATCCCCGGTGGATACTCGGTCGTGCGTCACTGTCACCTGGCGCGCGGGAAAGCAGAGCCGCACACCTTCTACTGGCAATCCCCGCTGCGCGTGGGGCTCAGGTGTCTCTCCTCTCTGAGCCGCAAACAAGCGGCGCGTGCGCGTCTGGCGACCGCGGCGATAAACGAGCTCGCACATGCCCGCGCGCGACTCTTGTGAAGTTTTAATAGGCCGCCGACATTTTGACTTGCCGAAGCAGGTAAGACGCAGGTGTAAATGATACCGCTAAAATGACCGCATTTAATTAAGGTGAGGCGGTTTAAAATGTTCGCTGAGTCACACTGGGGCGTTCGGGGGGTGGGGGGGAACTTTATGAGATAAAGTTTATGTTGTTTTTTTTCTCGCTAATTCCAACTTAAATTGCGTCCCGAGTGTGAAAAACCCCCGAGAAGGACGGGACAAACAAACGAGGTCAGGGGGCAGATGTGTCTCGCCTCATATCCACGCAGTCATGTCACAGGTGCGGACCGGCTCGCTCTCCGCGGGGAAAAAAAGCGGAATAACTCCGAATTAAAGCATGACGACTGCGGAATTCGGAGAAGGTTTAACGCTCAGACTGGGGCCAAAACAAGCCGGTTTACAGGGATGGGTGGTCCGCGTGTTTGTTTCTGGCTCCACTTGGCTTTAAAACGCCAGGTCTTTGTCAGAACTGCGAGGAAGACGTGGCTTTGATTACAGGGATATGAAACGCAATCTGAACCAAGAAAAAAAAAAAAAATTAGAGGGATCGTCTGTGTCATCCTCTGGCATCACACGAGGTCGGGGAGATGGGGACCAGGTGGCTGTAAGCTGGCCTCTGCCAGCCGGCGCAGCCAGCTGGATCCTCTCTGACTAACCTCTGCATCACAACAGCCAGTGGCTTTTAATTTTACCAGTTGTTTCCCGTACTTTGAAGTGTATGCTCACTTTACTGTTGCTTCCTGTAAGTCAGCAGCTCACCAAGCTAGGTTACCCACATCTCGGCTCCATAAAAGCGACTTCTCGGCCTGTATTAGTAGCCAGTGAAGTCCCAGAAGACAGGATGAACACATTCAAAGGCGACCACAAGCCATTATGATAGACTAGAGTGATATATGTCACCGAGGCAGGACTAAAAGGAAAGTAAGTGGTGCCCTGTGTGTTGGGAGTTGCGTTACGTAAGGACGTCGCAGTGAACAACTTCAGATCGGATTCAGCAGTAAAACAAAAGTAACTTAAATCTACACTCCTCAAAACAGGTGCCTCGTGTGCAGTCAGATAAATGGAGGCCACCTGCAGCTGTGCCGTGTCTCCGGGTGGATGTGCACAGCGATTCTGTGGGCTTCTCTGACCAGTTTTGCGTGCCGTGTGTTTGACCCCCAGGTATCCTGGAGTTCATCAGCCTGGCAGTGAGTCTGGTCAGCATCAGAGGGGTGGAAGCCGGGCTGTACCTGGGCATGAATGAGAAAGGAGAGCTCTATGGGTCGGTGAGTCAAACCCCCCCCCCTCCTTCCACTTACAAGACCGCCCTCGCCTCGCCACGCCAGCTCAGGGTCTCATTCACAAGAACGTTTTAAATGTCTCCCAGCCCTTCACGAGAAAATGAAACTTTTATCCTTTCCCTTTCCCCCCCCCCTCCATTCTCTTCTTTCACAAAACACGTCAGCGCAGAGTTATCGAAAAGGTCTGTTATCAAGGTTCCCATATGGGGCGGATGGGAAAACCGCAGTGAGACAAAACAAGTGCATGTTTCTTATTCTTATTTTACTTGTTTTCCGTGTGAAGAGGGTTCGAGCGCTTGAAGAGACGACCGAAGTCTTCATGTAGTTTCGGGATATGCAGAAATATTTACATATTTTTCCCAAAGCGGAGACGGGGAATGCTTTTTAGTCACTTTGCATGTGAGCCGTGAGTCTGGTTGACGTTGCCTCTCCGTGCACTTGGGTTTGAAGTGTGTGTGTGGAAAGATAGATATAATAAAAGCTTTATTTTCTACCTCCTGTCTTTCTCTCACATGAGAACTTGGAGACAGAGAGAGAGAGAGGGAGGAAAGGGAAGAGATGAAGACAATGAAGGGGAAGTATGTGAGAGCTACCTGTATCAGGTGTCCCAGGGCATTACCTGAGGGCCTCTCAGGCTCGGGACCCCCACCCACCCGACCCCCTCCTCCAGGCTCTGAACATTTCGAACAGAGGCTACTTTTAAGCACGGCCATTATGTTGAAAGTGCAGATATTGTTACTGCAGGCTATCAGAGTCTGGCATCCTGGAGCTTTGACCCTGGGGGCAGGGGAGGGGGGAGGGCGGGCGATGGTGGGAGGTGGTGATTTGGGGGTAATTGCACACCTGACTGAGTCACCTGACTGACAGAGGGAGGGATGTAGACATGTCTGTCTGAATCGGAGGGGCCACGAGGGGCAGGATGGGAGGATACTAGGGAGAAGGGTGCTTCCTTCCCACATCCAGCAGACTTTGACAAGCTTTTGATCTGATGAGGTGTGTGTGTGTGTGTGTGTGTGTGTGTGTGTGTGTGTGTGTGTGTGTGTGTGTGTGTGTGTGTGTGTGTGTGTGTGTGTTAGGTTGGAGCTGGCCCAGTCATGTGCCCTCTGGGTTGTGTTTACAGACAACAGCCTCACCACGCAGCCAAGCAGAGCCTGACAGCCAATCAACAAAATAGCTCCTGGAGTAAAACTCAACAATGTTCCTAGAACTGTGTTAAAAGCACCAGAAGAGTGTCCCATTTGGGACAGCGGGAACGAGAGCAGCAGAAAAGAAGCCCTGTTTGGGACACCCCTCAAAAGCAGTTCACATCTTGGTCCTTGATGATAGTGTTTTTTTTTTTTTTTTTGTTTTTACCGGAGCTGGGCCTCACAGCAGCAGAGACTGACTGGTCTTGGCAGGAGAGTAGCTCTAACCCTGATGTCTCTTACTGTTCTCACGCGCTCACTCAGCCAGCACACTTTCACCTGCTGAACCCACAGCCATCGCTCATGCTGTTCTGTCAGGGAAGGCCGCTCTGCGCCGCTCTGTGTGTGTGTGTGTGTGCATGTGCGTGTGCGTGTGCGCGAGTCTGCTTACTGTTCTCGTTGCATCGCAGGGAGGTGCACATTGGCTGTGCACAAGGAGAGGTTAACAGGTCCGAGGAGCGAGGGTGGAGCGTAAAGTGAAAAGCTGCTCCTAATGACTTCCCCTCCTTTGTCGTAATGAGCACCTGCCTAAATGAGTTTCTACTGGCTCACTTTAGGTTTTATGCTCGGTCCAGAACAGTTAATGACAGACATTAATCCATCCATCAGGAGGAGGAGGAGGAGGAGGAGGAGGAGGAGGAGGAGTGCGCATGCATGCAGGGCAGCATCTTCCATCTCGAACCTTCGCCGCGTTGTGTTACTGTCGCACGTTTTCCTCAGGCTAATGTGTCATTTTCTTTCGTGCAGAAGAAGCTGACGGCAGAATGCGTGTTCAGGGAGCAGTTTGAGGAGAACTGGTACAACACCTACGCGTCAACTCTTTACAAGCACGCGGACACGGGGCGCTTCTACTACGTGGCTTTAAACAAGGACGGCTCGCCCAGGGAGGGCAACAGGACTAAAAAGCAGCAGAAACTCACCCACTTCTTACCCAGGTCGGTGGAGGTCGAAAAGATCCCTCAGGCCTACAGGGACTTATCCCAGTACAGGTGACCAGTGCTTACAGTGGGGGAAACGGCTCACAGACATAAACAACGAGGAGGGAGATGGAGGGGGTGGGGAGGTTGTGGATATTTTGGACCTGATATAGAACTGTTTACCCTCAACTCCCCTCTGCTGAGGTCAGTGTGTTTGCACCTCGGCCCGCTGCCAAGCACGTACAGCAGCGACATAAACAATGTGCATGGATGTTGCTTCTTTGCCTCTGCAGTGGACTTGTGACCTGAGGAAGGAGGGGAAGCTTTCTTACATAACCACTGCAGGCACGGACGTAGGAGACCCCTCGGTACAGCCCAGCTGTGGGTCGAGCAGGAGGATCGAACCAGGTGCCGCGTTTCCTCGGTAGCTGCCTTGAAGAGGGTTAATGTGTAGATACTGAAGAGGCGCACGGCAACGAGATGAACCGTTGGCTCTTTGCGGATCTGCGGGATGAGAACCACCGGTTGACCATCGAGAGACTTTTAGGAGCTCTGAGTGACTGAAAACAGCCTGGATGTCACAGTGTGCATATGGTAAACGTGAGAGAGAGCACGTTCCCTGTAAACAAAGAAACACAGGCGGTGGTTGGGTACTACAGAACCTTTCAGAAGAATGTGCGCAGAGAGCAAACTGTCACACGTTGAGTGGAGCTTCTTCCACAAAATCAAAAACGAAAGAAGGGAATAACGTCTCAATGATGGAACGGCACTTACTGCACATCTGGAGTCACACCTGTGGGCTCACCCAGTCACCCAGAGTCTAAACATCACATCTGAATATCCAGCAGCGTCTCGTAGGAATCACACGCGAAGCAGGCGACTGAGCTCGGGACGAAAGCACTTCTCCGACGATGGCTGTAAAGAATGAGCGACGGCGTTTCTTTTAAAGGACGGTGACTTGTAATGTTCGAGACAGTCGGGAACATTATAAAAAAATGCAAGCAGCTGAGGTATACATATGGGTGATCCTATTTATGAGATGTACAATATATTTATTTTCTACATATAAAGTATAAATGTAAATCTATATATTTATTTATTGCAAAGACTTTATTTTGTAATGAACTTGAAGTTATCTGGACTGCAGATTCTACTGAAATGACACCAAGAAAAAGCAAACGAAAAAAAATGAATAATGAAGAACTGCAATGAACGCGACAATAAAATTGTCCTGCTATCGAGAAGTCATTGTGAGAGACTATTTTTGCTTGGATTAAAGTCTGATGTACCAATTAAAACCAGATATATAATATATGTGAACGTTGCATGTCTTTCCTTTGGTTTGTAGCCAACGTGTTTTTTAGCGTTACTCTGAAATATCTGTCAGATGAGCTGCCACAAGGTTTTATGAAGAGATTATCGGTCTACGCAAAAACCCAATAACTCTGGTGACCCTTGGACGTTTCTTCTACCAACACAGAGTGTGCAGACACATTCTTTAACAGCACGCTCATTAATATTAAAAAAAATCTCAAATGAAACGTCTTTAAAAGCACTGGCCGCATGCTGGCTGTCAAAAAGAGAGGGGAAAATGAGGTAAAAAGAAACAACGGATTCTTTCCCAGAGGAGAACACCCGTCCTATCCCATGCCAATAGTCCCTCATAAACCCCTTATACCGAGTCAGGGTTACATTATCAGGCAATGCACACAGACCCTCTCTGTCTCCATACGGTCTTAGTCAGCCTACATCCACCGTACAAAATCAGATTCCTTATGCAACTGGATCCCGACTCCTAATTGGCTTTACACATCAGCGCGGATTAAGAGCGGTGATTGGTTGTTGGTTGCGGGGGCCCTCACAGGCTGCGCGGAGCGGGTCGGCGGCGAGTCTTTTCAACGGACAGAAACAGCTGCCCGCCCGCACGGGGGAACCGGCGGGGATGTGCCTCGAAAACCTGGAGTGGTGGTAATCTGGGGCTAAGAGGGGATGGGATCAACATTTCAACATCTGCAATAGTTGTAATGTTTCTCCACTGGCAGATATCTGTAAGCTGTGAGAGCGAGCTCCCCCGGGGGGGAGGGAATGGAAAAGTCAAAGACATGCAGGGGGAAAACCCTGGCAGACTGAGAAATGAAAACAATACCGGCAGAGGGGAAAAATAGATGAAAGATCGAAGGGAGAAGAGAGTGGGACAAAAGCCACTTAGTGCTTGTGGGTGTGAAACGCGGCGACCGGAATCGGGACGTGTCGGCTTCTCTCTCTCCGTTCGCCGAGGTTAAAAAGTTTTTCGAATTAGAACGAGGAGACTGAAACCTCTCCTGTCTGGAGGAAGCTGCAGCCAGTAGTTGCTCACTAGTTCTGACTCGTTTGTTCAAGCTTGTGCAAAAAACCCAAGTATAACACTCGTAAGTTTCTGCGAAAGGGGTTGTGTGGCTCTCGGTCAGGCAGAGACTGTTTACTAGACAACCAGTGTGTTTGGACAGAGGAAGGCCGGACGTCTCCCCCTCGATTCTAATCATTTTACAACCACACGCTGCCTTTAGCTTCCTCGTATCTACCTGCATTCGAGAAAAAGAATATTAACTCGCGAAATGTAAACTTAATCCCGGGTCAGTATTTCTGTCCATAAAAAAAAAAAAAAAAAATCAAAGGACTCATCAAACACACAAGTTACTCATCCTTTTGGTCACTTTATTAAATGTTATATTAAATACATACCAAGGTAATAGCAGATCAAATTCCTGGCAGAACATGTTGGTGTATTTGCTAACATGAGAACATTCTTAGAGGAGGGCAAAGAAAAAAAAAAAAAAAAACATAAAAAAAAACAAAAAAAAAACCTTCTCTCTACATTTATGAAACACACCTTGTGCAAACACAGGAGTCAACCAGAGACGACAGGCGCCTCTTTATAAGAAATGTTCATAATCCTCATGTTTAACAGCTACACCAGGTTAAGCGTTTAGAAGCGAGAATGTGCCAAAGTAGAATACAAGTAGTCTGGGGGGGGGGGGCCTGCCTGGTGAGACTACAGTGTCCAGGAGCACCTCTCACAAAGCAGAGGACACAAGTCAGCCGGATATAACGCGCTCTCCGCTCTCTCCCCTCCGTCCGCCCGCTCTCGTCTCCAAACAAACGTTTCTAAATTTGAAAAGCAGGTGAAGCGTAAAAGTTCTGGGCCCTGCGACACCTGGCTGAAGCGGCTGTGCTTTGTGAGACCCAGTCACTCGCCCAGGCTCGGGGGCTCGGGGGGGGGGGGGGTTTCGAACACAAGATGAACATAAACAGTGAACAGGACGCACGGTGCTATGCTAGACAACACGTGACGATGAGGATGATGTTACAAAACGGTCAAATGAACTGGCAGGCAGTTTGAACAACACAAGCATTCCATTACCATGTTCAGCGACAACTAATGTAAACACTTAAAAGCATAATAGAAAAGATTCTCGACAAATCTCAAATCTTTACAGAGATCTTTTTACGTTTCATTTTTTTAGGAAATTAAAATAAGGCCATTTTTTTTTTTTTTTTTTTTTTAATTTTCGTTGAATTATTAGTTTCTTTTATCTTCCCAAAAAAAAAAAAAAGAAGAAGAAAAGAGCAGGACTGTCTGGTTTGCTATATAGCGGTGGAGGAAACTACTGGGGTGTAATAATCACACAGAGCTCTACATCTTAGTGTAAAGTCTGTCAGAAAGGATACTGGTCCCATTCGGTTATAGTTAGGTATTTAAAACAGTATAAAAAACTGAGTTTAAATAATATGGAAACCCTTTTTTTAAGGGGAGAACAATACAACGCTTCTGAGCATTGGGGGAAAAAACGTGTTTCTTTAAATACATGAAAAATGAAGATATAGAACATGAATAACATTAAGGCTGTATATACATTTTGTTTTTTTTTTCTGTTGAAACTCCACCTTTCCGTGGTCATTTATACATTATGTTCCACCGTTTCTCCGTGAATTACAGAATAAAGGACTGAGAGTCCATCCCACGTGACCACTTGAGGCCCCAGTGGACAGCAGGCTAGTCTCAAAACTACTCCACCCTCTGCTTGGTGGTTTTGTTTCTAGCTCTGAGGGGTCTCACGGCGGTTATTACAGGGAACTGGGCCTCGCTTGGACCGGGCCGCTAGGAAGAGCTGGCGAGCCGAGTGGGGAGTGTGTGAGAGAAAAGAGCCGCCCTCCCGGACCTACAGGCCCTTGGAGGGTCCGGGGTTCTTGCTCAGGCCTTGGAGGCCGTGGAGCTGCTGGTAGAGCCCGAGCAGGTCCATCTGGCTGAGCCCAGTTCCTCCCATCATGCCGTTCTGCATGGCCAGCTGGTTCAGGTAGCTGGCCTGGTTGGCCATGGCCAGCTGCTGCTCCTGCACCTTCCTGTTGGTGATCAGCTTCTGCACGAACATCATGAGCTGTGAGGAGACGCAGAGACGTTAGGAATCGCTACGGAAACGACCGCATCAATCAGTAACGAGAAACAGATAAAGAAACGAGAAACAGACGACGGGATTCGGCATTAAACGCTCGACTCGCTGGAAGGAATTAAAACGCTGTGGGAAATTAAAAGTTTCACCGCAGTTACCTGGTCTGTCATCAACCAGATTTCTCTCTAATCCTCTTTTCCAGCATTTCTCAAACGGTCTGTTTATTGTCCGACTAACATTGAAAGCGAAAGAGGGGCTCCCATCAGTGCAGAGCAGACATCCATTATTTCAGCTACAGCTGCTTTCTGTTCACCGCTCACGGCTGACGTCAGACGTCACGTATCGCCGCGTCCCAGAGGAGCGGTCGAGGTTAATTCAGAGTTTTATAAGAGGTCAAACTGATCTTCACGCTTTCACGCTGTGAAAAAAACAGGCACTACTGCTGCGGCCGATTCAGGTAGGAAGGGACACTCTGAGTAACGTTCAGCTGGGAAATCACCAAACATTAGGTGTATGAGTTCAATTTGGATGATAAATCTTGAGTGAAACAACAAATAGTCATCTCTAAGTTTCTCACCGTCTGCTGCCTGGTCAGGACGTCCCTGTAGATGGCCTCCCTGCGTTTGAGCTCCAGCTCCACGGTGGCCTGTCTCTGCAGAGCTAGAGACTGGACCTGAGTCTCTGTGAGCGCCGGGTTCTCCTTCCACTGCGGGAGGAGATTAAAGATCGCTCGTTAACTGAACCACCGCTCGTTTGGGGGAAAAGGAAAAAAGATTCTCCAAGATCTTCGTGGACTGAGAGAAAGATGCTGCATAACTCACCACTGTGGCGATGGCATCTTCCAGTGACTCCCGCGGTATAGCTTTGAGAGCATTTGTTGCTTCGATGACTTTCTGTCGTCCCTGGTTAATGAGATCCTGAAGGGGAAAATGAAGAAAAAATTAATTGTAAGCAATGAATATACATATATATATAGGTTATTATTTCACCTACCGGGATGATCTTAAACCCAAATTAGCATTAGATAAAAACGTGAAACGGGACAAAGTCACAGTGAATTATCTGCACCTGTGCCGCTCTAGAGAAATTCTTTCAGCTCATTATTTAGTTTTTACAGGCTACATATTTACCGTATTGTTCAGTCTCACCACTTCCAGCAAGAACCAACAAAAGCAGCTGCAGCCGATTAACTCTGCCCGGCACCAAATATCAGACAGATAATAACAGCAGCCGGCACATCACCGAGGAGGTGAAACCCCACCAGAAAAAAAAAAACAACACAAAACCAAACAAAAACTACATCTACATATTAGATTGACATTCATGAGACGGCTGGAAACACGACTCCAAATGAGCGCTAATCCCGCTCTCGGTGCGCGGTACGCGAGAGCAGACAAAGTGTTAGCGGCGTGTTTACAATACTTTAAGAAAGCATGTGGTATTTTTACACTCATTTGACGCTCTCAATGAAAGAGACGCACCGCCTCATGATCCTCCTGCTGCCATCTCCCCCGGCCGCCATTTATTAATAGCCGCCGCCCCAGACGCGGGGTATTATGAACTGTTAGGCGGAGGAGCCGGGGGCAGAGCCGGGCTTGTCCCGCTACTAGACTGTTGTCACAATTAGTAGTGGGGTCTGAGGAATGTGGGGCGCCATGCCGTGGGGGGAAGGAGGAGGAGAGAGGAGAGGGAGAGAGGGAGAGGGCATGTGGAGCTCATTACTTACCTCCAGCTGCTGGTTGGTCATGGAGGCCAAAGCCGACACGTTGTACGAGAAGTAGCTGGAGGAGCCCATGTCCGCCTGACCGTACGGCTGACCGTAGTTGTTCCTCATGGACAGACCCTGAGAGACGAAAAAGGACGGAGGAAGAGACAGAGGAGGAGGAGGAGGAGGAGGAGGAGGAGGAAGAGGCCGATTACGAAAGGGGTCACGAAGTGCATCCGTCGTGGGAGAGACTGTAAACGATCACTGTGGTCGTGTCATCTCTACAAATTCACTTTACGTTCGGACGCATTAAACGTAACTCGTTTCATTGAGCTGGAGCGACAAGCTGCCCAGCATCAGCCGGCTCCTGTCGCCCCGAACGCGAGAGCGAGAGAAGTGGTGACCTGAAGTAAACAGTCCCGTCCCAGTAAAGGCCAGCAGGATGCCGATGTTTGTATGTAATTGAGTCTCTGCTGCAGATGGTTTTCTCGTGCCCTATAATCTGGCCATCCGGTATGTGGAGCTGTGTGATTGTGCGTGTGTGTGCGTGTGTGCGTGTGTGTGTGTGTGTGTGCGTGCGCGCCGGGGCCCAGCGGGGGTCTTTGGACCTGGTCAGAGACAGGTGTGCAAACCTAAACAGTACAAAACCTCAAAACAACCACAAACCCGCAGCACACACACACACACACAGACACACACATCTGCACATACACACTCTTCACTTTTGCTGTTAACAAGCAGTCACTCTTGAACCTCAGCTGCATCCTCAGACGGACGCGCCGCAGCTTTCACACACCTCCGCACAGACAGAAAGAAAACCCAGGCTTTGTTTCCAAAACTCGGCTTCTGAAATCCTGAAAGACGTGAGCCTCGCCGAGCTTTGTGCCGAGCTCAAGTCATCCCGGTGATGACTCCTGGCTTCAATTTCTTTTTGGGCGCCTGATCTCAGTCCCCCCCCCCCGAGTTGTAAATCTGATATTCATACACATGGCTTTTCCTGGCCAACGCCGGCCAACCCTTAAGTTGTGAAGACGTTAGCAGAGGTTAGCGTAACGTTCCGGCCGCAGCAAAGAGTGCGCACAACATGACGCCGAACCGCCTCACGCGGACGAAGGCGACCGTTTCTGCATCTTTGCCGCGAGGCCGATGGTGGCGATGCGAACTGAAAAGCTCGCATTTGACCCCGGGGCCGCTGTTTTTTTTTCCTACGGCCGGGAACCCTCTGTTCTCTCGAAAAGCAGAAGAGCTCGGAGGGAAAAGCCGCTTAAGGCGCAGAGGGCAGAGGAGGGAGAGTGTGTTGGAAAAATAATCATTAGAGTGAATTAGAATCTAGGATTACACGGGGTGGGGGGGAGGAGACCCACTCCTGCTCTCTTGCAGCAGCCCCCCCACCCCCCACCTCCTCCTCCATACACTTCTCCAAATAAACCCCACTAATTGCCCCACAAGAAAGGAGAGGGAAGAGGAGGGGACAATTGTGTGTGTGAGAGAGAGGACTCCCTAACCCTCTGTGGACCCACATACTTACAGTAAGTAGAATTGGCAGCGCTTAGGCCGCCTCTGTGATCTGTATAGCAGATCGGGGTCTGATAGCGGGCCAGGACGACCATCTCTGGAGGAGGGAGAGGCCCTGTCATCTGCTTACTCGAGGTGACGAAAGGATTATCCAGATCCAACACTAACTCACACGTCTTGACAAACAAAAGCGGGGCCTCTCTTAGCTCACCTTGGACTTTGATGTCAATTGCTTTGGAGGATGACGGACACGAGGCCTGAGCGCTTTGTGCGAGCCTTTGATTTTGGATCTAGTCACATCTGCACACACACACACACACACACACACACACACACACCTCCCCGCCTCGCTCCGCCCCCCCCGTGCCTACCTTCTTCTCCGCTTCATACTCGGCCCAAGCCGCCTTTCGATCCTCTTCGCTCAAGGCCTCCTCCTCCTTGTGGTCCAGCAGAGAGTCGTGCTCGTGGTAGCACACGATCTGGTCCTTGTTGTTCTGTAGCATCTCAGCCAGGACGGGATCCTGCAGGAGAGAGGGGAGAGGGGGGGGGGGGCACAAAAGAGAAAGGGTCATCCTCAGAGTGGAGGGACTCGACGGCCTCTCGAGTGTTGAAGGTTGCTCTATATTCAGACAAATCTCTTTTCCAGACTCGGATCACGTTGCGCACTTTAATTGCTTTTAATGACAAAAGTACCGTGCGAAGCTCAGTGCAGGAGCACAGACAAACACAGGTCGATCTCTGCTGGATCGAAACAATGAGGTTCTCGCTAAAATCACTTATTATTTTATTGGCAGCTCATTGGCGGCGGTTTTTAACGTCCAAAACAGATTTAGCTGAATACATAGAAGGAGTGAAATCAAAGTTCAAGTTGTGTCCCACAGTCCTGTTAAATGGGTATTTTTTTTGCCATTATTCAGCGATCACTTAATGTTTCTCTGAACCCAGACGTTACTTTGTACGTTCGTAGGAGCACCTTCCTCCTCCGGCCAGCCTGCAGCTTTCCAGTTTGTGTACCTATCGAGAACCCAAAGCACCAGCTACCATGTGTTCAAATGTCAAACAATACAAATAGGTCGATTAGGCTCCAGATCTCATAACAAATGTGTGGGCGGTCAATTCCAACAACAAAATACACATAAATAAATGACATTTTGGGTTTTTTTGGGGGGGTTTCCATAGCTACATTGTTATTGAAAACAATACCTGAGTAGAATTAAGAGAGTTGGACCAGGCTCTGCTCACACAAACATGGTTTAAATTACTCTCCGTGCAGCACGTTTGCTTTTCTCTGTCTCGACCTAGCTGTACATTAAGCTGGAAACAACGTCATGCATGAGCCAACTGACACGGGGCTCCGCTCTCCTCCCCCGCGACCACGGTGACAACGGGCGTGAGGGTGCAAACTGAATTAATCACCGATGCATTAAGGGGGGAGGGAAAGACAAAGCAGAAATATCAAACTATGAAATCAGGCAGTGATTGCAAAGCCTTATGTTGCATAAACAGAAAATAAACGCCAGACCAGATGGAGTGAAACTGGATACATCAAAGCGAGAGAAGTGATGCATAAGAAAACTGCACAAGAGTTTTTTTTTTTTCTTTTTTTTTTCCTCCAGTCCTGCAGATAAGGTGCCTGAAACAGGTAGAGGCAGAACGGGACGTGGAGCTGCGCCACCGCACAAACCGCAGCCCTGCAACATTTGGACCCGAGGCCGAATTGTGCTCCTCGCTGACATGTGTTTATATTCCCCGGCTATCACACTCAATCAGGACGAAAAACCAGGCCACCCCTGAACAAGCAGACGTTTGGGAGCAGCGGCACAGCCAGCGATTCCATTGCTGCGTTACTCTCTAATTAGGACATAAAAGCACAGAAGAGCCCATTTGGCTTGACTCAGAGAAAAGGCACCCATCGCGGTCGCTTCTGCCAGAATAGGTGCACATAAGGCCAAATAAAGGTCACACTCAATGGCACCACGGACACTCGCTGTGTTGTTGGCAGCAGAATAGAAGCAACAGTGTGTTTATGCTTTACGGCGCGAGATCTGAAAATCAAGTTCCGACCCAGCGGTGACGGTTCCAGTCAGTGAATCCAGGCCAGGTGTCGCAGACCACTTCAAAACTTCATAAATATAAAACCTCGCTGCTTTGGCCCGTTCCCCTCGTCTGGAGGGAGAGGTTTGGTGCACGCTTCCAACCACGAGACGAGAAAACAACAATTTGTTTAAATTTTGACAAGTCAACTCCGATCCTTCGCGCGGCCTGCTGTTGATTAGCAGATTGCCCGGGACTATTTTTAAAGGCAACAGCCAACGAGCGCAAAGTCCACAACGACAGCTGCCAGCTTCTTGCATGTTTGATGTCGGTAACAGAAACATACTGTGATAAACACAGGTTCCACAACTCATCTGAAAAAAAAAAAAGAAAAACTTTCCTCAAGAACTCTGTTTTTATATCTTCAGTTACCGCTGTAGTTCTGCCGTTAAGGTTTGAGAAATATCTGAGCTCCTAAAAGCGTTTTTTATTCAAATGCGTGAAAGACGAGCATTTGCGACTGTTGAGTGGGTAACGGGTCAGTGGAGCTGCAGGTCAAATGACAGTATAGACGCTACCCCTAGGAAAGCAGTGCATTCTGGGAAGTAATCCCCAGTCGCAGTGGCTCTGGGGTGGTCCGGTCCATCTCCCATCCTGGAGTGCTGTGTGTGTGTGTGTGTGTGTGTGTGTGTGTGTGTGTGTGTGTGTGTGTGTGTGTGTGTGTGTGTGTGTGTGTGTCGAGGCAGCACTAATGATTGTAGGTAACCCGACCTGCGCTATTGTCATCCTTATGGAGCTGCATGGGGAAGCCTATCACTTTACTGCAGGGGAAAGGAGAAGGGGAAAAAGACACTGGGTGGGCAGATGCTCAGAGAGAAGACAGTTAAGTCACCCGACTAAACAGTCCCCCCCCCCCCTTCTATGAGGAGCACAGTGCATTAGGCATCACAGAGTGTGTTTTTGTGAAGATGTATTTATAGAAGTGGCATGCCATGTCTGTGAAGAAGCTCCAGTTTAGACAGAACAATCGCAACAGACCGAGTCCCGAGAAGAGTCTGATAATCTGCAGCTTTGATTTGAGGACGCGTAGAAAGTGCAGCCGAAATTTTTGTTTATCTTTTCAACCACTTGTCTGAATGACTACTTTTTTTTTTTTTTTCTTTTTTTTCTTTGCAACCACCCTGTTTATGTCTGGAAACCAAACTGGAAGTCTTTGCTTCGGCCGACTGTTGAAAGGAGAGAAGGTGTGCCAGTTCCCGAGTAAGAATCGGTGTTCTTCTCGAAGGAGGCATCCAAAATGCATCACGTTTACCGCCGTGTGAAAACCTTCCCATTCCTTCCACTGAGAGAATAATTTATGCCCTCTTTAACTCGAATTCTTGTACATACATATATGATGAAAACGGCCCTCCTGCCAGAAGGAAAGCAGGTTTCAAAGTCGGCAGCTCTCACACCACAAAGATGAAAACCTGGGAGTCAACATAAGTGGGCCTCATGTGGACTTTACTACTTGGCACGAGTGCTCACACTTTACCAATAGATTTTAACTGTGAAAGGTACGACGCAATTAAACACCCGCGTGTATTAACAGGCAGGGATTTTTTGGCCACGTTATCAGATGCTTTCTCGAACTGAGAACATTCTCCACCATGTTAACCCAATTTCCTGCACTCTAAAAGGCAATTTAATGTGTTAACCATCCTTCAGCAGTCTCGCCCTCTTGCCAACAGTTTGCCTCATCCTAACACCCGAAAAAACCCAAACAAGAGACAGTGTGCGCAGGAGAGCTGAAGACTTTTGATCGGACTCCAACGCAAAAAGGAATGATACAGAGAAAAAAAAAATTAAAAAAATTAAGGAGACACAAAGATAGAAAAAAATAATAATTCATCCAGTTTTCTGTTTTGAATTTGACTATTAAAACGCCAGAAGCCGCTACAGACGCACAGGTGCATTAACCAAAGCAACCAAGGGAACCAAGACAGGATCCCGACAGCAGGAATGCAAGCGTCTGAGATATTTGTAATACCCAAACACAGCCAGTCAAAACTCTCTCTCTCTCTCCAGCTGCACGCCGATGAGACACATAACTCTACTGGTCTGCTCTAAACAGTTTCCCCGACAGAAATGCAGTTCTGACATCAGGAGGCCACCCCTGCCGTCAGAACCACGTCGTCTTAACAACCTCCAGGGCCTGCGTACGAGTCAAAGGGTTTATCTGTCTGTCAGTCAATTAACAAAGAAACAAAATCAAGCGTGTCACAAAGGGCTAAAAAAAGACAATAAACACACCACATTCCTATAAAAACAAGCCTCGGCTAGCAGCACTGGGGTGGGGGGGGGTCTCTTTTTACAAGAATCAGCCGGCTGGAGCAGGGGTTAGCTCACAGGGATTCACAAGGAGCTGTTGTCTATGTTTATATGAACAGATTAAATTCCTTCTGATAAGAGATTAGTTTACAAAGAAGCTAAACAAAATGATCTGATAAGATGTTAACGGGTCTCAAAACAATGATCTGAACGGAACGCGGTTTTCGACAAGTGCAAAGTGGATTTTAACCGTCGCTGTCAAAACTGACAGGAAGTTTCGCATGAAAAAAATGACGCTGAATCATTGATCCCACTGAACTCATTCAGCGGAGGGAGAATATAGTTTTACCTGAGGATGTCCTATTCACACGAGATAAACAAACTCTGCGTTTTGCTCAAATTTAAGTTCTGTCATTATGGCTCTGCTACTTTCCATCTCACTCCACTGCGTGTCAGAGACAGTTTATAATGAATTACTTCTAATGGATGATAAAAAAAATATATATTTTTGATACTATTTATCCCAGGGAAGAGATTACCAAACACTTGGCAATATTTTAATCAGCTCCGCCTTTGCCGATGAACACTTAAATGATTGATTTAACGATTTCTTAAGCAACATCTCGACTTTGCGCTCTAGCATCTGTCCAAACTTTGAATTATGGCACATCTTTCATAATTCTTAAGTGAAAGGTGATGAAAAAATAAAAACTCACCTCTAAATCACAGTGATGTCAACTCACGCTGAATAAGTGTTACGAGAGGACCTCTGTGTTATGAGAATTATGTATAATTTGCGGTGTACTTTTCACTTCACAAATCACGAACGTGGATCATTCGAACGGGAATAAGATCACAGAGAACCTCTGTGATTATTAGAAATTACCGGAGGTCCCCAGGTAAAAATAATCCCGTGAAAACAGGGCCAACGATGGATCCACATCTCGATTCTGACTTGATCCTGATGGTTGTCCTACCACCACGTTTCTGTCCCTCTCTGAAACCGGTCACCAGATGTTAATCAAACCAACTGCAAATTCCTCCTGATTGGGTCAGCTGGTTGGAAATGAGGTGGTTACATGAGGCCTTTAATTATTTTGTTATCCTCTTATTGCCGGTGTAATAGAAACATCTCACTTAAAAAAAAATAAGTTTTTTGGGGGTGAGGGTTTCTCGTGTCAGTCGCTAAGGAATAAAAATGACACGCTTCTCTCTAAACCCATCGCCCAGATACACTAGTGTCTCAACAGGCCAGAATACAGGGAACCAGGGCTGCTGATGATGATGCCTCTTGCTTTCTTTCTCACCCACAACAACGCAGTTTCTTGCCCTTACTATCATTAGTGCTCTCTCCACCTGCAATACAACAAGATCAGGCACGTTTTCTGAAAGCTGGCAAAAAGCGCCGTGCTGAGAAACCAGTTACATAAATGGAAATAGACCTTGCTGAGGATAGGTACACTGCCATCACATAATAACTGCTGTGATCCACTGATCACTGGTATTACGCCTCAGGAGTTTTCATGGGAAGGTTTTCCTTTAAGGTCAAAGTGGCTTCCTTCTCTTAATGAAACGAGCATGGTGTGGTTTATTGCTCCAGCCCGTTCTTGTCTGTACTGTTTCTAGGACAGTATGCTCACATCATTTCATTTTTCCTGTCAGCACCTATGACCGCTGAAGGCATCACCTGCAGGGAGTAAACACACCGAGGCACATCTACGGCACGTCAGCTTGAGCAACAGTACACAAGTGAAGCAAGATTTGGAGAAACGGCTGCGGATTTGTATGAAAACCGTCCAAATACTGGGGGTGTACAAGTGGTAGCATGTCAGACGGGGGAGTGCGACAAACAGGAAGTGTGTATGGGTGTCTCTGCATGGGTGGGTGGGTGGGGAGTCGAAATCTCATGTCTGGGCTGCAGGGACCTTCTTTGTCATTAGGGGGAAGCGCGCCTGCTTCCTTTGTCTCCAATTAGTTTTTCTGAAGAGGAGAGAGACATCCTTTAAGAGAGGGGTTTAAATAATGACCCTTCATCATGCAGGGGAGGCCAGAGGCGGAAAAAGAAAAACTTTACTGAGCTCCGCTTTGAACATTTGGAGTCAGGAGTGACGAATCACGGCAACAGATGGTCGCGGAGAGGACGGGGACAGGACGGCGAGGGGCGATGGTGGACGAGGGCAGAGAGCGGGAACATTAGCGAGGAAAAGAGGGAGGAAAGGTGGAATTAATGGCAGGATACGACGTGTGGGCATTGACTTAAATAACCACGCTCAGAAACTGCAGGCAGGGAACATAAACGAGGGATGAAGTGGAGGTAGACACCAAAGAAAATACTGTTTATGAGGTTATTTTTTTTCTCCCCCCCTCACAACGCTTTGCACAAGCAAGAGATGAGACAAAAAAACAGCGAACATCTGACTTTTAGAGCAGCACTTCTTCCCTGGCCGAGAAACGAGCACTTCAGAGTGAAGAGTCGAAAAGTAGAAGTGAAAAAGTCAGTCTGTTGTGGCTTGAATTCTCTCTCCTTCTGTGCAAAGAATTGTTGGCTGAATGCGATGGAGGGTGTCTGACTCATCTTCCCATCATTCCAGACGGCAAATTCCTTCCATAATACTGCAGTCCTGCTGCCACATCATAGTTAACCCCGTGGCCAAAACAGGTCGGCTTGTTAAAGGCCATGTCAGCCTCTCCGTCTTTAATACTGTGTCACATAAATGTCCCTGGACCTATTAAAGATCATACACATCTAACAGGCTGCAAGCTCAATGAACACATCTTTCCTTTTCAAATCTCCAACAGCCCTAAGCAGGCGACTCTTGGATTCACACACAGCTCCTATCTGTTAATACAGGATTCCCAATAGAAGAGTAATTTAAAAGTGTGCAATCAGAGTTTCCGTAAAGGTGCACTGAAAGATGCCTCTTTACTGTCCAATGAAAGAGCAAGCAAGCTGAATATACAGAGTTTCTGTTTACACGTTTCTGCAGAGTAAACCCAGGTCAAACCAAAACAAAGAGGTAAAACCACTTAAGAAACAGATCCGAATAAACCACGGAACTGGGAAAAGGAAAGGAGAGGGAAATGATGGAGGTAATTTAAAGATCAACAGAGAAGTAAAAGGCAGCAGGCAATGAATGAAAAAGAAGAGCGCAGGTTTATAGCAGGGCAGCAGCAGTGTTGCAATGAGAAGACTATTTAGTAAATAGCAGTAAACAGACAGATCTGTGCAGCTGCGCGGGGTTAGATGGCCTATGTAAGGGTTGTGTGTTCTTATTAAACCCCAGGGGGCCCGAATAGTGACACAGCACCTGCATCAAGAAGAGACGAGGCGATTGAAAGATTATGAAAGGAGGGAGAAATTGAAAGACCCTGGAAAGGCCAAGCAGGATACAAGCTGGCATTGTGTCTAAATAACAGTTTATCACTGAAGTGCTAAACTTCAAAAGAGCATACTACTCACTGCAAGCTTGGAAAAACAAGCTTGGCATTTAAAGTCGCATTCTCTGCCATGTTTGTTGAAGGAAAAAAAATTTACTATAGTTAATAGGTTTCAGGCTGCTTTTCTACATTTCCTTTTGGAGCCAGACTAAAGAAAGTCATGAAATCTGACTCAATGGCCCATCAAAGCAGTTTAATCTCCATAAGATACTCGGAATCGAAGGACATCTCGCCAATCTGAATTCATATTTATATATATAGCATGTGCATGTTTACCTTAGGAAGCATGGGCGTGGCTTTCTTGCTTTTCTTCTCCGAGGGATCATCCAGCATGTCCGGCTCAAAGGTGTAGAGCTCGGCCAGCTCATTCATAGTAAAGTGCCTCTCGATCTGCTGCTGGTCCACAACGCGGAATGACAGAGACTGCTTGGTCACCTGTCGCTCATAAATCTTCTCCTCCATTGTACCCTGAAAGGAAAGAAAGGAATGAAAACGTTAGATTTCATTTAACATCAAGTTAATCAAACAGCTGGTTCAGGATTAGATCAATGTGGGAGATCACTCTGAAGGCCCCTTCATAGTACGGTAGTAACCTTTGCACACAGCCATCGCTCTGTAAAAACATCCAAACACTAGTCGGCGCTGTGTCGTTTTTGCCAGTTGGGTTCATTTTTGTGTCCACTTCCTGCTTCACGTTCAACAAGAGCGACTGAAACTTTTGCCGAAAATTTCATCGAAGACGAGTCGTACAAATGTTCGCACCTTTCTTCCATGTGTTCCAGCTTTATTGATCCAAAAGAATCATTTCAGAAATTGCGGAGATGGAGAAGCAGACGGAAATACTACAACAGAGACACGTTACTGCCAGACGGACAGCTTGTGTGCTCTGCGATAAAAATGGGCGATGACTTATCGTACCCCACAATAAGAATTTGCCAATTGATGACGCTCCTCTTGGATGAACTTGTCTCCCGGCTACAGCTGTCCCTGAAAATGTCCCAGATTTTAGGGTTTTATGAATGAGAAAAAACAAATGTTGCGCACAAATTACAACAACATTTCTTGCGGTAATCGGTCGCGCTGTTACAGATACAGCAGTTTAAACATGAATATGTCAAAATAAATGAAACTTTATCATTTTATCTTGATAACATTTAGTTCTGTTTTTTTTTTTTTTTTTAATCTTCTGCTGTAAATGTTTCACATTTCAGACTTGTGCTGCTTAACTACAGACCTGTAGTTAAGCAGCTTATTTGACAATAATTGGTCAGTATCATCTTTGAGTTCTTAAGGCTGAATGTAGTGACAGACTGAGTCAAATATGTGGATTGGAATTATATATTTTTTTAATCATGATTTTTATTACTCATGATAATTTCTTTTAAAACCCATATCACCCGTCACTACTCTGCGTTGTGTAGTTAGTTTTCTGGGGAGGTGCCCGTCAGTTATGGCGCTAGGCTCTGTGCGGTTCAAGAATAAACCACCTGTGAGTCATGCTGGGTTTATCCAACCAGTTCACCAGAAGAACTTTGAAAACCACATAGTGATCAGGGATAAATGTAGACCAGGGATGTCAAACTCATTTTAGTTCAGGGGCCACATTCAGTCCAATCTGACTTCATGTGAGTTGGACCCATAACATACAGTGGGGGAAATAAGTATTTGATCCCCTGCTGAATTTGTAAGTTTGCCCACTTCCATAGAAATGATCAGACTCTGGTTTTTATGGTTGTTTACTGGTTATGGGTATAGACAGAATATCAATCGAAAATGCATAAAAAACACACAATCTAAAAGTTATAAATTGTTATGTATTTTATTAAGGGAAATAAGTATTTGATCCCCAAGCACAACACAAGTCAGTACTTTGTAGAGAAACCTTTGTTGGCAAGCACAGCGATGAGACGTTTCTTGTAGTTGGTCACCAGGTTTGCACACAGCGCAGGAGGGATTTTGGCCCATTCATCTTTACAGACAGTCTCTAAATCCTTCAAGTTTCTTGGCTGCCTCTTGGAAACTCGGAGCTTCAGCTCCCTCCACAGGTTTTCGATCGGGTTAAGGTCTGGAGACTGACTAGGCCACTCCATGACCTTAATATGCTTCTTCTTGAGCCACTCCTTTGTTGTCCTGGCAGTATGTTTTGGGTCATTGTCATGTTGGAAAACCCACCCACGAGGCATCTTCAGTGTTCTTGCTGAGGAAAGAAGGTTTTTGTCCAAGATGTTACAGTACATGGCTGCATTCATTGGCCCCATAATGCGGTGAAGTTGCCCTGTACCCTTTGCTGAAAAACAGCCCCAAAACATGATGTTTCCACCTCCATGCTTAACCGTGGGTATGGTGTTCTTTGGGTCATACTCACGTTTTTTCATCCTCCAAACACGGCGGGTCGAGTTAATGCCAATAGCTCAACTTTGGTTTCGTCAGACCACAGCACTTTCTCCCAAGCCTTCTCTGAGTCATTTAGATGTTCAATGGCAAACTTAAGGCGGGCCTGTACATGTGCCTTCTTGAGCAGGGGGACCTTGCGGGCACTGCAAGAGTTCAATCCATAACGGCGCAGTGTGTTGCCAACTGTTTTCTTGGTGACGGAGGTCCCAACTGCTTCCAGATCATTAACAAGCTCCTGCCGTGTTGTTTTAGGCTGCTCCCTCACCTTTCTCATCATCATCCTCACTCCATGAGGCGAGATTTTGCGGGGAGCTCCAGACCGAGGACAGTTGATGGTCCTTTTATGGGTCTTCCACTTGCGAATAATGGCACCAATAGTTGTCACCTTCTCACCAAGCCTTTTGCTGATGGTTTTGTAACCTATACCAGCCTTGTGCAGGTCTACAATCTTGTCCCTGACATCTTTTGACAGCTCTTTGGTCTTGCCCATGGTGCTGTAGAAGTTGGAATGTAAGAAACTGATTCTTAGAGCAGGTGTGCTTTATATACATGACGAGTTAAGATCAGGAGTATTGGTAATTAGTTGACTGAACACAGCTGTGTGCCACATGCGCACCAGCCAATCTGTAGGAGCCTGAATTCTAAGTGAATTGTTGGGGATCAAATACTTATTTCCCTTAATAAAATACATAACAATTTATAACTTTTAGATTGTGTGTTTTTTATGCATTTTCGATTGATATTCTGTCTATACCCATAACCAGTAAACAACCATAAAAACCAGAGTCTGATCATTTCTATGGAAGTGGGCAAACTTACAAATTCAGCAGGGGATCAAATACTTATTTCCCCCACTGTAAGAGCATAATAACCTACAAATGATGACAACTCAATTTTCCCTTTGTTTTACTGCAAAGAACTAAGTGACTTAACTATCCTTTTTGCAAAACATTTAAACTGACAGAAAAGACATCGCTACAAACAGTCGTTTGTACAGTGGTTTGTGGTTTCCACTGTTTTCAATGACAAATGCAGAGTGTTCCCACCTGCTCTTATGGAGTAATTTCCTCTCATGCAGCCACAAAATGTTTGCGCTAGTTGGAGCTTTGATGCGTGAGACGTAGTCAAGTAGCTCATAATAGAAAGTCTAATGACGAAATCTATCTCCTCTACTTACAAAAAGCAAAACAAAAAAACAACTCACCTGTGCAAGGAACCTGTAGACGTAGACGGTCCTGATTTGGCCGAAGCGGTAAACCCTGAAGATACTCTGCACGTCGTAGGAGGGGTTCCAGGAGGCGTCAAAGATGATCACCCTGTTGGCTGCCACCAGGTTGATACCAAGTGACCCGGCGCGTGTTGAAATGAGAAACAGACGACCTCTGTGTGACGAACGCCAGACAGAAGCATCATTAAGTATATGTTTCATTTAAGATAAGAGGGATACGAAGGTGCCTGATTAATCTCTTATTGTTGCATTTTTGGAGACACGTCACCTTGTGTTACTAGTGTCATTGAACTCCTCGGCCCACTTCTTCCTGGTGGTGGCGTTGGTGGAGCCGTCCAGACGATAGTAGTCAATGTTCCTGAACCACTTGCCTTCACCTTCACAAACACATCACAGCTGTCAAGAGCTCTGATTTGACTGTTCATCACCGTACACGCTCCGCGAAATCTTCAAAAGCACACGTGTCGCCATCAACGAGGCTCTTTCCTTGTCAGAAGGACTTAGTTTGGGTGTTAGCAGACAGCAGATAGATGGCGGTGTTGGTTAGAGGCCAGCCGTGTTTAGCCTTCAAGATGGCCAACTCCCCCCGCCAGCCTTCATAACCAGCATTTCAGTATGTTTCCAATTACGGCACTGTGATCTTTTCATTACAAATTACAAACCCTTGAGCAAACATTTTTTGTGGAATAAAAAGTCAAGGTCTAATCATTTTCAAAATGAAAGCAAAAACAGCTGCTGAAGTTTAATTAGGAACATGACCTTACACCAGCGGCAATGTGTATGTGTGCGTCTGTGTGTGTTTAAGGGTAATAAGCACACCAGCGCGTACAAGAGTACATGTTGCATGTGAGGCCGATCTCGATGAAAACGCTCCGAAAGTACAGCGCAAAACTACAAAAATAAACTTGTAAATTTGCGCGTCTCAGTAGCTGGCTTAAAATATTAAACACTTGGTAGTTTTTAGCACAACATCTGATTATGGACAAGGATAGGATCATTCACTGGAGGTAAAAAGGCCTTAACCAAACAAAAACCCTACCTTTATATGGAGAGATTTTCTCGTCATCTTTAGCTCTGCAAGCCAACTCTAGGAAATCCTCAATCAGGTCCAGAGAGATGAGAGACTGACTGAACACCAACCTGAGCACATGCGAAAACATACATTGATGTCACTCAATCCAAACACTTTCCACTAACTAATGCAAAGCCAACGCCTGGAAAAGGTTTTACTGGTACGGATACTCACACTTTCTCTTCCACTTCCTCGGCCATGCGCAGGATCTCAAAGAGAAGAACCATCTTCCCCGAATGCTCCAGGATCTCAGCGTCGGCCTCCGTGACAAACTCCTTGTGCCAGTCGGCGCTGGGACTTCCTGGTGACGAGCCAGAGGGCCGAGCTGTTGGCGACACACAAAGTTTAGACACACAGATTAGTCTTCATGCGGTCAGCAGTGTCTCACAACAGGCAGATTATCACTATCACAGGTTTCTCTGCTACATCTAAACGTCAGCGCGTGTGTTTGTTTGTCGTGTGTCCACATGATCAATATTTTAAAAAGGCACCAACTTAACAACTCTATGGATGTGATGATACAATGACCTTGATAATACAGTGACTTCTAAGACACAACCAGATCATTTTTTTGTATTTAGTCGTCTTTCTTTTTCTTGGACGGACACAAAGGGAATTCATACCCGCTCAGTTTAATGCATGTTTAATGGACTAAGTCCAAAACCTCTTTTACTACTGACTGGATCACTTTTAATCAGTCAGAACGGAACTAAAGTTCTCCAGATATTCCCATACTTATGGTTCAAGTCCCACATTAACACCCAGCCAAGGTCCCATATATAATATATCTGTGACAAACTTACGCTCCTCTACAGGCTCTGGTCTGGGTCGACCCTCTCCGTTCTTGCCACGGGAGCTGGTGTTCCACTCCTTGATGACCTCCACATCATCGCTGTCCGAGTCATCAGATCTCTTCTTTTTTCCTTTTCCTTGCTTCTTTTTCCTTTTAGGAAAGAGGAACGTCGGAGGAGACCGGGTCAGCGGGAGCGGCAGATGCAGGAGAGAAGAGCAGTTAATATGAAGTCATGTCTGCGTACGGGTACAAAGAAAACAGCAAGTAAGGCCGACTTTACTTTTTAGCTTTCTCATCCTCAGAGGACAGGCTCATTGAGGATTCTTCGGTTTCTGAAGCGATGAATTCGTCCATACTGTCCTCGTCGAAGAAACCCTGCAAGAAATTGCACCGGCGTGAGACTCGACTGTGCTGAGATATAGGTCAGCCAAATAGAAAACTGGATTACGGGCAGCAGAAATGATGCATGAGGGGAAATTTTTGCTGCAGTGGCAATGTGTGTGTTGTTCTCTCTGGTGCATGACCTGTCAGGAGTACATTTCTATTGTTTTCGCACAGTGTGTGTGATTTTTGCTAATGTATTCCCAGTTTTTCAGTTGGTGTTTGGTGTGGTTTAGTCTGGTCTTCCTCAGCCCTACCCTGTTTTCTTTACTGATGTAGTCCAGCTGAAGGCACCAGGGATGGGTCCAGATTCTGCTGAGCATCTGGAAATCCTGGAAGAGTTTGGTCCCCGAGCGGCCGCGGCCCCCCTCCGTAGCATTCCCCACACCTGCATGCAAGGGAAAGAGTATGAGAAGGAAGATGAATGTGTGTTTGGATTAAACACCTGACAGCACGGCCTCAGTCTCCGTGTGTGCGCAGATGCTTAGACACGAGGAAACAAAACTCAAACCTTGATGTCTGCCTCCAAGCACCTGACTGTGGTCAGGTTTAAACAAATCCAATCAAACCAAGGAGCTAATCTGTTGTTATTGTGGCGACGATGTGGACACTAAAGACGGTGAGCCTTCAAATCCGTTCAATCAGATGCTTTCAAAGTGAAGGGCAGTTGTCGAAACGCTAATAAACCTGATCTACACGTCTCTTAGAGGTCGGGAGTGACTGTACAGCAGCAAAAGGAGGGAATAATTATGACCAGTCCCACCTCAAGTAATGACTGATGGTCTCTGGTCCAATGACGCTACCGTGGAGGTCCAGAGCCACAGTCACAACAGCAGCACTGTGCACTATGGACAACCCGGCCTAATGAGCCACAGCACATACCAGCTAACCCCCACCACCACCACCACTCCTGTTCTCACATACCAGCTCTCCTGTTCTTTGTTTTTGGTTTTGGTGTAAAACCTCTGGCCCCTACTCCCTCTAAATTTCTTTCCCTTTCCTTTATGCCCCCACTTCCCCCTCTTTTACCCCACACCCTCTGTTCCCTCTCTCCCAGAGCTCTTCATTAGGGAGACGTGGGAAACTGGGCTTAAATCCTGCCTGCGGCACTGTGCCAGCTGCCACTCACACACACACACATACACAGACACAGACACAGACACACACACACACACACACACACACACACACACACACACACACACACACACACACACACCTACGTCCTGGGCCACATTCTGAGAGAAAAGTCCACTAAACGACTTAACAATGCGCCGCAAAAAAAAAAAAAAGTGACAGACCAGGAAGGCCTTCCATTTATCTAAAAACCTTGTCTGAGTAAATGACATCCAGTAAAAAAAAAAAAAAAAAAAAGCACTTTTAACAGAAACAGGACTCCCGGCGCAGGGTTTAGTCTAGTCCTGGACTATGCACGTTTTTCCACTGGAATTTTCAATTTAATTTAGTTTTAGTCCAAGCGTAGGCAAAACCTTTGTCTGGGAAATCAGACCCGACGTTGGAAAAGCTCTGCTGTCAGCCTCTAGAGGCCCTGCTGTACCTCATACTCAGAAATCCCAAGCTAGTGGTGCTGAATCTTTCAATAAAAAAACTCCAAAAAGCTTCATTAGAGCGTGGTTCTCACCTGTGAAGTGCTCCAGGTAGTATCTGTAAAGTTTACACTGCAGAGGAGTGATTCTGATCGACAGCACATACTCGTGTTTGGGAGGCAGGAACTTGGTGAGCGCTGTGTAATCTTTTCTCTGTTGGGAGGAATAAATAATTATATTTAGGAGGCGAAAGAAAGGAAGTTAAAGCAAAGCTGAGCCAACAGGCAGTTTTTTTTTTTTTTTTTTTCCCCGTACCTGAACACAACCAGCCAGCATCTCATAGAGAATGTGAGCCCTCTTCTTCATGATCCTGACGTCGTGAAGCGTGGAGTCGGCGCACTGACCGTTCTGGATGGGGTTAATGAAACGGTTCCTAAACTCCTTCACGGAACCCAGCAGGTTTTCCTTAATGAAGTTTACCATGCAGTGGTCTGGTAAGAAAGACACAGGGGTCAGATGCTTTCTGCAAAATCAGGCTCTCAGCAAATAATTAGCTGGTTTTGTTCATGTAAGTGTTGCACAGGTGAACCAGGAAGACTCACATTCGATGAGGTTGTTCTGCAGAGGCGTTCCAGTCAACACGATCCTCCTCCTCGTCCTGATAGAATTCATCGCTTTGGACACCGCGGACGCCTCATTCTTCAGGATATGACCTTCATCGCAGATCACCAAGTCTGGACCTGGTGAAAAGGAACCCGAGGATTATTTCAGACAGAAATTCGAGTCACATTAAAGGCATTACCGAGAGCTGGACTAGTCCGGCTAACCGAGCGCTGCATGTGGAGTCGGTTCAACAGTTCATTCCCAAATACCAGGAACGTCATTCTTCAACAGAAGTAATGTAATTAGGGTCATTGTGAGTTACATTCATTTTTAAAGATGGTGAGTGTGAACGGTGGTAAATGTCTGCAGGTTTGAACACTGGCACACTCTGGTGCATGAGTGCGGTACTCCGGCCGGGAAGGTATGGCCTTAATAATGTGTGATTTACTAATCAGTGGATTGTTTTTGTTGCAGTTTCCAGCACTTAACCCGTGTGCTTACTGTGAAAGAAAGTAAAGTTTGTAGAGAACCACAGCAGGTGGAACATTTTTTTAGTTTGGGCTCTGTTTTGTAACACTGAAGTTTCAGTAGCAATGAAACTGAAACACCAACCACGATATGTCCTTTGCTTTAATTGACATCACTTCAACATTTTTAAACCTCAGTCACAGCTGTCAATGCTTCTTACTTACATCACCTATATTTTAAACAGTGGGGTGATTAACCCCATGTCCTCATATGGGGACATTAAGTTTTAGGTTTTATTGCAGCTTATTCAGCTGCATTTACACCGATTGTCCTCATTATTGGATGCTTTGGTCTGCCATCTAGTGGTAGCAAAGGTTAAAAGTTATTGATTTATGCTTCTAGTTGACTCGCAAATTTAACAAATTTTTACCACATCGCTAATTAGCAAGTACTCGTTTGAGGACATTGTTTGCAGTTTTATATTTTGTCACACATTGGGTGACTTTATTATAACATAAATAATGAAATAATCCCAGTGTCCACATATGAGGACTACTACTTCCTGTTGAAAGATGATGCTTAGTTTTTATACGTCTCAGGTCCTACTGAGCCCAGATACTGTGGAGAAATTAAAAATGCATACCAAATAAGAGCTCGGGTCTCAGAAACTTAATGATTTTAAATGTCTTTAACGTAGGTATTTTTTAATACTTTCACTTTATCCATTACCTGGATCAACCAGTGTCTTCTGGAAGGTCTCCTTAAGCTTCTTGCTCTTAATGTTCCTCCCCTGTGTCAGATTTCGGTACATCTCGTAGCCAATAATCATAACACCACCCGACTCCTGCCATCGCTGCAGGACATACGCCCGCTCCTGTGGCCTCTTCACTGTGGCAAGCTCGGTCACCTGACAATCACACCAGAGATCAATATGGCGACCACCACAGTGTTGTCATAAATAAACTTCTTTAAAAGGTCAGAGGAGGAGATCGTCACCTCTAAACTCTCGTCATCCTTCATTCCTTCTTGCCACTTCTCAAACTCGTTGAGCCAGTTCAGGACAGTGTTCAGGGGACAAACCACCAGAGCTGTAGCAAAGTCGAGCTTGTCACAGAGAAGCAACGTGTGAAGGAATGCCACCACCTACAGGGCAGAAGAAGAACTACATTTAAACACAGTCACCACATTAAGTCTTTGCAGAGATTTAGGTCTACGAAAACTGCAACTGACACAGCTGGCACAAGACTGAAAATAACAGAGTGAAACCACAGACCATAATCAATACTGCGAGCTATTCCATACCTGCAGAGTTTTTCCCAGGCCCATACAGTGGGCAAGGATGCAACCAGAGCCTGAAGACTTCTCAATCTTTTTCATAGACTCACAGCAGCAGTCCCACATAAACTGCACCCCTGAAACAAATCACATGGATACATTAGTTTCAAGCATCTCGGGTCTTCTTGGCTATTGCAAGTGCAGTTCCTCAAATGTTTTAGGGACTGAATTGAGTTAGTTCTCACCATCAACCTGGTGAGGCTTCAGCTTTGTGACCAGGTTCCTGTGCACCTGCACCAGCGGCTCCTTGGTCTCTTCGTCCTCATCCAGCACCAGTTTAGTGGTGATGGGACAGGCAACCGCAGAAGACTCCTCCACCACGATCACCTGGAACAAAAAGAGGCCATTTTCACTTTTTTGAAATGGAGTCAATTAGATTTTATTTGAAAGAAAATATTATCCCTATATCATGGGGATGCTATTTTAATTGTATCATTCATATTCTTATTTCCATAATAGTCCATGTTCATCCCTTAAACAAACAACTAAACATCTGCCTTCTTACGTCTGGTCAAAGATATATTTACATCTGTATTTGAGACAAAAGCCTAATTACACTAATGGCTGGTCTTTTATTTCACAAATCAAATCCTAATTCATCATGCACTTAATTAGTATTTAAGCATGTGCACACTGTTAATTATGACACACGCTAACCCTGCTTCTTAAAAAAAGATAAATATTTCAGCTGAAACCAGATCACTGATTATGTTGTTATTTCACAAGCCGTACGAAGCTTATTCAGAGCAGCGTTTCCTATGCAGGCATTCAGCTGCAGTCCACTGTGCCTCTTAATTTTAAGCATGCAGCTGAAATTTGACATGGTTCATTATTATTCACAGTGAGATGTAACCACGGCAACTTGCGCTCTCTACGGCGGGCACAGCTGACCGAGGCTGGAAGCCAAGTTGACCCTGACACACACCTGCAAACAAATAGATGACCACAATGGCAGCGCGACTGTCGGGTTACACAAACAGCAGGTGGCAAACGAGGGCTGGTGTTTGCCTTCTTTCACCTTTAACGCGACAATACGCGTATCTGCTTAATTTGAGTGCATTTCCTATTATTCCTGGATGGATGCATCAAATAAAACTTAGCCGTTCAGCTTACTGTGGTACAACTACATTAATCTGAAGGCAAATTAATGCATATTGTCCCTTCCCAAACAAATAAAGAGCAAGAGAGCGCACTGTGTCATCTCCCTCCAACTAACATTGTTTAGTTTGATCGTGCAGATGTGTCAGACTATTTACTGTTAATGTTCTGGTATTTTGGATTTTGCTATGTATGTATTTGAACGTACAAGCAGCCATCAATTGTGTCACATGAATACAAAAGTTAAAGCTCAAAGAGAAAGACAGCCAGAGTTTCCCCAGTAGGATTGTGTTGTTTAGTTTCTTCAGATTTCACTACAAACATTAATACACTGATAGAGTCTGTGTGGAGAGCTCAGAGCTACTGGATTTCATTAGAGAAGAATCTGACGAAGAAAGAGAAGCAACTAAAATGTGTGTTGCTCTGTTTACTGCCGTGATGTGAAGTTTGAAATTCAATGTCGGTCTCTCTATGGGATACTAACTTGTAGTTATTGAGTGTAAGAGAATAACTAGCCTGCGCGTCGCAGTGTGGTGTAGGGAGGGCAGTGTAATCTGGACTTTCTGAAGCCATTATGCCCAGTCAGTCTCTGCTATGTCAATTGAATTGTTTGTCCAGGCTGTATGCGCCGAAGGAAAAAAAAAAAAAAAAAAAAAAATGTGTCATAGTCCTAAACACCATCTAAGCACAGCTGAGTTGCTTTTGATTGCAACACAACGGGTCTGATTGGTTCTAGGAATATCTGTCGTGAAACACTCTGTAATGAATTTAAAATATGTCACTAGACTGACACACTGATAAGAATAAACAATAACAGATACAACACAACGCAGAGAGAACAGTCAATGGTACCAGTTACCTTACTTACTAATGTTGAACTAAGCTGAAAAGCATAGCTAACAGTGATAAAAGATATGAGCCCGTCTGTGGCTCCACCAGAGCCTAATACGTGCCACAATAGTCTCTGTCAAAAAGGAATATTTTATTGTTTTACTGATTCTGTTGTGTTTTGCTCTGCTGCCATTCCCACCTTCCCCTCTTCCTAACAGTACCACTTCCTCACACTCCTTAGTCTCATAAAATACTTCAGAAAACACTGAATTCTTAATATTCACAATGTGTTCTTATTTATAATATTCAAGGCTTGATATGGGCTGTTTCTAAACAATATCTCATGTGCCCTCTCTAAACTGAGTTTCTAATCCCTTTGGACGACGCGTCTTACTTACTAGTCGTTACGCTACTTTGGTTTCTCTCAATGTCATCATGAGTAGATTTAGGAATTTAATTAAGTGGAGTCCAAAGTGGAACTATTGATCTGACCGAGTGAGCAGCCTGAAGTGTCTTCAGTGCGCCCAACTCACAGCGGTTCTTATTCAACCTCGATCTGCACGTCCCTAAGTTTTCAGAAAACCTGAGTTGCCCTGGTAACCAAACACCGCGCGCGTGTGTTTTAATCACTTAAGGACAACTCATTTCCTGGGGAACACACACAATTTTGTCACGGCACAAAACGAGGACGTGAACACTTCACCTGACACGCCCAATGATTAGGCGACTCAATTCCAGAGAATAAAACAGCTCAGTTATTACAGATAAGAATTTACTTTCACCTCGCGAAGTTTCTCCCTGAGCGCCTCTCTCTCAGCTATGCGCTTCCTCCTCTCCTCCTCCTCTTTCAGAGCGTCTCTCGTCTCCGTCCGCAGCTTGTCGTCTTTGAGGATTTTGCGGATCTTTTTTCGGCCCTTGCGCCCCTCTCCATCTTGGTCGTCATCGCCTTCCTCTCCGCTCTGTGGAAATGAACATTAAGCCCGGCCCTCTGATCTTCAGCCCTCGGGAGAAAAAAAGACTCACTTCCTATGATCAGTGGCCGAGTTACCCTATGATTCATTTGTACGCTCAATAATCTTCACAACACGCTGCAGGGGGAAGTTTAAATAACATTTTATGTGTCATGCGTGACTTGACTGGTAAACTTCACGTGGGTCCATCTCCTCTACCTAGTAATCCTGCGATGGAAAAAAACTAACTCCAGGAGAGTTCAGGAAAACTACCAAGTGAACTAAATTTAAAAATCACCTTCTCATTGCTGGAGGAGGAGTCCTGTACTTTGATCCTACGTCGCTTCTTTTTCTGCTTATAACTCCTCTGCTTCTCGTCATCCTTCTTCTTGGAGGATCTAAAGACGGGAAACATTATTTAATTAAGCAACAGCAGCACTCGATTAATCCAGATCCACTGGCAGGGAAATAAATTACATTCACTCATCAGCCGCTGCTCTCGCTTCTCACCTGGTCTTTCGGCGCTTGTCGTCTTTTTCGGATTCACTGACCTCCTCGCTTACCGCCGACTCCGAACTGGACTCTGACTTTTCAAAGTCCGAGTCTGCAGAGTCGTCGCTGCCCACTGACAGACGGAGGAAAAACAAAAAGTCACTCCAGAGTTCTGAACGTAGAATATTTGTACTAACATTTGCTAGTCATTGCAAAAAGGGTGAATCATAAACTCATAGTTAACCTTTCCGGCTTGACTTTTTCTTGCCCCCCTTCTTGTTCCCTTTTGTGGAAGCTTTATCCTCTCCTGATTCACCCTCACTCAGCGAGAGTTTGTGACGAAGCAACTTGTGGCGTCTGCCACCTTTCTTCACACCGACATCAGAACCGTCCGAGTCTTCTGTGTCATCGTCGTCGTCTTTAAGGAGAGAAACAGTTTGAGACAGTTCAAAGTAAAAGGCTCAACTGACCCTCAACAGCTCATTTTTAGCAACTATGTTACCTTCTTGCTCACCCTCTTCTTCCTCTTTTCCTTTTTTAATTTTCTTGGGGGGTTTCTCTTCCTTATCTTCTCCCTCATTGTCAGAGGAGCTCTCTTCTCCCGAAGAATAGTTGGATTTTATTTGGGCAAGAAGCATTTTCTTAGCAATCCTTCAGGAAGAAGGAAAAAGTGTGAGGGTTTCACATGAATCACATAATTAAAATGAGTTTTTTTTAAATGCATAAAATACATTAATAAAGAAAAAGAGCTGTCATGCTTCTGTGTTTTCGTTCCTCTTTTCTTTTTATTATTACCATTTGAGATGAAAACATTAGATTCTTCACTGAGAAACGTGAGGAGTCACTCAACCGTCTTTTGCTCCTGTCACAAGAATCGTGGGAAGTACCTGTTTTCAGGATCGTCGTCGTCGTCCTCAACACGAGAGATTTCGTCTTTAGTGTCCACTTCATCCCCTGTATGACAAAACACACACAGTTAATGGAAAAGCACGAAAGCTAAAAAAAACAAAACAAACAATTGTTCTATTGTTCTACAGATAATTATTGAGACTCTATATATGTGCATACACGTGTACAAACAAGTTCCAGATGAGTAGCATCCTGCAGTTAGCAAACAAGACTCCTGCTGTATACTACTGTACAAATATGAGACTGACATTCACCGTCTGATGTAACTTCTGATGCAACCGCAAATTACACTACAACTAATCTTTTAATGCATGTATTTACAAATTAGGCTAAATTACCGGAAGATTGGTGGAAGGGCCCACTGCCTCCTAGGATGTTATCCTCCACGAGGGGTTTGATCTTCTGCTCATCGCTGTCCTCTCCGGAGTCACCTTTAGCCTGCTGGTCCTCCTCCTCCTCCTCCTCGTCCTCATCACTTGAGGAAGACTGCAGCTTGGAGGCTGCTTTGGAGCTCCTCCCCTTGCGCTTCTTTTCGTAAGACCTCTTCCTCTTTTCGGGTGAGCTTTTATCCTCCTCTTTGTCTTCTTTTTGTTTCTTCACGCGGGTAGACCTCCTCTTCGCCGCGCCCGCTTTACTCTTCACCTCCTTCTCCTCGTCAGAGTCGGAGTCTGAGGAGCCATTCTGGTGCTGCTGCTGCTGCTTCTTCTTCTTGGACATCTTCTTGTCTTTATTCGTCTGGTCTGAATCAGAGCTCTCAGACTTCCTTTTGCGTTTGGACAATTTCTTTGTAGTCTTTTCAGATGCATTTAGCTTGGACGAACTATTTTTAGCAGTAGCAGTGCTGCTGCCCTGTTCCTCGTCGGTGCTTTGGCCTGCTGCAGCTTTCTCTAGCAATGCATGAGGAACTTCATCTGAATCAGAGTCTAGTGTCTTCTCCTCCACCTGCTTCTCGGTTGTCTGTTTGACGCGGCTGGCTTTCTCCTTGTCCTTACTTTCGTCCTCAGACTCTGACTCCGAGGAGGCGTTCTTGTCCGTGTTTTCAGCCTGCTTCCTCAAAGGAGTGGTTTTCACTCTACTCGAGCGACGGCTGGGTGGTGGACTCTCCGTTCCGTCTACCGCATCCGAAGCAGCACTTTTGTCCTCGTCAAGCTCCTCTTTACTCTTTTTCGGCGTCTCTTCTTTTTTCATCTTGTTTTTGGACCTGGAGGACCTGGACTCGCACGTTGTCACAACTGGCACGGGAGTCAGTTTGACTATGAGGTTCTTCACTTTGGGCTGTGGGCTCTGAGAGTCTGTTGGGTTTTCATTTGACTTTGCAGGAGTATGTGCGGCCACATTACCGTCAGTCTGTGAGAGCATGGTGGAATCTGAAAGACTCTCCACCATCTGAAAAAGCTCCTCAGGAACCGAAGTAGGCACGGACATGATGTCACGATCTAAGGACATTTCACCAGCTGACATTAGTCCCTCTTCACAGGCTTCCCTTTTAATCGTCTTTAGGGGCACGTCAGTTCCTGTTTCATTGTCTTTCATTTCAGTGTCATTCAACACTTGATCAGTGTCCATATCCTCCTCATTACGCTCTTCCACGTCCGCTTCTTGAGTAGTCTCCGACTCTTTAACCGACTCCGCCACATTATCCGCGTGGCCCTTTTCTACAGGAGCCGCTGCGTTTCCTGCAGGAGCCTCTTCGCTTTCTGCTGGAGCCACTACGTTTTCTGCAGGAGCCTCTTCGCTTTCTGCAGAAGCCACTACGTTTTCTGGGAGAGCCTCTTCGCTTTCTTCAGGGGCCTCTTCGCTTTCTGCAGAAGATGCTGCGCTTTCTGCAGGAGCTACCGCATCAGAGCTGTTCTTTACAACGTGCTGTCCTTCATTACCGTTCTGCAACTCCATATTTCGGAACTCGGGCTCCAAAGCCTCCTCCAAAGCACTGTGGGCCTTTTTCAAATCAGCGAGAACAGCTTTGAAGGCTTTCAAATGCCGATACCTGATAGACTTATCTCCCTGGTCCTCCACTGCCTGTTGGATGAACTGGATGAATGTGTTGTTTAAGCCAGCTGTAGTTTCAACAAGTTTTTTTGCTTTCTTTATAAGTTCTTTGGGTAACTGCAGTTTTTTGTAGGAGAAACTCATCGTCCCCGAGCCTTCAGTGTGTTCTTTTCCATTGACAACCGCTTTGTGCTCTTTGGCTGCTTTGTTCTTGTGCTTCTTGCTCTCGCGTTCCTCTGTTTTATCGGTTTTACGCTGCTTCAGTATCACCAGTTCTTGTTTCTCCAAGATGCGCTGACATTTGGAGACCAGGTCCTGGAGGGGCTCTGATCTGCAGACATAGCAGTGCCACTTTGAGTTCTCATCAGTTATGACTGACAGCTCCTTCCTGCCGAGGTTGCGCAGAATGCACTTCTTGCAGAAGGCGTTGTTGCAGTAGTCGCAGCAGATGAGCTTACCACCTTCAGCACACCACCTGGGGAGGAAAAAAGTTAGATAATGTGTAAGGGTAAATGAGGAATCCAAACTCTTTAGGACAACTCGTACTAAGGAGTTTGACACACTATGGAAATCTGACTGAAAAATGTCTATGTATAATAATGTCACACTCTTTGAGATGTCCAGCCAAACCTATTGTTATAGGTTTAATACGTAATGTATAAGCAATGTAATAAATAAGCAATGTTATAAATAAAATGTTGTACCTGCACTGTTCATCCATGCCGTCAGAATCTCTGGAGATGTCATCACTTTTGTAGTAGTTGTAGCATGACTGGAGAAAGAGGAAATAACGTGATCAGTGACACACCATGAGTACAGAAAATGTATGAAAAAACTTCATTGTAATGGTCGAGAGAATGTAACTTTCCTACCTTGCAAATAAGAACTTTGAGTGCAGGATGCTCGTACAGAGAGTTGCGCTGAAACTGGTTTACTTGTTTTCCACAGGCAGTGCAGCTGACTTTCTTCTCCAGGGTATCATCTGTGGTAAACGACCCATCAGTGAAGATCATTCACTTGAGAATTATATGCACACATACAACTAAACACAGCATACAACTAACAACATCAAATCACCTGTTTTTTTCTGTTTGAAATCCACTCTGAGTTTCATGGCACCTTTATTTTCATTCCCAGCCGGTCTCATCACTAAAGTACCTGAAGAATGAACAACAATCAATATCTAAAATCAGTATTCTTTCCTGCAACAACCATGTCTAGATTATAACAAGAAAGAGCCTTCGTTCACTTTTTACCTTTAGATACGTTGTCGGAAGGATTGTCAGAAGTGGCGCTTTCATTTTCACTTTCGGCTGAAGAGCCAGATTCACTCTGTCCAGTGTGCTTAGATACAGTGGAGGGCTTCCTAAAGCAAGTCAGCAAGTAGATTAGCACTTTAAGCTGCATCTTATTGAACCCTTGAGATAACATGCTAGTGCAAATCTTCTCACCTTTTGCTGCGGGAAGAGGAGTGCTTCAGAGTTTCTCCTGAGCTACCAGGCTGATGCGCAAAAGAGATTCATTTTAACAGCTTGAACATTAAAACACACTGTAAACATCAGACTGCCAAAGAGAGGACGCACTTACCTCCTCCCCCTTTTCTGCCATTTGGTCTAGGTGTGATTCAGAAGCCAGACTCATTTTACCTGGACAGACATGTGAAAGTTTTTTAATTAAGATTATACACAGTGTTGATGACATGCATATATGCATGTATTTACAGCAACAACAATAACCACCACAACAAACTGCGTTTACGTCCCTGTAACTAGTTTATTCCTTTCATTACAAAACAGTTCAGAATTTCATAACATATATAATATTATTTCTACTTTTGTCCTTTTCTCCCCGCTGACTCAAGAGAGGGCATAAAAAGCAACAAAAGGCGACCGTGCTTTTAGCTGTTCTTATAAAGCACTGTGTGGTTTTCTGAATTAGCTAAGTCAACACAAGTGTTAGTGCGGTTCGTAGGCTGGCACTGCTTCACAGCATCTGATGATGAGATTGTATTGCAGTGATGTGAGGATGTGCATATATTCACTGTAAGAATGTAAACTTTTAGAGAGTTGGCATACTGTAATATTACAGTTAAACCACTGACAGCTTTTTCATTGTCTCGTATACAAGCAGACAGGTAGGAGACTCAATAGACAGCGCTGTCTCCAGTTCATATCACAAATACAACTATACAGAGAAAGTTAAAGAATAAATGAGCAGCAAAAAAAATTTAAAAAATGCACTTAGAATAGGTTTTCAGGAGTGTTTGATCTAATAAAAATATTCTCCCTCCACACAAAACAAATGCACTATTTAGTCAGAGCTATGCAATCATTTGATTAAAAGTGAAGAATTCAAGAACAGTGAGCATCTAGAGAGGTCATAAAGATTTTTATCTGATTGTGTTCCTGTGGAGGTAAACACAGTCGATGTAGTTGGAGGGAAATTTTAAATGTTCCAGACAGCGCTTATGTTTACGTTTTTGTTTTGTTTTTATGCAGAGCAGAATTTCCCTAAATCCTGCAGATAATGTGCTAACAAAAGGATAATGATTAATGATTTCGTGTGGTTACAAATACACCTGTGAGTTAACGAAGTGTTTTTTTTTGTTTTTTTTTTAGGTGCATGTGTCCTGAGACACAGTCGCTGCTGTTTATTTTGAGTCATCATAATGTGCTGATTAGATGAGCGGCGTTGAACTGTGTCTCGGTCCCGCCATTACATTTACACAAAAGTCACAGTGTCAGTCTAAGGAAAACAACCCACGCTTCACAAATTGAGCTTGCTTCTTTATCGTTTCCGTGTTTTTCTTATCTCGGGAACCGCTGGCTGACATGGCTTGGATTTAGCCGTGCTAACGCTGGCTACCCGAAGCGTTTCGTTTCGTTTACTCTGCGTCGTCCTGTCAACCTCTCGTAATCTCGGATGGAAATAAGGTCCAATGCATGACCATGCACCGATGCATTCACGGGCCTCCCCTGCCTCTGAAGGATGCCGTGGCACCGCAGCCTGGTACCTTCTCGTAGCACCCGAAGTGGGGATGCAACATTTAGCCAGTCACTAAACACACAGGCGCGCCTTTTTTTGCAATGAATCGCATGGTTCTTCATTTTTCCATTACACCGACAAACAGTCTGGGATGTGCATGTGCGCGTCTGAATCTGCGTGTGCGCGAACTTGAACATTGCCGGCTGCGTAGCTAACAGCTAATAGCTAGCTAACTAGTCACGGGCTCGCCGCTAGTGAAGGTAGCATAGCAATCAATGTAACGCGGACTTGTCTAAACAAACACAGCCAAATAAAGAGTTCCTACCAGCTTTCCGCCGCCGTCATTTCTCCACCGACAAAGACGAGGGTTAGTTTCGGTGCAGGCGGCCCGCTCAAATGCAAAATGCACGTTTCCGTGGGTGCGGAGCCTGGAATAAGCACAGAATACTGAAACAACTCCAGTCAGGGTAGACAAAGCAAGGGGACCATCTTGCCGGATAGCTGTGGACGCAGTAAAATGGCGCATCTAGCCTCAATCCTGTGCGCGCTCCTATTGGCTGACCGCCGCCGCCCCGACTGGTCCATCATCAAAGCACCGCTGCGCCATAGGCTCATGTCTGCAGGGCTAGGTGAGCGCTGATAAAGTTCTTCTTCAGGCTATGTAGTTTTTGCAGGAGAAGTAGGCGTTGCAGTGAATAAGATAACATGATGGGCGACACTTGTTCATCAAATGTGTGTGTGTGTGTGTGTGTGTGTGTGTGTTTTTTTTTTTTTTTTTTTTTTAATTTTTTTGGGGGGTCGATATAAGCTAACAAAAATGGCAATAATTACAAAAATAAAATGGTAACTGAAATAGATGTAAACAAAGGTGCCTACTAATAGCCTAAATAACCGCATGTAGGTTAAATATGTAGACACATACTTCAAAAGATCCCTATAAAACAAAACGAATAGCCTACATATTTCACAGTGTTTACAATTATTTATACAAGTTATATATAACGAAATTCATGCTGTTCCAAATGGTATTTTGTATTAGTTTTATTTATTTATTTATTTATTTTTTTTTGGTTGAGGCTGACTCCAATGAAAATAGACAGATTATGAATTTGGAGAGGGTCTAGTTGCAGGAATTGCAAATGTTATACTGTAATATCAAATAGCAAATTTCACATTATCATACTTAGAAACAAAACGATGTCTTTCGTCTTTCATGTATGTTATTAATTTGTCGAATTCCCCAACACATACACACACACACACACACACACACACACACACACACGTGTACATCAGCTTAGCCTGACAAAACAATAATTGCCACAGATTGGACAATAGATGGACAAGCATACTTGCACCTTGTCCCATGAAATCCCTGTCCCTGAAATAATATTGGCTGACAATAGCATCAAATAAAATGAATTAAAAACACATTTCTGTTGTAGAATAATGGGAATTAATATACGGATATACAAACAGGTGTCAAGAAGCTCCCTAGCTGGGTGTGGACAAGAGATGCTGAAGACTGGGTATTGTTGAGCTCTCCTTCTCAGAGTTGTGTCAGGGTGTGCTGCCATTATCACACTGCTCAGCCTACACAGGAAACTTTATGCCAGGGTGCTGGAAAACGATCTCAGCTTCAATAGAGGGTATGCACTGATGTCACTGCCGCCTTGGGTCACGCCCCCTGAGTGGCAAAGACACGGTGAAATGTAGCACTAAATACAGTGAAACTTGGGGAAAATGTGGATTATCAAATCAAACTGAGGACAATTGGACTTGGCAATGATCCATATGAACTAGTATAGATTTGGAAAGTGGATTAGCCTCAGTTTCTGTTAGTTTAAGTTAGTTTTAGGTCATTTAAGTTATGATAGATGTAGTTAAATAAAAGATGCTAACTATGCTAAGTAAGTACTTAGCTGTTGAAATTGGAAGTGGGACTTTCTAATTGCAAAACAGACATAGGCATGACCACTTGAATGAAGGGGTGAATACTTTGCATGCTCGGCTGCAACAAACTACCTGCAGAGGGAGCTCATATTCAATGTTTGTCAGTTGACGCAACCAGTGTTAAATGCAAAATGTGGAAGTGATGTGAACGTGTGACAGTATGCAGAGATGTAATCAACCTAAAGCTTCAACCATCACAGAGGGAAATTCAAGCAGAGTCACTATTTCGGTTGTCATGGCAATAAGTGAGTCATAAATACAAAAGAGATGTGGGCAGGTGTCTAACTATAACAGCTGGTGGTCTTATTAGCAAGAAACTAAACTGTCTCTCACATTTTCCTTTTCTAATGTGTGGGATAATATCATTTGCACTATGTTACCTAAAGCTGACAAATAACACCTATGACATTAACATAGTCATTTATAATATTGTGCATATGAGGTAAAGATGTTTGACTTAGGACTTAGTTCATTGCACCTTTTGATTACTCATAATAACTTATATCTGTTAATAATAGTGTCATATTCTTGTCACTTTACTTAGAGCTGACAAATGGCACTCATGATATTGCGTAGCTGTTTATAACTGTGTGCTGTAGGGAGATGTATACATTATTATAACTGTATTACATATACTTATAGCTACAGATATAAAGGACTATAGTAGTAGTCAAAACTCATTATGCATCACTATGCACATTTAGCAAAGCAAAGTAGTTATGATGCATCATAAAATGAACAAGTGACTAGGCAGATATTGACATATTTATAATGCACTATTCAGATTAAAATTATAATCATTCATAACCAGTTGTCATAATGCATCATGAAGTTGGCTATGACGACTTGTGAATATGTATAGATGGTAATAATGATCATTATAATGCTTTATAGACACCTTATAAAATACTATGGATGCATTCATAGGGGATTATAATTACAACCTTCATAGAAAGTGTTACCGAATTATTTAACATATTTATTACATGTCAATTATTTATCACATAATTTAATATTTATTTTTCTATTTGTGTTTATAGTCCAATAAATGATTCAACAGTGGTTTGTGTTTGGCAAAGTGTTTGTTTTTTCTGCATATAATCTGCTAAGTTTTACTAATGCATCCTCGTCGTTGTGAGTAAAACTGTACAGCAAACGAGTAACAACACAAGTTGAAGGGTGAAACTTTCCGAGACGAGCTTAACGTTTGTATGATAACAGCATCTTAGTTGTGGTCTTGTCATTTCAGTTCTGCCTGCAGCCACCCATCATAGCCAGTAATATTTGCCTTTGGACAAATAGAAATGATGTGATAATGGAAAAGCACATACATATGCTACACACATAACATATTCACTTCAGTATACGTCATTTGATTAGAAGTTTTTTTTTACATTGTCATTTCAGTGAAATACCTCACTAACAGCCAGCAGTTATATTATAGTTCACCTACTTTCTGAGATACTCAACCAATACATTTTCTCTCAAATGACTTTATAAGAACTATAATATTATTCTATACACAATATTTCATTCATTTTATTTGAAATAACCACTACTTCCTGTATTACTGTAAAAACAAGTGGACAGGCGTTGAGTTATAATAGTTGTCTGGTGGTCTTCTTAGCCAGAAGTAAACTCATATTGAAGCTGACAGGATTTTATTTTTTTTCTTCCTGTCACTCACATTTTCCCCTTCCTGTGTGTTAAGTTAAAAATTGACTAAATATTTCCCCGTGTGCCTACACAACCCAGTCAGTTTGGCCTGTCATACAGGAGAGACACAGGTGCTCCAGTAACAATATTAATACAACTCATCATTATTAATGCAGCTACGTGTGGAAAAGACAATAAGGAAATAAGCATCATGGTGGTGCTTCTTGGTGGCAACTGTGGAGATAATGAATGACCAGATAATTTCTTAGTAAAAGATCCCATTTGATAACCGTCTGACGTATCTAAGCAGTGGTTACAGTGGCGCTATAAGAAGCGACAGTAGTAAGACTGTGTAGGGAGTTCAACTTTTCTGCTCAACCTGACAGCACTGGCTCAACATGTCTTCCAAAGACGCGAAGAAGCTACATGTTCAGTATCTGCTGCTGATGGGGATCATGATGGTCTGCGCAGCACCGCAACCAGACGAAGAGAAGAGAACGCTTCTCAAGATGATTGGAAAAGAAGCCAAAGATTTGACTGAGAAAAATGTAAGAAATCTACTAACTGTATGTTGTTCAATGTGTTTTATGACATACTGACATTTTCATCTTGTCATTCTTGAAGCTAAGCATAGATGTGCGAATGATAACAGGAAACCAAACACCATGTCCGGTATGTTGGAAATCTTTTACATTTATTGATATTACAGTGGTTTAAGACATCTGTGAATGTGTTGGACAACATTACTAACAGTGGATTTGACCTCACAGAAGACGTTCTTCTGTTTGGCGAAGGAAGTTCTGGAGGAAGCAAAGAAAAACCATCCAAATATCACCAAAGATGTGAACATTCTCTATCGCAACCTGCGTAGCTACAACAAGGTAAAGGGGAGTTCATGTATGTCAGCGAGTTGTTTGTAGGCTCACACCGAGCCAAAGTGTCAAATGATTTACAGTGAATCTAAACGGCATATCCTCTAATATTTAATACCATCTATAATGTTAAACAGGTTTTATGTAAATTTAGTCGTGTTTGGTATTTTTTGTGATCTTAAAATGTACATTTTCAAAATTAACTTTTTATTTATTTTTTTTCTTACTTCTTCAGATTAAGAATGTCACGTGTCAAGTGAAAATAAATGGCTTTTATCACATACAGACATTTCTGGGAAAAATCCAAATGTGTGTAACCTACACCTTGAACCACGGTCATCCCATAAGATGATGTGACAGACACCAGTTATTTATTGTCTAATGTAATATTTATTTTTTTACACATTGTATTTGTAGGTTTTATACTTATACATGAATAAATCATATGGGCATCTCAGACTTTTTTTTTTTCCTTGATCAGCAATGCATCCTCATCATTACAATTTAAACTTAATGGGTTAGAGACAGTTAAAAATCAGCTGTTTCTGGCTGTACCTGCATCATGATCATCTATAAAATAACCAATGGTGTCTTCCCCTTTGACGCGTCAATACTAAAGTCAGTGTCAGCTTGATGGCACTATAAGTAGCAGTGAGAGAGTGTGAGGAGTTCAACTTTTCTGCTCAACCTGATGGCGCTGACCCAACGTGTCTAGAAAAGACATGAGAAACTTATATGTTCAAATTCTTGTATCGATGATGGTTGTGATAGTCGACACACCATTGCTGCAAAATACTGGTAGACCGCTGTTGCAAGAGATGCTCAACACAGCGGAAGAAGCCACAAGGCAGACTGAAAAAGTTGTAAGAAAACCACTAACTGCATGTTGTTGAATGCATTTTATGACGTACCGACATTTTTCTCTTGTCATCCTTGAAGCTACACATACTTGTGTCAATGATAACAGAAGACGACATATTACAGTGGTTTAAGACATCTGTGACTGTGTTGGACAACATCACTAACATTGGCTTCGACCTCACAGAAGGAGTTCTTCTGCTTGGCGGAAGCAGCTCTGAAAGAACCAACTCACACGACTTAATGTTAAAAAGGGTTTAAATAAATTAAGCTCTGTTGGGCTACATGCTGGATAGCTGTGGACGCAGTAAAATGGCGCATCTAGCCTCAATCCTGTGCGCGCTCCTATTGGCTGACCGCCGCCGCCCCGACTGGTCCATCATCAAAGCACCGCTGCGCCATAGGCTCATGTCTGCAGGGCTAGGTGAGCGCTGATAAAGTTCTTCTTCAGGCTATGTAGTTTTTGTGGGAGAAGTAGGCGTTGCAGTGAATAAGATAACATGATGGGCGACACTTGTTCATCAAATGTGAGTGTGTGTGTGTGTGTTTTTTTTTATTATTTGTTTTTGTTTTTTTTTTGGAGTTGCCAACGCGATATAAGCTAACAAAAATGGCAACAATTACAAAAATAACATGGTAACTGAAATAGATGTAAACAAAGGTGCCTACTAATAGCCTAAATAACCGCATATAGGATTAATATGTAGACACATATTTCAAAGATCCCTATAAAACAAAACGAATAGCCTACATATTTCACAGTGTTTACAATTATTTATACAAGTTATGTATAACGAAATTCATGCTGTTCCAAATGGTATTTTGTATTAGTTTTATTTATTTATTATTTTTGGTTGAGGCTGACTCCAATGAAAATAGACAGATTATGAATTTGGAGAGGGTCTAGTTGCAGGAATTGCAAATGTTATACTGTAATATCAAATAGCAAATTTCATATTATCATACTTAGAAACAAAACGATGTCTTTCATGTATGTTATTAATATGCGAATTCCCCAACACACACACACACACACACACACACACACACGTGCACACACACACGTGTACATCAGCTTAGCCTGACAAAACAATAATTGCCACAGATTGGACAATAGATGGACAAGCATACTTGCACCTTGTCCCATGAAATCCCTGTCCCTGAAATAATATTGGCTGACAATAGCATCAAATAAAATGAATTAAAAACACATTTCTGTTGTAGAATAATGGGAATTAATATACAGATATGCAAACAGGTGTGGGGATACTTGTTGCCTGAGGTAGCCAAGAAGCTCCCTAGCTGGGTGTGGACAAGAGATGCTGAAGACTGGGTATTGTTGAGCTCTCCTTCTCAGAGTTGTGTCAGGGTGTGCTGCCATTATCACACTGCTCAGCCTACACAGGAAACTTTATGCCAGGGTGCTGGAAAGCGATCTCAGCTTCAATAGAGGGTATGCACTGATGTCACTGCCGCCTTGGGTCACGCCCCCTGAGTGGCAAAGACACGGTGAAATGTAGCACTAAATACAGTGAAACTTGGGGAAAATGTGGATTATCAAATCAAACTGAGGACAATTGGACTTGGCAATGATCCATATGAACTAGTATAGATTTGGAAAGTGGATTAGCCTCAGTTTCTGTTAGTTTAAGTTAGTTTTAGGTTATTTCAGTTATGATAGATGTAGTTAAATAAAAGATGCTAACTATGCTAAGTAAGTACTTAGCTGTTGAAATTGGAAGAGGGACTTTCTAATTGCAAAACAGACATAGGCATGACCACTTGAATAAAGGGGTGAATACTTTGCATGCTCGGCTGCAACAAACTACCTGCAGAGGGAGCTCATATTCAATGTTTGTCAGTTGACGCCATCAGTGTTAAATGCAAAATGTGGAAGTGATGTGAACGTGTGACAGTATGCAGAGATGTAATCAACCTAAAGCTTCAACCATCACAGAGGGAAATTCAAGCAGAGTCACTACTTCGGTTGTCATGCGAATAAGTGAGTCATAAATACAAAAGAGATGTGGGCAGGTGTCTAACTATAACAGCTGGTGGCCTTATTAGCAAGAAACTAAACTGTCTCTCACATTTTCCTTTTCTAATGTGTGGGACAATAATAAAACCTTTTTTTTGATGAAGTCATACCTTGCTTCTTCAGCTTTTAGCCCAAGTTGATGACCACCCTTACTAGTGTTCACAGATAGGAAAAAACAGATGATTTCTTGGCAATGGACACTAATTGGGTGAAAACTATTTACATCTTGCTTAAGTCCTTATATGGTGGCTTCCCTCCCTCCTTTGACGCGTCAATACCAAAGTCACAGTGTCAGCTTGATGGCACTATAAGTAGCAGTGAGAGTGTGTGAGGAGTTCAACTTTTCTGTTCCTCAACATAATATCTCATTAGGCTGCTTTAAACAAAAAAATGGGATCTGTTTATTTGTTTTCAATCAAACCTTTCTGCATAAAAAAAAACAAACCCAGCTAGAGCACTAAAGATTTGCCTCTGTTCTTCTTGTAGTTGCTGTCAAACCATCTCCTGACCTCTGACCCTGAAACACCTCACCAACCCAAAGGCACTTTTAAGAGCCACATCTCCAGGAAAATGCCGTGCCACTTTTGTGGCCTGTTTCACATGTTTCATGTGTTTGTGTAATGTGCTCAGAGCATTGATAATCATTCTGATTATGTGTGTTGGTTTAAATGAAAATAAAGTGAACTAAATGCTTTCCTTTTGTCTTTACTGTCCAGGCTCTCATTTCATTGTGCCTCATATTTGTTTATAATCTTGTATCTACAACACCTCATTTGCACTACGTTACCTAAAGCTGACAAATAACACCTATGACATTAACATAGTCATTTATAATATTGTGCATATGAGGTAAAGATGTTTGACTCAGGACTTAGTTCATTGCACCTTTTGATTACTCATAATAACTTACATCTGTTAATAATAGTGTCATATTCTTGTCACTTTACTTAGAGCTGACAAATAGCACTCATGATATTGCATAGCTGTTTATAACTGTGTGCTGTAGGGAGATGTATACATTATTATAACTTTATTACATATACTTATAGCTACAGATATAAAGGACTATAGTAGTAGTCAAAACTCATTATGCATCACTATACACATTTAGCAAAGCAAAGTAGTTATGATGCATCATAAAATGAACAAGTGACTAGGCAGATACTGACATATTTATAATGCACTATTCAGATTAAAATTATAATCATTCATAACCAGTTGTCATAATGCATCATGAAGTTGGTTATGACGACTTGTGAATATGTATAGATGGTAATAATGATCATTATAATGCTTTATAGACACCTTATAAAATACTATGGATGCATTCATAGGGGATTATAATTACAACCTTCATAGAAAGTGTTACCGAATTATTTAACATATTTATTAGATGTCAATTATTTATCACATAATTTAATATTTATTTTTCTATTTGAATTTATATTCCAATAAATGATTCAACAGTGGTTTGTGTTTGGCAAAGTGTTTGTTTTTTCTGCATATAATCTGCTAAGTTTTACTAATGCATCCTCGTCGTTGTGAGTAACATTGTTCAGCAAACGAGTAACAACACAAGTTGAAGGGTGAAACTTTCCGAGACGAGCTCAACGTTTGTATGACAACAGCATCTTAGTTGTGGTCTTGTCATTTCAGTTCTGGCTGCAGCCACCCATCATAACTAGTAATATTTGCCTTTGGAAAAATAGAAATGATGTGATAATGGAAAAGCACATACATATGCTACACACATAACATATTCACTTCAGTATAGGTCATTTGATTAGAATCTTTTTTTTACATTGTCATTTCAGTGAAATACCTCACTAACAGCCAGCAGTTATATTATAGTTCACCTACTTTCTGAGATACTCAACCAATACATTTTCTCTCAAATGACTTTATAAGAACTATAATATAATTCTACACACAATATTTCATTCATTTTATTTGAAATAATCACTACTTACTGTATTACTGTAAAATCAAGTGGACAGGCGTCGAGTTATAATAGTTGTCTGGTGGTCTTCTTAGCCAGAAGTAAACTCATATTGAAGCTGACAGGATTTTATTTTTTTTCTTCCTGTCACTCACATTTTCCCCTTCCTGTGTGTTAAGATAAAAATTGACTAAATATTTCCCCGTGTGCCTACACAACCCAGTCAGTTTGGCCTGTCATACAGGAGAGACACAGGTGCTCCAGTAATAATATAAATACAACTCATCATTATTAATGCAGCTACGTGTGGGAAAGACAATAAGGAAATCAGCATCATGGTGGTGCTGAAAAAAAATAAATAAAAAAAATTACAAATCAGATATTAATACTGCAATTCTTGGTGGCAACTGTGGAGATAATGAATAACCAGATAATTTCTTAGTAAAAGATCCCATTTGATAACCGTCTGACGTATCTAAGCAGCAATTACAGTGGCGCTATAAGAAGCGACAGTAGTAAGACTGTGTGGGGAGTTCAACTTTTCTGCTCAACCTGACAGCACTGGCTCAACATGTCTTCCAAAGACGCGAAGAAGCTACATGTTCAGTATCTGCTGCTGATGGGGATCGTGATGGTCTACGCAGCATCAAAACTAGACGAAACGGCGAGAACGCTTCTGACAAGGATTAGAAGCAACGCCAAAGATTTGACTGACAAAAATGTAAGAAATCTACTAACTGCATGTTGTTCAATGTGTTTTATGATATACTGACATTTTCATCTTGTCATTCTTGAAGCTAAGCATAGATGTGCGAATGATAACAGAAAACCACACACCGTGTCCGGTATGTTGGAAATCTTTTACATTTATTGATATTACAGTGGTTTAAGACATCTGTGACTGTGTTGGACAACATTACTAACAGTGGATTTGACCTCACGGAAGGAGTTCTTCTGTTTGGCGGAGGAAGTTCTGGAGGAAGCAAAGAAAAACCATCCAAATATCACCGAAGATGTGAAAATTCTCTATCGCAACCTGCGTAGCTACAACAAGGTAAAGGGGAGTTCATGTATGTCAGCGAGTTGTTTGTAGGCTCACACCGAGCCAAAGCGTCAAATGATTTACAGTGAATCTAAACAGCATATCCTCTAATATTTAATACCATCTATAATGTTAAACAGGTTTTATGTAAATTTAGTCGTGTTTGGTATTTTTTGTGATCTTAAAATGTACATTTTCAAAATTAACTTTTTTTTTTTTTCTTACTTCTTCAAATTAAGAATGTCACGTGTCACCTGAAAACAAATGGCTTTTATCCCATACGGACATTTCTGGACAAAATCCAATCTTGTGTAAACTACACCTTGAACCACGGTCATCCCAGAAGATGATGTGACAGACACCAGTTATTTATTGTCTAATGTAATATTTATTTTTCTACACATTGTATTTGTAGGTTTTATACTTATACATGAATAAATCATATGGGCATCTCAGACTTTTTTTTTCTTGATCAGCAATGCATCCTCATCATTACAAGTAACTTATGGGTTGAGAAACACGGTTAAAAATCAGCTGTTTCTGGCTGTAGTCTGCCGTCATGATCATCTATATAACCAACATATAGTCCTTATATGGTGTCTTCCCCTTTGACACGTCAATACCGAAGTCACAGTGTCAGCTTGATGGCACTATAAGTAGCAGTGAGAGTGTGTGAGGAGTTCAACTTTTCTGCTCAACCTGACAGCGCTGACTCAACGTGTCTAGAAAAGACATGAGAAACTTATATGTTCAAATTATTGTATTGATGATGGTTGTGATGGTCTACACACCATCGCTGCAAAATACTGGTAGACCGCTGTTGCAAGAGATGCTCAACACAGCGCAAGAAGCCACAAGGCAGACTGAAAAAGTTGTAAGAAAACCACTAACTGCATGTTGTTGAATGTGTTTTATGACATACCGACATTCTTCTCTTGTCATCCTTGAAGCTACACATACATGTGTCGATGATAACAGAAGACGACATATTACAGTGGTTTAAGACATCTGTGACTGTGTTGGACAACATTACTAACAGTGGCTTTGACCTCACAGAAGGAGTTCTTCTGTTTGGTGGAAGCAGCTCTGAATGAAACAACTCACACGACTTAATGTTAAAAAGGGTTTAAATAAATTAAGCTCTGTTGGGCTACATGCCGGATAGCTGTGGACGCATTAAAATGGCGCAACTAGCCTCAATCCTGTGCGCGCTCCTATTGGCTGACCGCCGCCGCCCCGACTGGTCCATCATCAAAGCACCGCTGCGCCATAGGCTCATGTCTGCAGGGCTAGGTGAGCGCTGATAAAGTTCTTCTTCAGGCTATGTAGTTTTTGTAGGAGAAGTAGGCGTTGCAGTGAATAAGATAACATGATGGGCGACACTTGTTCATCAATTGTGTGAGTGTGTGTGTGTGTGTGTGTGCATTTTTTTAATTTTATTTTGATTTTTTTTTGGGGTTGATATAAGCTAACAAAAATTGCAATAATTACAAAAATAAAATGGTAACTGAAATAGATGTAAACAAAGGTGCCTACTAATAGCCTAAATAACCGCATATAGGATTAATATGTAGACACATATTTCAAAGATCCCTATAAAACAAAACGAATAGCCTACATATTTCACAGTGTTTACAATTATTTATACAAGTTATATATAACGAAATTCATGCTGTTCCAAATGGTATTTTGTATTAGTTTTATTTATTTATTTATTTTTGGTTGAGGCTGACTCCAATGAAAATAGACAAATTATGAATTTGGAGAGGGTCTAGTTGCAGGAATTGCAAGTGTTTTATACTGTAATATCAAATAGCAAATTTCATATTATCATACTTAGAAACAAAACGATGTCTTTCATGTATGTTATTAATATGCGAATTCCCCAACACACACACACACACACACACACACACACACACACACACACACGCGCACACACACATGTACATCAGCTTAGCCTGACAAAAAAATAATTGCCACAGATTGGACAATGGATGGACAAGCATACTTGCACCTTGTCCCATGAAATCCCTGTCCCTGAAATAATATTGGCTGACAATCGTATCAAATAAAATGAATTAAAAACAGATTTCTGTTGTAGAATAATGGGAATTAATATACAGATATACAGACAGGTGTGGGGATACTTGTTGCCTGAGGTAGCCAAGAAGCTCCCTAGCTGGGTGTGGACAAGAGATGCTGAAGACTGGGTATTGTTGAGCTCTCCTTCTCAGAGTTGTGTCAGGGTGTGCTGCCATTATCACACTGCTCAGCCTACACAGGAAACTTTATGCCAGGGTGCTGGAAAACGATCTCAGCTTCAATAGAGGGTATGCACTGATGTCACTGCCGCCTTGGGCCACGCCCCCTGAGTGGCAAAGACACGGTGAAATGTAGCACTAAATACAGTGAAACTTGGGGAAAATGTGGATTATCAAATCAAACTGAGGACAATTGGACTTGGCAATGATCCATATGAACTAGTATAGATTTGGAAAGTGGATTAGCCTCAGTTTCTGTTAGTTTAAGTTAGTTTTAGGTTATTTCAGTTATGATAGATGTAGTTAAATAAAAGATGCTAACTATGCTAAGTAAGTACTTAGCTGTTGAAATTGGAAGTGGGACTTTCTAATTGCAAAACAGACATAGGCATGACCACTTGAATAAAGGGTTGAATACTTTGCATGCTCGGCTGCAACAAACTACCTGCAGAGGGAGCTCATATTCAATGTTTGTCAGTTGACGCCATCAGTGTTAAATGCAAAATGTGGAAGTGATGTGAACGTGTGACAGTATGCAGAGATGTAATCAACCTAAAGCTTCAAACATCACAGAGGGAAATTCAAGCAGAGTCACTACTTTGCTTGTCATGCGAATAAGTGAGTCATAAATACAAAAGAGATGTGGGCAGGTGTCTAACTATAACAGCTGGTGGTCTTATTAGCAAGAAACTAAACTGTCTCTCACATTTTCCTTTTCTAATGTGTGGGACAATAATAAAACCTTCTTTTTTTTCTGATGAAGTCATACCTTGCTTCTTCAGCTTTTAGCCCAAGTTGATGACCACCCTCACTAGTTTTCCACAGATAAGAAAAAAACAGATGATTTCTTGGCAATGGACACTAATTTGGTGAAAACTATTTACATCATCCGTAAGTCCTTATATGGTGGCTTCCCTCCCTCCTTTGACACGTCAATACCAAAGCCACAGTGTCAGCTTGATGGCACTATAAGTAGCAGTGAGAGTGTGTGAGGAGTTCAACTTTTCTGCTCAACCTTACAGCGCTGACTCAACATGTCTAGAAAAGACATGAGGAACTTATATGTTCAAATTCTTGTATTGATGATGGTTGTGATAGTCTACACATCATCACTGCACAAAATTGATAGACCGCTGTTGCACACGATGCTCAAGACAGTACAAGAAGTCCAAAAGCAGCCTAAAAAAGTGGTAAGAAAACTAATAACTGGATTTTGTTGAATGTGTTTTATGACATACTGACATTCTGTTCTTGACATTCTTGAAGCTAAGCATAGATGTGCCAATGATAACAGGAAACCAAACACCATGTCCGGTATGTTGGAAATCTTTTACATTTATTGATTTTACAGTGGTTTAAGACATCCGTCACTGTGTTGGACAACATTACTAACATTGGCTTTGACCTCACAGAAGAAGTTCTTCTGCTTGGCGGAAGCAGCTCTGAAAGAACCAACTCACAAGACGCTCTCTAATCTCACTCGCATCTTGCACCAGTACAACAAGGTAAAGAGGAGTTCATGTCTTACTTTGCAGGAGTTCTTTGCAGTTCCACACAAAACCAAAGCGTCATACAGTTTGCAATGGATCACAACATATCCTCTAATGTTAAATATGATATTTCATGTTAAAAAGGGTTTACATAAATTAAGATCTGTTGGCCTACATTGTTTTGTGAGTTTAAAATGTCAAAATGATTTCGTTTCAGGATGTCCAATGTCACCGTAGAACCACAGGCAAATATCCTCTACAACGATTTCTGGAACAAATTGAACAGTGTGCGAACTATGTCTTGCGCAAGAGGATCACATGAAGGATTATTTAACATATTTATTAGATGTCAGTTATTTATCACATAATTTAATATTTATTTTTCTATTTGTATTTATATTCCAATAAATGATTCAACAGTGGTTTGTGTTTGGCCAAGTGTTTGTTTTTTCTGCATATAATCTGCTAAGTTTTACTAATGCATCCTCGTTGTTGTGAGTAAAACTGTTCAGCAAACGAGTAACAACACAAGTTGAAGGGTGAAACTTTCCGAGACGAGCTCAACGTTTGTATGACAACAGCATCTTAGTTGTGTTCTTGTCATTTCAGTTCTGGCTGCAGCCACCCATCATAACCAGTAATATTTGCCTTTGGACAAATAGAAATGATGTGATAATGGAAAAGCACATACATATGCTACATACATAACATATTCACTTCAGTATAGGTCATTTGATTAGAAGCTTCTTTTTACATTGTCATTTCAGTGAAATACCTCACTAACAGCCAGCAGTTATATTATAGTTCACCTACTTTCTGAGATACTCAACCAATACATTTTCTCTCAAATGACTTTATAAGAACTACAATATAATTCTACACACAATATTTCATTCATTTTATTTGAAATAATTACTACTTACTATATTGTGTAAAAACAAGTGGACAGGCGTCGAGTTATAATAGTTGTCTGGTGGTCTTCTTAGCCAGAAGTAAACTCATATTGAAGCTGACAGGATTTTATTTTTTTTCTTCCTGTCACTCACATTTTCCCCTTCCTGTGGGTTAAGATAAAAATTGACTAAATATTTCCCCGTGTGCCTACACAACCCAGTCAGTTTGGCCTGTCATACAGGAGAGACACAGGTGCTCTAGTAACAATATAAATACAACTCATCATTATTAATGCAGCTACGTGTGGGAAAGACAATAAGGAAATCAGCATCATGGTGGTGCTGAAAAAAAATAAATAAAAAAAATTACACATCAGATATTAATACTGCAATTCTTGGTGGCAACTGTGGAGATAATGAATGACCAGATAATTTCTTAGGAAAAGATCAAATTTGATAATTGTCTGACGTATCTAAGCAGCGATTACAGTGGCGCTATAAGAAGCGACAGTAGTAAGACTGTGTAGGGAGTTCAACTTTTCTGCTCAACCTGACAGCACTGGCTCAACATGTCTTCCAAAGACGCGAAGAAGCTGCATTTTCAGTATCTGCTGCTGATGGGGATCGTGATGGTCTACGCAGCATCCAAAAGTAGACGAAACGGCGAGAACGCTTCTGACGAGGATTAGAAGCAACGCCAAAGATTTGACTGACAAAAATGTAAGAAATCTACTAACTGTATGTTGTTCAATGTGTTTTATGACATACTGACATTTTCATCTTGTCATTCTTGAAGCTAAGCATAGAAGTGCAAATGATAACAGAAAACCACACACCATGTCCGGTATGTTGGAAATCTTTTACATTTATTGATATTACAGTGGTTTAAGACATCTGTGACTGTGTTGGACAACATTACTAACAGTGTATTTGACCTCACAGAAGACGTTCTTCTGTTTGGCGGAGCAAGTTCTGGAGGAAGCAAAGAAAAACCATTCAAATATCACCGAAGATGTTGTCAATCTCACTCGCAGGCTGCATAGCTACAACCAGGTAAAGAGGAGTTCATGTATGTCAGCGAGTTGTTAGTAGGCTCACACCGAGCCAAAGCGTCAAATGATTTACAGTGAATCTAAACAGCATATCCTCTAATATTTAATACCATCTATAATGTTAAACAGGTTTTATGTAAATTTAGTCGTGTTTGGTATTTTTTGTGATCTTAAAATGTACATTTTCAAAATTAACTTTTTATTTATTTTTTTTCTTACTTCTTCAGATTAAGAATGTCACGTGTCGACTGAAAACAAATGGCTTTTATCTCATACGGGCATTTCTGGAAAAAATCCAATCTTGTGTAAACTACACCTTGAACCACGGTCATCCCAGAAGATGATGTGACAGACACCAGTTATTTATTGTCTAATGTAATATTTATTTTTTTACACATTGTATTTGTAAGTTTTATACTTATACATGAATAAATCATATGGGCATCTCAGACTTTTTTTTTTTTCCTTGATCAGCAATGCATCCTCATCATTACAAGTAACTTATGGGTTGAGAAACACGGTTAAAAATCAGCTGTTTCTGGCTGTAGCCTGCCGTCATGATCATCTATATAACCAACATATAGTCCTTATATGGTGTCTTCCCCTTTGACGCGTCAATACCAAAGTCAGTGTCAGCTTGATGGCACTATAAGTAGCAGTGAGAGTGTGTGAGGAGTTCAACTTTTCTGCTCAACCTGACAGCGCTGACTCAACGTGTCTAGAAAAGACATGAGGAACTTATATGTTCAAATTCTTGTATTGATGATGGTTGTGATGGTCTACACACCATCGCTGCAAAATACTGGTAGACCGCTGTTGCAAGAGATGCTCAACACAACGCAAGAAGCCACAAGACAGACTGAAAAAGTTGTAAGAAAACCACTAACTGCATGTTGTTGAATGCGTTTTATGACATACTGACATTCTTCTCTTGTCATCCTTGAAGCTACACATACATGTGACAATGATAACAGAAGACGACATATTACAGTGGTTTAAGACATCTGTGACTGTGTTGGACAACATTACTAACATTGACTTTGACCTCACAGAAGAAGTTCTTCTGCTTGGCGGAAGCAGCTCTGAATGAAACAACTCACAAGACGCTTTCTAATCTCACTCGCATCTTGCACCAGTACAACAAGGTAAAGAGGAGTTCATGTCTTTCTTTGCAGTTCTACACAAAACCAAAGCGTCATACAGTTTGCAATGGATCACAACATATCCTCTAATGTTAAATATGATATTTCATGTTAAAAAGGGTTTACATAAATTAAGATCTGTTGGGCTACATTGTTTTGTGAGTTTAAAATGTCAAAATGATTTCGTTTCACGGTGTCCGATGTCACCGTAGAACCACAGGCTGATATCATGTGCGACAATTTCTGAAACAAATTGAACGGTGTGCATGCTATGTCTTGCACAACAGCTGATCACATGAAGGATTATTTAACATATTTATTACATGTCAGTTATCTATCACGTAATTTAATATTTATTTTTCTATTTGTGTTTATAGTCCAATAAATGATTCAACAGTGGTTTGTGTTTGGCAAAGTGTTTGTTTTTTCTGCATATAATCTGCTAAGTTTTACTAATGCATCCTCGTCGTTGTGAGTAAAACTGTTCAGCAAACGAGTAACAACACAAGTTGAAGGGTGAAACTTTCCAAGACGAGCTCAACGTTTGTATGATAACAGCATCTTAGTTGTGTTCTTGTCATTTCAGTTCTGGCTGCAGCCACCCATCATAACCAGTAAAATTTGCCTTTGGACAAATAGAAATGATGTGATAATGGAAAAGCACATACATATGCTACACACATAACATATTCACTTCAGTATACGTCATTTGATTAGAAGCTTTTTTTTACATTGTCATTTCAGTGAAATACCTCACTAACAGCCAGCAGTTATATTATAGTGTAAAAAAAATAAAATAAAAAAAAACTTACCTGCAATACTTGGTTTTAACTTGGAGATAAGGAATGAACAGCGCATTTCTTAGTAATAGATCAAATTTGATAACAGTCTGACGTATCTAAGCAGTGGTTACAGTGGAGCTATAAGTAGCATCAGTAGTAAGACTGTGTAGGGAGTTCAACTTTTTCTGCTCAACCTGACAGCACTGGCTCAAGATGTCTTCCAAAGATGCGAAAAAGCTACATGTTAAGTATCTTCTGCTGATGGTGATGGTCTACGCAGCATCGCAACCAGACGAAAAGGAGAGAACGCTTCTCAAGATGATTGGAAATGAAGCCAAAGATTTGACTGACAAAAATGTAAGAAATCTACTAACTGCATGTTGTTGAATGTGTTTTATGACATACTGACATTTTCATCTTGTCATTCTTGAAGCTAAGCATAGATGTGCGAATGATAACAGGAAACCAAACACCATGTCCGGTATGTTGGAAATCTTTTACATTTATTGATATTACAGTGGTTTAAGACATCTGTGACTGTGTTGGACAACATTACTAACAGTGGATTTGACCTCACAGAAGAACTTCTTCTGCTTGGCGGAGCAAGTTCTGGAGGAAGCAAAGAAAAAACATCCAAATATCACCGAAGATGTTGACTATCTCTATCGCAACCTGTGTAGCTACAACAAGGTAAAGAGGAGTTCATGTATGTCAGCGAGTTGTTTGTAGGCTCACACCGAGCCAAAGCGTCAAATGATTTACAGTGAATCTAAATAGCATATCCTCTAATATTTAATACCATCTATAATGTTAAACAGGTTTCATGTAAATTTAGTCGTGTTTGGTATTTTTTGTGATCTTAAAATGTGCATTTTCAAAATTAACTTTTTATTTTTTTTTTCTTACTTCTTCAGATTAAGAATGTCACGTGTCACCTGAAAACAAATGGATTTTATCACATACAGACATTTCTGGAAAAAATCCAATGTTGTGTAAACTACACCTTGAACCACGGTCATCCCAGAAGATGATGTGACAGACACCAGTTATTTATTGTCTAATGTAATATTTATTTTCTTACACGTTGTTTTTGCAGGTTTCATACTTATGCATAAATAAATCATATGGGCATCTCAGATCTTTTTTTTTTCCTTCATCAGCAATGCATCCTCATCATTACAAGTTACATTAATTAGTTTCTGGGTTTAGAGATGCAGTTAAAAATCAGCCGTTTCTGGCTGTAGCCTGCATCCTGATCATCTATATAACCATGGTGGCTTCTCCTTTGACGCGTCAATACCAAAGTCACAGTGTCAGCTTGATGGCACTATAAGTAGCAGTGAGAGAGTGTGAGGAGTTCAACTTTCCTGCTCAACCTGAGGGCGCTGACCCAACGTGTCTAGAAAAGACATGAGGAACTTATATGTTCAAATTCTTGTATTGATGATGGTTGTGATGGTCTACACACCATCGCTGCAAAATACTGGTAGACCACTGTTGCACACGATGCTCAACACAGCGCAAGAAGCCACAAGACAGACTGAAAAAGTTGTAAGAAAACCACTAACTGCATGTTGTTGAATGTGTTTTATGACACATAAAATATATTGTGATATACTGGATACATTTTCTCTCAAATGACTTTATAAGAACTACAACATAATTCTATACACGATATTTCATTCATTTTATTTGAAATAATCACATCTTACTGTGTTCTGTAAAAAACAAGTGGACAGGCGTCGAGTTACAAAAGCTGTCAAACTAACGCATAGTGAAGCTGACAGGGTTTTATTTTTTTTCTTCCTGTCACACACATTTTCCCCTTCCTTCCTAATGTGTGTGTTAAGTTAAAAATTGATTACATATTTCCCCGTGTGCCTACACAACCAAGTCAGTTTGGCCTGTCATACAGGAGAGACACAGGTGCTCCAGTAAAATTAGAAATACAACTCATCATTATTAATGCAGCTATGTGTGGGAAAGACAATAAGGAAATCAGCATCATGGTGGCTTCAAAAAAAAAAAAATTACACATCAGATATTAATACTGGGTAATGACCTGCAATTCTTGGTGGCAACTCTGGAGATAATGAATGACCAGATAATTTCTTAGTAAAAGATCAAATTTGATAACAGTCTGACGTATCTAAGCAGTGGTTACAGTGGCGCTATAAGTAGCATCAGTAGTAAGACTGTGTAGGGAGTTCAACTTTTCTGCTCAACCTGACAGCACTGGCTCAAGATGTCTTCCAAAGACGCGAAGAAGCTACATGTTCGGTATCTGCTGCTGATGGTGATCGTGATGGTCTGCGCAGCATCAGACGAAAAGGAGAAAAAGCTTCTCAAGACGATTGGAAAAGAAGCCAAAGATTTGACTGAGAAAAATGTAAGAAATCTACTAACTGCATGTTGTCGAATGTGTTTTATGACATACTGACATTTTCATCTTGTCATTCTTGAAGCTAAGCATAGATGTGCGAATGATAACAGGAAACCACACACCATGTCCGGTATGTTGGAAATCTTTTACATTTATTGATATTACAGTGGTTTAAGACATCTGTGACTGTGTTGGACAACATTACTAACAGTGGATTTGACCTCACAGAAGAACTTCTTCTGCTTGGCGGAGCAAGTTCTGGAGGAAGCAAAGAAAAAACATCCAAATATCCCCACAGATGTTGGCAATCTCTCTCACGGGCTGCATAGCTACAACAAGGTAAAGGGGAGTTCATGTATGTCAGCGAGTTGTTTGTAGGCTCACACCGAGCCAAAGCGTCAAATGATTTACAGTGAATCTAAACGGCATATCCTCTAATATTTAATACCATCTATAATGTTAAACAGGTTTTATGTAAATTTAGTCGTGTTTGGTATTTTTTGTGATCTTAAAATGTGCATTTTCAAAATTAACTTTTTTTTTTCTTACTTCTTCAGATTAAGAATGTCACGTGTCACCTGAAAACAAGTGGCTTTTATCCCATACGGGCATTTCTGGAAAAAATCCAATCTTGTGTAACCTACACCTTGAACCACGGTCATCCCAGAAGATGATGTGACAGACATCAGCTTTTATTGTCTAATGTAACATTTATTGTCTCACACATTGTTTTTGTAGGTTTCATACTTGCATAAATAAATCATATGGGCATCTCAGATCTTTTTTTTGTCCTTCATCAGCAATGCATCCTCATCATTACAAGTTACATCAATTAGTTTCTGGGTTTAGAGATGCAGTTAAAAATCAGCCGTTTCTGGCCGTAGCCTGCATCCTGATCATCTATATAACAACCGGATTGATTTAATAATGGACCACAAATTGAGAACAAGAAGAATGTGAGATAAAACATGTAAAATAATTTAATAAATAAAATCTGAAGGTGTGGTGGATGTAAACATTTGACATACATTACGATAAAAAATAAAAGGGAGTTTGCCTCCACTACATAACATTTCCACAAAAAAAAATCATAGTAGTGCATTATACTAAGGTACACTGTACTGCATGGATTTTCCTAATATAACACAAAGTGTCCCGATGATTTACTTAGGTTAGCAAATGGCACTAACGTAAGAGCGTAAGCTGGCATGCACGCCAATATGCTTCTGACCTAAAGGAAAGAGTATAAAGCACTTTTTACTTTAATCCTTTAATTCACTAAATTTGACTTCTGTTTTCAACTTGATTTCTTGCGTTCCTCAGACAGAATCACTAAGGCTCTTGCTTCTTTTAAGAGTAGAATAATCTGGTGTCATTTTAGTGAAAATGCACCCACATTTAGAATTTAACAAAAACAGAAGCCACAAGTTACATACACTCAGAAAATCTTCGAAGATAGTGATGTTTTGTAATTTGTCGTCCATGCCTCCGATTCTACTTTCAGCATCCTGACAAATCTGCACTTTCATTGATTGTTGGTCATTGCCAAAATGTTGCAAAGCTGTCTGTGAAATATTCTCACGGTAGCGTTTTTCCTTAGCTAGTGGTTGTTCATTGCAAACTGCTCCTGCAAAACGTGAAATGTGTAACGCAACATTAAAATATCAGACAATGTGAAAACAGTCTCACACTACAGTACATATAACAGGTCCTCTTAGCCAAGAGGTCTTAATCCTATCACAGGTGCAGCTTCTTTACATTTAAGACCTTACCAGCTATACAGTGAATGCAGATCATCTTTTAAATAATTGTCGGCCATAAACTGGATTACTGACTTCTTTTAGGTATCATGAAAGTTGCAATGTCGGTTTCACGTCGCCGTCATCACTGCAGAAGGGATTCGATCACAGCGTCTGGCTTTGTAGATCTTTTCCTGTTTGGAGATGAACACATGATAACTCTTATCAAAACTTTCAGAGCTTTCAGCCTCGGCATTTCTCAGAAAAGCAGAATATCACGATAACGGCAAATACCGGCAAGTTTCTGCTCACAAACCAGAAGATTATCAACGGGGCTAATTATACACTTGGATCCACACATTTGAGTCTTCAACCGTGTTTTCGTGTAGTCTATCTCGACCGCAAATCAAAAACGTTTTTATAAACAAGCAGAGATGACCGTACCAAAACATTTTTATTAGCAATTACAGTTTCAGATAAACTGCTAAGAAGGATTGCAATCATCTTTTCACATTTCAGGAGAATCACATTCAGATATGAAGGAAAAAAACAAACGAAATTTAAATCTGACGGTCGTCGCAAACCCTCTCAGGTGGTTACAAAGCACTGCGGATGTTCAAAAGACATCAATACATCTCCGGAGCTCAACCCCTGTCCTTACTCTAGCATTAGCCGTTAACGTAAGGAAGCCAAAAAATGGTCTATGAAGGTGGGCAGTTACACAATTGGCCCCCGTGATAACGTCTACATTGAAATTCCACCGAAACCAGCTATCTCTCTCTCCTCCTCGTCACCTGATTACCTACAGCACGGAAATAGCTTGTAATTTTAACACACTGTCATATCACCCACTGGATTCCTGACCACTAAATGATCTGTGTGCATGAGGGGGCAACACGAAAGAAATCACGGTGACTGTGCATTAAATCTGCTGCCTGTTGTCCGCATAGGAGATATTTTTACCTTCGCCCGGTCTTGGGTCGGCCACTTTTGCTGCTCTTGGAGGTTCTGGGCCTCTCGAGTTTCATCAGTGACTGCCGCATGCTCTCCTCTGTGTAGGCTAAATACACGTGGGACAGATCGACCTCGAATGGCTGCAACAAAAACAGAGGGAGGTCATCGCCACGGCGTCCGTGAAAGAACAGAGTAAAATCGTCTAGAGTCATCAAGTCAAACATGTTCACTTCAAACAGGCTCACATCTTTTTCTTTCTTGTCCGGAGCGGGGGTCTGTTTTCTCATATTGTTGCCGGTGTAAGCCACACATTTCTGAAAAGCGCAAGAAGAAAGCAGATAAAGAACCCATAACTCGGGAGTTGTACGTTTTTAAATGGCACGGCAAAAGCACAGCTATTGAGCTCACCAGCTGCCACTCTCCAATGTCTTCGTTCCAGTGCACGTAATTCTCTATCATCTCCTGCAAGGACACGAGGATAAACAGTTCAGTGAGGCTCCTCACCACAAATACTAACAACGTGACACGATGCGAACGATATAATGGACGAAACTGTGAATTTCTCACGTCGATGAATACAGTATCTATATTTGTCTGCAACAATAATCACGTAACTGATATAGATCGTCAGTGAATCACGCTGCTTTTCTGTGCAGGGATTGTGCTGGGTATATTACATAGTTGTTAAAGTAGTGCAGCACAGTGTTTCTGGTGATGCATATAAACAGGATTAACAGTTCCAAACAAAATAAATAAATAAATAAAAATCAGTTAATGAGTCAATGAATCAGTTACTGACCAGGCTATCTATGGTCAACTGGATCAGTAACGGCCAAAATGAAAGGCAATGAAAATCTTATCTGGGGAAATTATTGTGTTTGAACGTGAAAAGTGACATGGCTGCAGCAGTCTCTGATTCTCTTACTCACGATGACAGATAAGTGTACTCAACATTCAGGAAGTGGCTTTTCATTTCAGTCAGTGCTTATGTTTACTGACAAGTCGGCCGTTGCCAGCTTACGCAACTCTTCGTGGGGCGAGGGACCATATATGGGAACGGTGGCACACATTTTAAATTGCATCCCTGTGCCTCTCAGTGAGGTTTAGATGCACGTGGTTTTCATTCCATCAGTATCCATATCGGAGAAGATCGAGGAAACATCCTCAGGTCAAATCCTTGTAAGATGTGGTCTTCAAGGTCCACTTCTGCATGAGCACTGAGTGTAACTGCTTTGTTGGTATAACACGAAGAGGAGGTCTGATGTTATCTCATGTGATAATGTTGACAAATGCCCGAATCAGCACTTATGTTATAATGGTCTAAATATGTGTCTACATTTGTTTACCACTTAAGGGCATGGAACTATATATGATAAATTCCTTAATCTTGATTTTTTTTAATTTAAAAAATTAAAAAAATTCACAAAAGTAAAGAAGTCTTATTATGTCCTACAACACTCTAGGGTTGAAATGTAAAATTTCCAAGTATTTCAAGGAGTGCCATTTAAAGGGTTAAACATTTAGGTACAGTTAGTCACCTCCTTTTCAAGGGACCAAAAGTAATTGGACAACCGACTCAGAAGCTCTTACATGGGCTGCGTGGGCTATTCCTGATTCCTGATTAATCCTTCATCATTTAAGAAGGTTAAAGATCTGGAGTTGAGTCCAGGTGTGGCATTTGCATTTGGAAGCTGTTGTGGTGAAACCCGCAACGTGCAGTCAAGCGAGATCTTTCTGAAGATCTGGAGTGTCCAAATCAACAGTTTTGCAGATTCTGAGAAAAGAAAAGCCCACTGGTGACCTCGGGAACTCGAAAAGGCCCGGATGTTCATGCTAGACAGTGGTGGATGATCGTAGGGCCCTTTCCATTGTGAAGCAAAAGACTTCACAACATCCACCAAAGTGAGGAACACTCCAGGAAGTAGGTCTACCATAAACAGAAGACTCTGTGAGAGTAAATGCAGACGGTTCACCACAAGGTGCAAACCATCAATCAACCTCAAAAATAGAAAGGTGCCAAAAAAAAAAAGAAGAAGCATTCTTTGCACAGATGAAACTAAGATCAACGTGTACCAGAATGATTGGAAAAAGAAAGTATGCGGAAGGCTTGGAACAGCTAATGATCCAAAGCACACCACATATTCTGTATAACATGGTGGACGCAATGCGATGGCATGGGCTTCCAACAACGCTGGATCACTAGTGTTTATAAATTCTAAAACACATGGGGATATACTTTCTGCTTGGATTCAGACAAATGCACTACAATTTATGGACAATGACCCAAAACATACAGCAATAGCAACCCAGTAGTTTTGTGGTGCTAAGAAGTGGAATATTCTGCACTGGCCAAGTCAATCACCAGATCTCAACCTGATCGAGCTGCAAAAAAAACATAGGGAAGAAAGACTAACAAACACACAACAGCTGAAGACAGCTGCAGCAAAGGCCGGGCAAAGCATCACAATGGAGGAAACCCAGCGTTTGGTGAAGTCCATGGGTCAGGCAAAGGATTCTCAACAAAGTATTAAAAATCAGCATTTTGCTTACGGTAATGTTAATTTGTCCAATTACTTTTGAGCCCCTGAAATGAGAAGACTTTTAAAGACTGCATAACAATGGTTGGTTATTTTTTTGAAGAGCGTTTACCATTGCACCACAGAGAGCATGATTTTAACTTGTGAATATATGGTGTGGTACGCCAGCTGCACTGCGGCAGAGAAAAAACAGCTTCAGCGTGCCATCAAGATGAATTCTACAAGTTCATTTCCCTCCACTCATTTGAATAGCTTCTTCAGTTCTAGTCTCCCACTAGACTCAAAACTGAAGAAGCCATGATTCTACAAGTCCACTTGCCCTTATTCAACACCTTTTGGGTTAACCCCCTGTTTCAAATGCCATCATAATATCTATCTATCTATCTATCTATCTATCTATCTATCTATCTATCTATCTATATATATATACATATATGTGTGTGTGTGTGTATGTTTGTGTGTGTTTGGGCCTATATATTTTTACAATATATTATTACTTTTAAACACCTGACCACAAACTGTTACTTGAGATAGCTACCAAGTAAACTTTGTGGTAATCAAATTAATGACGATTCTGTTCTACAGAAAGTGAGAGAATGACTATGAGTTTCTAACCTTCTTTCCGACCACAGTGATGCAGATACTTCAGTTTAGATCGAGTTGCGACTACTACTAAATCACATCACCGACTACAGTGCATGGCACGGCAGTAGGCACTATGATAGTATTTTAATCTTGGAAATATTGCGTTTATTTTGTTTTCATTTGTTGTTTAATTTCAGATCTAATATGGTGGTATGTAGAGTCCAAATCATAAATTTTGTGTCACTGGCCAAATATATATGGGCCTAACTGTATGCAAATAAGTCTCAGACCAGACATACAATCAAATATGCCTGTTAAAGGACGGACCTGGTATTCCTGAGGAATGAAGTTGTCTATGATGAGCATCTGGAGCCGGAGTTCTCGGCTCAGCTGGCGGATGTTCTCCAGGAGACCCTCGATCTCTCTGTGATGCTCTTGCTGTAGATCTGCCATCTTACAAACCACAACACAACAAGCAGACCGGATTAATTACCGTCTTCCCAGGAATCTTTAAATAGTTTTAACTAGATATTTGATTCAATTTTGTCAATAAATTATGTGTACTATAAAGAAATAGCGTGATGTGTGTATTACTCAGTCTCGTTAAGAGTTTAATATCTTTTGTTTTGGGAACATTGTCCCACTCATCTTTGCAAAAAAGTTTATTGAAAAACATCCAGTGATTCTTTTTATGATACTTACTTCTGATTTGGCCGCCATGAGCATGGTCCACACTTTCTTCAGCTTCTTGGTCTTTCCTTGGGCCTCTTCTTGCAGGCTAGTGTACTTCTCTTCTATGTCCAGGCGTTCTTGCTGTTTTAAAAGGGAACTTATGCAATTGTTTCCATATCTCCTGAAAGTATCACTTTTGTATTCAACATACACACAAAGAAAGTGAGAGGGTGCCTAAGGTCTTTCTCCTCTTCTCTTCTAACCTTATTTTACACCACAATGATCCCGATACTTCAGTTTAGATTGAACTGCGATATCTGCTACTAAATCACATCACCGACTACAGAGTCGCTGCATGGCAGGAGACACCATCCAGTTATCGTACCTCTTTCTCCTCCAACTCTTTACGCAGCTGCTCCGCCCTCCTGCGACGTTCTTCAAGTTCATTGTTGGACTCCTGCAAGAGCTTCTCCTGCTCCTCAGCCTTGGCCAGGAGGTCCACCCCGCCCACAATCACCTTCTTCTCTAAGGCCGACAGTTTCTCCAGCAGGAGGTGATGCTCCTGCCTGAGGAGAGGTATGCAAGTCATGAAATGAGTGGTTCTGATACATGACTCATGAATGTCGTGTGCTACCAAGCGTTAATCTGATGTGTTTTGTTTCATTTTCATGGACTCACTGGGCTTTAAGAAGGTCCTTCTCCCTCTTCTCCAGCTCTGCCCTCGCCTTGTTCCTCTCCTCCTCCTCCATGTCCAGCTTGGCCTCCAACGCCTTTCGTTCCTCTTCAATCTTCGCCTGCATTTCCACCATCTTGTCTGGGGAAACCTTCTTCCTTCCTGAGCAGAGACACACAGGGTACCACACCATCAGTGACAGGCTGTTTATAATGCATCTCCTCACACCACATACTTGTCACTATATGTGCATATACTCATTTATATACAGATTAAGATACAGGTATTGGTTTTAATTATTAGTATTATTTAAACTGTGCAGTTTGGTGCAGTTTCATGAATTTAAAGAACAGCAGTTGGTCTTCTGAAGAAGTCCTGACTTGGTAATGCACAGTATTAAATAATTATTGTTAGTGTAAACAAAAAATTTTAAATGAGGGGAAACTATATTAAATGAGGATTGTTGTTACACAATAAATCATGTCAGAGTGGTTACAAAAGTGTGGAACACGGGTGGCAATTAAACATGGACAGACAAAATGGCTGCCAGTTAGTCAGAGTTAGTGAACGGGGGCCATTTTGATCATTTATGTGAGTTAAGACACTGGTGCTACAGGATAGCAGGACCATATAGATTCTTACACCAACCTCTCTCCTCTTGAATAAAGAGGCGTAAAGCAAGTCAGACAGGCATCATACGCACCAGGAGGAGGAGAGAGAGAAAGAGCAACACATCGTTACAGAGTGATCTCAAAAGTCTTATGACTCTACAGAGCGGAAAAACAAATATGGGGCAGGGAGTGGGAAGGTAAAACAGTAAATAGAGAGACCATTTTCAGTAACAGTGCCGAAATGTCATTCAGACATGAAACCAAAAAGATGCAACATGACGTGAGCGATTAGCATCTTTAGGTTAAGGGGTTAAAGGTCACAACAAAGCCTGTCAGATGTGCGGGTTGAAACTGGGGAAATGATTTTCTCATGCAGAAAGAATCTAGGACGCGGCAGCTGTGATCGTTCATGTAATGCAACAGCACTTCAAATGGCGTCAATACTTAAGAGGGATCGGTTCAACCAGGAAGCTAAATTACATGTATCCTGAAAAAAAAAAAAAAAAAAAAAAAACTCATCGGCTCTGCCACACCAGTAACATTTTCATGTAAATTCAAACAGTGTTTGGGACATGAAAAGTGTGGCAGTGGAGGGTGCTGGGAGTTGACAGCGGTGGCAAAGACACAAGGATAGTTATAAAGCCCATTTCACACATGTACTATAAAATTCACTCTTGCACGGTTCAACATCATCACACATGAAGTCAATAACATTGACCATCTTGCAACGAGTCAACGTTCTGCTGGTAAACGTTTAGTCCTGGCGTTCACGTGGATGTTACTTAGACACGTACCGCCCACCTAGACCAGACCAGAAACCCCCACCCCATAGCAATGACACTCCTTGATGGCAGCAACCATCTTCAGCAGGATGCAGCCTGACACGGACGCACAACAACGCTTTAGGAACGACTCAAACAACATGAAAAACAGCAGAAGGTTTTGACCTGGGATTACACAACTCATAGGACCCAAAGGCCCCCACTGACAACATCCTGTTTCCAGACATCACACTGTTTTTGGAGGCACAAGGGGCAATATTAGGAAGGTAGTCACGATGTTAATGCCTGGTCGGTGTATATATTCAACGCAGTCCGCATTTGGAGCAGACAGAGAACGATGGCGTGATGCATGGAAAACAACAAAAAACATGGATGACATCAAATGGCAGTTCTGGTGGATAAATTCTGACTGCACACTTCCGAGTTCCACGTTAAATTTAAAGTGTCGAGCACTTTAATGCTCTCTAAGCATGTTCAAGGTTAAGACAAGGCACCCACTTTACAAAGGAAACACTACTAATGACTGTACTACACAAGACATCAAAGCATCAGGAAATCCCCCACAGAAATCCACCTATATAAATGGCACCAAAAAAACAAGTCACCACGTCTTGTGGTTGGATGCTTTCGTAAAGTGAGGTTACAATTCACATCCTGTGTGTCCAGATGTGTTTCGGAGGAATTCACGAAAAAAAGGTATTACAGGATATTGGGATGTCCTAGATGTGCAACAGTATCGCAGGTACCGACAACATGATGCGACCTTTGATCACCAAATTCATACAATTTCATCATCAGCTCTAAAAAAAAACTCCAACGGAGACACTGTGTTCACGAGAAGCATGACAGAGAATGGCTGTCAGCAGCACAGAAATATAAAAGTGCTGTTCTCTGTGTCCCCCGACAGCCCCCGTTTGAGGCTATAATCCTTAATGCAGTGGCACCGGTTTGAATCAAGTCTGCACCCTTTGCTGTGGGTGGTCAGTCCTCTCTTTCTTATGTTCTATCCCTTCCCACCAACCTATAAAAACAAATGCACGCAAAACCCCATAAATAGTGTTCTAATCAAACATGTCATCAGCCAATGCACTCACCACTTTTCAACATTTTTGATGGCAAGGAACGGCAAACGCGTTGCCTTTGCTCCTGTCTAAAAAATATTTAAGTGGTTACATGTGTGAAAAGGGCTTAAATTTGTGGGCAGGTGGGTTGGTGAGCAGACTGCTGCTCCAACTCACTAGTCTGCGGTCTGTCTTCAGTGAGTGACGGCACCAAGGGGGTGCAGGCAAATTTTGAACTACTACTGCGGCTTTTATCTGGAAAAGAAGCACAGAAAGCACCTCACAAAAGAAAGGCCACGGTGTGAAATGAAGTGTGAAATAATCAGCAGCAGAGATGCTTTTGGCTTGCAGTTCAAGGCAAATTGTTTGTGCTTTATGTGGGTCAAATGAGGCCGCTGTGGTTGGATATACATGCACAACAGATAGAGGTAGATAAAGAAGTAGATCACCATACTCAGGTCTATGATATTATATGCATTATATCAACTAGCTGTTACAAAAGCACTAAAAGAATAATGACAACTGGATAATATAAAGAGTGATCAATTTACACGGCGGTACCTCCCAGGATGACGTCTGTTGCCATGGCTACATACTGTGAATCATCTTTGTCCATTTACATTTAGTACCATCCATATTTAAAAGCAGAAGGTGTCAATACCAGGGAAACTCCTAAATGAGCACAGTATAATGTTTATGGGAGCGTGCTTGTGAGAGAGTAAAGCTCAGCTGGTAAACCACCTTCAGCGCGATCACTATCTGAGGAAGTGAATGCTGACTCAATACAATCATCATACTGATAATAGACATGATATGCACAAATTATATGTGTCAAACACTATTTACCAAACCACATGTTAAACTGCCACAATGCATTTTCAGCCGTAGTGAGTGCATCTTTCACAAACCCTATGGTTATTAATCAAAAACGCGTACCTCTTCTTCTCCTGCGTCCTTCTCCTGCCTCCCCGACTTCGTCGTCACCTTCGTCCATCTCCTCTGACCCGCTGCCCTCTGAGCCAGAGATCTCTTCACCTACGATTGTACAAAGCGACATTTACAAAAGCCCTGCTGCAAAATGCATGCAACCCCAGGAGAATCCTTAGCGCCTCGGTGTCTGGTTTCCTTACCTTCTTCCAGTTTCTTCTTCAGATCCTCAATCTCCTTCTGAAACTGGCGCAGCAGGGCATCCTTGGGATCTTCGTTGATTCTGGCTTTGTTTTTGATGTTCTTAGCCCTGTTAGCATAGCGCAAAGTACTGATGGTCTCATCGTAGTTGTAGTCTGCGGGGCCGATGTTTGCGCACTGGTGGGGAGACACATTTTAAAAAGTGATCAAAAAACTGTCTACTGCTAAATGCCAACAATGAATATTGTGAAATGCCTAGCAAATGTGCATGCTTTTTCATTGAAAACGGTCCGTTTGACAAGGTAGTGCTACTCATTTGGGCTAAAGAAAAACACAATAAAACCCTGGTGCAGGCTGTTTGTGGTCTGAAAACAAACGGTTCAACCGCAGCACTTTGTGATGGTATATTTGTGATTTTAGCAGGAAAACGGCAGCTTAAACACTAATAAATCTGTCGTTTGTGAACAGTTTTTGATGAATCTGTGTGCGGCAAAGCGGTAAAGTGGTTAAACTGATGCCTCAATATTCTAACTCACTGTGCTTGCATGGATTTTCTCCCACAGTCCAAAAGACATACTCATTAAATAGGTGATTAGAACTGGTGATTCTAAATTGGCTGTAGGTGTGTGAGCGTGATTGGTTGTGTCTTTCTGTGATAGCCCTGTGTTAGACTGGCGACATGACTAGGGTGTATCCCGCCTCTGGCCCAGTGAGACCCTCTCCCCATGGTTAACAAGTATTTTCAACACCAGCACAAAGGTTTCTAAACTTCAACTGTACCATCATCGTCTTGGAGTTTCCTCCGAGTGAATCTTGAAGCAGACGGGTGAGTTTTGAGTTTCTGTAAGGAACGTGTGTGCTCTTGCCATCCACCAGGGCAGAGATGACGTTGCCCAGCGTGGAGAGGGAGAGATTGATCTTAGTCGCCTCCTTTAAACGCTGACCTGTGGCTCCGGTCTTGCCCTGTCTTTCCGAACCCTGTAGGTAGCAAGCGAATTAGTTGTGCTGAGGCAGCTCATAAGCGATGAGGCATATCTGCTGTGGCATCACTGTCATCTCATTTTCAAGGTAGTTTACTTTATCTCAGATACGTACCGCCAGATCAACCAGATGCAGTTTTCCCATGCGCACATGCTGGTTTCCATCCACACCCTTCTCACTGCACTCGATGGTGATGGTGAAAATAGCATGAGAACGGGAGCTGTGCTCATTCATGTTTGTGGCACCAACAGACCCTAAACAAAACAAGGTGACACTTGATCGGGCGGCAAAACTGTGAGGGCATTCAGAAAATGTTTTAAACGAGCCATAAAAATAGACAGTGAAGTGACTATCTTTCTAATTTCTAAAATTTCATTCAGCATGCAGATTGCTTAACCCCCTGCAGGATTCACACATTTCTTATTATAGCAAAACCGGAATTCCTGATTTCAAAGAAAGAAGACAAACCACACGTTGATCTATTTCCATCTTACTGCTGTCAGTTATTCTGCTTACGGTTTTTGTGGCCGAGTGTCATAATTCGGTCCATATCATCAGCGTTGTTCACAACGTAACCAGAAAGGTCTTTGATGTAAACACCTACATCCGGCCTTTCTTTCACCTGTCACACAAAAAAAGACATTTATCATGGAAAACTACTGTGTAGGTCTACCTAAGCTATCATCCTGAAGATGACTGTGATGCCCTTTATGACAATTCTACTAAATTAGTCATCGAATGTAATTACTCTTTTACCTCAAGCCTCTGCATCTGGTCTTTTCCCAACAAGTCACGCACTTCTTCATTGTAAATTTCCAGGTAGGAAACGCGAACTAAAAATCTGTGGAAGGTAAAAGCATTTAAAAGTGAGATAAATGCTTTGTTCATATGAAGTCTCAATTAGAAAAAGCATAATTTAAAAACGTAGAAACAGTGTAATACTCTAAAAAAAACAAACAAAAAAAACCCACTCCCTTAAATTTTATAATCCATTTCACAGATGGACAATGTGTCCTTAAAATACTATTTCCAAATTATTGGCATTTTTAAATCTTGCATTTTCCAATAATGTGTTTCTACGTACTTGTTTTTATTAAGCTTTTTATTATTATTATTCATGCTTTTATTTTGCTTATTTGTATTAGAATAGAATAGAAAATCCTTATTAGGCTTTTGATTAGTATTCATGCTTTTATTTTGCTTATTTGTATTAGAATAGAATAGAAAATACTTTATTTGTCCCTCAATGGGGAGAATGCAGTTTGCAAGAGTATACATAGGGGCAGAAAAGTAACTAGAATAAAAAGTGTGTAAAAGATAATTAATAAGATAAAAACACAACAGAATAAACAATATACAAGTATTGGTATACATACAAAACGTATTGAAATGCAACAAAAGTAATTGATAAGACATTTTAGGAATTTTACATACATGTTTAGATCATGTTATGCATGAATTGTGCTATATAACTTATCTTATTAAAATTACCATTAAAATGTATTAATATTAATAAATCTGCACACACTCCCACAACATATAACATGGTCAATAGTATTTATCTAGTTTGTGATATTCACAACGATAGTAGTGATCATGCAGTAGTGACTGAGTGCTCTCCTACCTGGTGTCGCCCTCTGCCTTGGCGATGTGACCAAAAATATGAGCGAAGGAATTTGGGATTATCCCGCGGAGCTCTGGCACTGCTCTTACACCCTCCATGGTAAATGTTTTTCCTGTGCCAGTTTGTCCATATGCAAAAATCGTTCCTGAAATGGACAGTGAATAATAAAACAAAATTGCATCATCAGTGGAAACACATAATGGGAAACGAGAGATGAATGTTACTGTTGGTTGAAAGTCTGTTATCATCAAATATGAAATGATGATTTATTAGTGAAGTAAGTGACGGTGTAGTCACATTGAATGTACCATTGTATCCCTCTAACACTGAGTCGACGATGGGGCGGGCTGTGAGATTGTACACATCCAACTGTTTACTCTCTTGTCCGAACACGGTGTCAAATGTGAAGGTCTTAGGGGGCTCGTGGGGGGTCTCCAGCTTGTTCACCGTTATGGTCCCTCGGATCTCGTCCACTAGGACAGCCTGTTTGTGGCCCATCATCTTCTCTTTCTGGTTGAGAGGACGACATCTCACCACAACCTTAACGTTATCGCTGACCTCCGGTTTGTCATGTTTATTGCTCTGGGGGGGAAAGGACCATAATAAGAGACCATTGTGTCACAGGGTATGGGTTTCATGCAGTGTATAGCCAGTGTTTCTATTCACTGTTGTGGACCTACAGGCAGAGTTGTCATGCTGTTAATTAAACCAAGCCAACAGTGCAGCTAGGTAAGCTAAGGTTAGCATTACTGCTTTGAACGTTTGTTTGGTTGCTAGGCGACAATCAAGCAAACGCCATTATCATTAACATTAGGCAACACAAGCGGGCATCTAATTTAAGGTGTCCCGTAAAACCTAACATCTGTGGCGACTACAATTTCCCAGCAACCTACGTCAGTGGGAAATGGCAAGCTAACAATGCTAACCGGTTAGCATCACATCAGCAGAGGAAGGGAGGTACCCAACAAAAATGCAAACAGGCGTGGCGACTTACCGGCATGGCGAGACCACACAAAGGCAATTATAATGTATGTATGATCAAATAAAATGTTTCTAAGGCTTTGTTCATTTGATTAAAGGCAAGCAGAAGAATTAAAATGTCAGCGGTGTGTCCATATCATCAAAGGCTCACATCCGATAGCCTGTTGTCAGGGCTGCGCTGGTGTGCGCATGCGCCGCAGGGGACGGTGCAGCGCATACTGGTTAGTGCTGCACTGGTTTAGTAAATAGCGCCATTGTTCATGTATTTAATTGGAGGGGGTTTCATTTCTAGGCAATGGAAGTGCATGTGATGGACATAAGTGGATCATGCCGTTAATGAGCCACATGAAAAAACAAAACAAAAGCGAAACAATTAATAAATACTGTTCTCCATTCTGTGTATGACATCCCTCTCATTGGGCTTCCCATGATATATATGTGATATATGATATATATGACACTTCAAGTAAGACGCCAAACCATTTATGTTCTGGAGGTATGCTTTATTACCACATAAGCAGTACAGATATTTTGCTTCATAATTTCTCTAAATATATACAAATGTAGTTTGTTTCCTTTGTGGGTTTCGACAAAGGCACTGTCCATTGTGTGTAACATAGGTTTGAATCAAGGAACAGTCATCAAGTGGGTGGCTTTGTGCAAAATCTAATGTGTAACAAACATGCACACACGTGGAGGGACATAAAATATATATATATATCTCCAAATATTTAAACTGAACTCTTAATATGCACAAAAATAAACATATTTGATAGGATTGTCATTTGGCAGTATTAACCTTTGGACATCCACACGAATCTTGTTTAGAAGGTTGATCAAGTCATTTGGCAGCCTGAACTCATGGAATACAGAAATATATTCTACTATAGTATAAATACACAGTCAGCTAAGCCTCTCAAGAGCTTGAAGAACACTAGTGTGGAATAAGCCCGTCTGCCCACTGCTCTCCTGAGTAACGAGAACCCGCCCATCAGGTCGAGGTCTGTGAACGAGGACAAGCTCTCCTTGAAGCAGACTGAGCTCTGAGTCTGTCTGGGCTAAGTGTGTTGTGGTCACTCTGTGTCTGGAAAAAAAGAAAATCAAATGATGAGGAGATTTTCTCAATCCTACCTCAGATATTGAATAATTAAATACGGTTCTCTACTCTCAAGTGCGAACACACAGATCCTGAATACCTGCTGGGGCTGAACTGAGCTGACGCTGCTGATAGCGGCGACTGCGAGGATATTTGTTTCTGTGGATTAGAGTTTAGATCCGAGGTGGCAGTTTCGAGGCCTTTCCTGAGGATAGGGCCCTTTCCTTCTTTGAGGATGATCCCTGGTCCATCTCTTCCCAGGGTCAGTGATGGAGCCCACACCTCTAAAGGAGGGGGCCCAACGCGGCTGTTAGAGGACGGAACCTGATTTCCCGATGACCAAGAGGAGGTCCGACGTCTCGGGAGAGGTGAGTCTTCATCTGTGAGGAACCGCACTGACTTTGCAGGCTACGGAAGTAAAAACATTTGCTATTAGTCTCATGAATAATAGGAATAGTTTGAGAACACTGGACAGTGTACGTACATGCTTCAAATCACCAGTTACCTTGTCTGTATTGTTCTTGTGTGTGTCAGGTCTGACTAGAATTGACTGAGGCCCGTTGGAAGGCTGTCTCTCGTAGTGTGAAGCAGCGTAGTCCCTGTCCTTCATAAATGTGGCAGTAGAGGGCGCTGCTGGCTCAGTCATCCAGCCCAGCGGTCTGCCACTGGGTAGGACGCTGCTGTTCTTCTTCCTCTGAAGGGCAGGTGAGTAGCCAGACGTCTGAACTTGTGCAAAATGTTGCGAGTTGGACGGGGCGTTGACATGGGACATGTGAGAAAGGCGATTTGAGGCTGAAGCAAACAACAAAACAAAAAGCAATAATTAAAAATATTCTCACATATGACGAAATTTGTCATTTAATGAAGCCGTACGATGAAGTTGTTCAACCCTCACCTCTATGTGGGTTAAAAATACGCCTCACACTCTCCCAACCTTGTGAACCCCCGTAGAAGGACGGCTTTCCGCTGCCAGTGGACGACATTGCATGCTGTGCTCCATTTGGCACAGATGGGACTTGTCCTGTTGAGTATATCGCTCCATCACTGCTCACCCTGTCAAGAGCAAGGACCACAGCAGGATTCTTGGCAGCGGTGGATTTCTTTCCATCTACTGTGTTATACTGTGAGGACGCACTAGCTGCTTTGGTCTCCACAAGTCTGGCTGAGGTTCTGTAGTTGGGAAATGAGACACATTAGTGTAAGCCACCTGCAGAATATCATGTTATACTGTAGAGGAAGTTTGAGTCTGACTGTTAATCATTTTAACCAAGCACAAGCCGCTGCCTTATATGTCGTGTTGTGTGCAGTATGGAATGTCCTGCCCACACAAAAATTACTGTCAGGATACAAATGTCACTTTGCCCCCACTTTCTGCAGTCAGAGATCACAGCCTCTAACCTCAGCACAGGCGTGATGTAGTTGCTGGGCAGAATGCCGACTTTTCCCGTCCTGAGCGACAACCCACGCAGCCAGCCTTCTTTGAACTGTCCGTAGACTCCCACCATCTCTCCTTTCCTCAGCTCCAGCTCCTCTGGTCGCCGTGGTTTGTAGGAGTACAGGACGGCACACCTGAGGACGGTTTACTTGTTACTATCACACTTTTTACAGTACGTATCCAGATCGTGCCAGATTTCCACGCGTATTTCGTGAGAGGCCGAGTCGCTAGTTTCTTGTCATGTTCCCCTCCTGCACATTAGCATTCATTATCATACCATTAATGGAACGTTTAAAGCGGTGACTCACACACTGATGGAGAGCTGCTGTGTGGAGGAGTTTTTGCTGTCAGCAGAGGCAGAGGTCATCTGGGGGTTCAGCAGAGCCATGGAGATGGTGGGAGGGGTCTCGCTGGCCATCTTCTTCTGACTCTGAAATGAGGCGGATCCATTATTATCATATTTAACACAAAGGGTGATGCACGGCATCTTTATCTGAGCACAGCATGAAAACAAGAGCCTACAGCCGAGCCACCAACTATGTGGGAAATTCTGTCACTTTGACAGGTCCTGACAGGAAGGTGGCTCGACATGAAAAAGTCATGGGATCACCGCAGTTATTCAGATTCACCTTCAGGGAAAAAAAAAAAAAAAAAATGCAGTAATTTGATGTTAATTCATGTTAATTCATGTCATAGTGGTGGACTGACCAGACAAGTGTGTCCTAAAAATACTGTAATTTCAGAAGATATTCAGATGATTTTTCTGACTTCTTTTCCGGTGAAAATGAATGCGTTCTAATATAACTGTCCTGCACTAGATCCCTCTTCATGACTGTTACAGTGTTCAGTGCATGTTTAAACAGTGTAAGTAATGTGGTAATTCAACTGTATGGTCATTTTGGAAGCTGTAGTTTGTGGTGCTGTCTAACCGCATTTAATAACACAAGCGTTTCTATTAAATTAGCCTGAAAATAATCGAAACATTATCTTTTCAATTGTACTACAAACCCCAGCCTCTGAAATGAAAACACAGCTGAATCAATGGCTCTCTCAGTTATTTTTAATAAAAGCTGAACACCACTAGGGTACCAGAAGAATTGGCAAGTGAGAGTATTTTTCTATGCAATAAAGACTTTGGATTTTGTCTGAAAGCACCATTAAGAATGGATATTTAATAGCTGGTGGGAACAGGAAGAATGGTTACAGAAAGCAAAAGCAATTTAAGAGGAACGTGTATTCTGTGCATTATTTGACAGATAAGATTATAGAATTTCCATCCTCTTCATAAAACAGTTCATTGATCCTTTATGTGTGGAAGCGTCTGCTGTTTTTTTGTTCAAGTTTCTCCTTTAATCCAAGACCAGTCTGTATACAGTGACCAGCCCATACAATACCCGGCTGGGGAAACTCAACAAACATGGAAACACAGCACCAGGGTGATGACCTTTCTTCCAAATTCACTAGATCCCAAACTGATCAATTATCTGTGGGATGATCCACAGAGGCCGTTCCCCTCAACCCACAGGACCCAAAGCCCCCGACTAACAACATCCTGTTACCAGACACCACAGGTCGGCCTCAGAAGACCCCTGTTCATTCTCTGATGAGTCACAGCTGTTTTGGAGACACAGTGGTGACCTACACAATATTAGGAAGGTGGTCATAATGTTATGCCTTGTCTCTTCTAATGTTTTATTTTACATTCAGCTTACAGAGAAATAATGATGCACACATTAAATGCTGTATAAAATGTAGCCGCAGTAAAAGCATGATGGTTATTTTAGTAAATCAAACCTTTTCTCTTTAAAGAAGGTGTTGCCGGGCTTGAATCAGCAGTGAGTCAGGCCCGCCACAGTCATTAAGTGACAGACAGTAACACTGAGGTGTGTCTCCCAACCATCAACTGTACAGTGTGAAGTTGAATACCTAATGAGGCAATTACCCTACTGTGGAAGATTTGACCTTTTTTTATTTCGTCCTTTGGACAAACATGTTAAGTTTTTCCTTCACCAAGACTTATCATCGCAGTAACGTTCACAGATGTTTGCTGCTATTTACGGCCCAGCCATTCAGCTACTGGTTCAAGCATTAACGCTGACTTGAGGGCAGAAGGTTTGCTCTATACAGTATGTGTAGATTCTCACTACAACTGAAAAGCACTAAGACGCTCATTATCAAGATGCATCCAGTCTCACTTCAAAGGCAGTGCTGTGAGGCAGAAGTAAAAGGAGACGAAGTTAGGAAGCATGTCCTGAAGACACATCTGCTTTTTGTTATATATGAGAGTGGGTGGATGAGTACTGCCGTGTTTCTTCATCTATATGGCTTTTATGATATCCATATGAGACGTACACCTAAAGCAGCAATGGCCATAGGAAAGTAATAATTAATGGCATCATATCATTTTTACACTAGATTTGTAAAAAATCACTATTTTTTAACATCAAAGCACTTGTCATCTTCGTACAAATGTTGTGTAATGCACATAAATAAATAAATAAATAATAATTCTTCACGTATTAAATTATTTAAATCTTCGCATGAGTCTGTGTCCTCCTTCTATTCTTGGACCGGGCTTTTTCCAGATACAACGAGCACGCTTCGGTTACGCTGCAGTCACGCAATGTCCAGGTGCATTGACCCAGTATACAACTGACTAGATTCACACACCGAGGTCAGAACTCTGCAATTAGTCGGACTGGAAATGATTTAGCCGTGCTCCTGCAGTGAGAATCCCAGCTGGCATAAATAAGAAAGACAGTTTGTATGGACTTGTGAAATTAAAATGAATGAATATAGATAATCAATAATAGATCATTTGTTTAATTGCTCATTAATGTTAAATGCAGGTTCATCCTGTTACTTATTAAAAAGTATTAGAAGAGTTTACTGCAGGTCATTTTCATTCTAAATAATTTGTACATTTTCTCCAAATTCTTTCAGAACTCCATCCTCAAAGCGAACGGTGGATTTGTAGTTACAATAGTGCATTTGGCTTCAAACACAGCTGATTTACATTATACATTTTACCTTCATGTCCATACAAGCAGCACAAAGCCTATTTACTTGTTCTGGGCAAGAAAAATACTACTGTTAGAAACTCATGGGTACTTTTTCATAACTCAAGTTGTCAAAAAAAAAAAAAAAAAGCCAGCAACATTTTCTGTTGAAAAACCCCCAAAACACATTCAACACCCGCTCATAAAGTGTGCGTAAGTTTTAAACAGTGAATTATTTATGTAATGTTTTCAGTTACGCCGGTGAATTAGACTTCTAGCCAGGCTGCAGCTGGGTGTCGTTGTGCTGGGAACAACTACACATCCCTGTGAGCTACTAACATCAGGCTTGCTGGAGACGAGCCAGGCCTGCACCCGGAATCAGAGGCCGCCAGCGTGTCATGGAAGTGTGACTCCTGTCCAGCTTGATCTCAACTCGCTGTGGCATGGCGTCGACATCACCAACAGTAATGTCACAGACAGAACCACGGCGGGTGCAGTTTTCATCAGTCGCTCTCCACTGAATGCAAAAGACCTCGGGCTTGTTGGGAAAATGGCTGGCTGTCAAATGAAAGTCTGAATTTTTATGTGTAATTATTTCTAATTGTTAAATTTATTCTCAAGATACAATAGACCCCATTCACGGTTTGTAAACAATGTGACGTGTTTTGATGGGCGAGGCTTAACTGGAAGCAAAAGGTCTCAAACACTATAGCTTGAAAACGGCGATTAGCATATTTCAAGAGATATGTTTTGGCAAGAATGGACAAGGGAAACGTATATTTTAGAGAATATAGTAATACACTCAAAAAACGAATTGTTGCCTTAATCGGACTATAACAGGAGAATTTAAGTGCATGTAAACACGTCACTCAGATTAAAATGAAGTAAATGAAGAAATGAAGTTCTCATTATCGATTGAGACACCCAGATAATGCGATTGAATCAGACTTTTCAATCGGATAATGCGTGTGCGCATGCTCCACGACCGCTGCGCTGGCGTGTGAACCCGGAACAAAAACGTCCAAGAAAGCCAGTCGCAGAAGAAGAAGAAACGGAGCCGTCTGAGGGATATCGCGGATCTTACCTGCACCAGAAGTAGCGCGAACATTTACGTACAAGATTAAACAATTTACTATTATCCGTCTGGTTGTTGTTTGAAATGCCGGTCTGCTGCATGAACGACTCTAGTTTATTATATCGCGTAATAGGTCAACCCGGAAATCGGGCCGTATTAATATGGTATTAACCCGCTGAAAAGACACGTATCGCCACCTAGTGTGGAAGAGGAGAACAGTTATTCGATACGTACACTTACACTGTCACTCACTGGATGGACAATTTAACCGAAGGAGGACACAGAGGGGACTAAGCCTGGTCTGTCTTTATCAAGTGAAACCTCTCCAGCAAAGATATTACAATAAGTAAGTGGACACACTGTGGAGGGTAACGTAGCTAATGCAACTTCTGCTTGGACACCCCTGAAACATGCAGCTAACGCTGCGTTAGCTCGCGGTTAGCATTAGCATTAACATGTAACAAGAATCCCTTAAATAAGCATTAACTTAATGTAATTTAAGTTCCGATTTATTCCAACCCACGACGTCATCCAGGCTGAAACTGATGACGCATTACATATTAATCTTATCTGAAATCTAAGAAGTGTGCCCCTTGTTGATTTTCTCACTCCAATCCTTTCTTTTAATCGCCAAAGTCAAATCAAAGTTGTCTACACCTGGCAGTGGCTGGTATGTGATAAAACTTCCAAGTTTTTTTTTTTTTTTGTTTTTTTTTTGATTTTTCGGTTTTGCCACGAGAAAATACAGCAAGAAGGCATTTTCATGGTTTCAAAGTGACAGCGCTAGCCTCAAGCTTGCCTCTGTTTTGCCTCCAGCTAACGTCATAGAGATATTGGGGCAACAAAAAACTGCTAGGTAAACTGATGCAAGGCTGTAACAGTCTAACTGTGGCTGATAACATCCCAATGGTATTAAGGTTTAAGCGTAAACACTGCCAAGTCATTATCATGCATTTGTTGAATTATTAAGCAACATGTATTGTAGAATAAAAGTCTAATAGACTGGGCAACTGCATAACATTTGAATTGTTGTGGGATAGTGGTTTAGGGAAGGTCCTCGACTGAGGTGCCTTAAGCAATCACATAAAACCTCAAACTGCACCTCAGTCACCTTGTAAGGCTGTTCACTTCTCCAAGCTCACCTGGAAAAAAATCCTTGTACTTGTATCCATGTATACAAAAGAAAATGGAGTTGATTTGATTCTATTTTTTTTATGTTGCAGAATCTGAACCTAATACAATAGGATATTATGTTCCTGACTGAAAAATGAAAAATGACACATTTAGTGCATTTTCTTTTTGCTTCCGTCAGCTACACCCACTAGTACTCATCAACTAAACCAGGTGAGTTAAAATTAATCTTCTGTGCAGTTTGTTAATAGTGTTATTTTTTTATCCACCCTAACACGTGCAACAAAGGCAAACAGGAGAGCGTGGGACATGTCATTCTGCACATGTCCACACAAGCTTAAAGGCAAATAATCCATGGACGTGTCAGTGCAATCAGGCAACATCGTTTCTATGTGTCACGGTTATTTCTCAAGTCGTGTCTCAAAATGGTCAGTTCGCTCGTTTTGTCATCTGTAAATAGTCAGTAACAGCTGGAACGAGAGACTGATTGAACGATTGCTAAAATCTATTCAATCCTGCTTTCATTCCTTCACAGATACTGTCATTACGTCTAGTATGACCTGCATGGTGCTGAACCACATGGATGAGTCTGTTGCAGCATTACACGATGAACACTGTGATGTGTTGATGCTGCAGGGTTTGAGATTTGAGAACAGCTTCTTCGTTTTCGTCACAAATTTTTTTATTTCTGTAATTTATAAGTTTAGGCTTCTATTCCATGCTCCAACTTGAACATGCAGAGTCAGTTATTTAACCGAATCCTTTCAGATTTTAAGATTCACTTTTGGGGCTTTTATGCAATAGAAACAATGGAGAAAGAAAGGAAACGTGGGAAAGAAAGCGGGGGAGTGACATGTAAACAAAGCTCCGGGCAGCCGAGGCCTCTCTGTTCAGGACATTTGTATCCTGGTGGTATGCGCCTTAACCACGTGCTGCCCGTTTCCGACCAGTTCACAGACTTCAGCTATTATCAGTAATACTAACAATCATTCCAGACGTTCTGGTGTAACAGTGAAGAATGAAATGGGATTGAACTTGCTCTTGCTCTTGGCTCGGCTCTATCCTAAAACTTGCTCTTACGTAACCGTGTCGATACTCGCACTAATACGCATTACTCCATCCACAGTGGGAGTGAAGCTGCGAGCTCTCTGTCAAACAGAGGAGCCAGAGGTGAGAGCCGACGGGAGGCGACACTCAGAATAGCGCGCATGCCGGGCTTGGTCACCGGAGAGCTCAGCCTCGGCTTTTGGGGACACAGCTCTGCACTCCTTCAGAAAAGGGGGAGCGCGCGGCTCGTCTGACATTACTGGCCCACGGATGTGAAAGTGAGTGTTACCTGCTTAGTGAAGAGGAAGGCGCTTGAACGCAGGGGAGAGAGGGGTCTGTTATGTAACTTCACCAGTGACTCATCATCAGCAGCATGAGAGAGATAAGCAGACGCACCGAGGGACTCTCCAAGCCTCCCACTCTCTCCATCTATCCCTCGCTCTCCCTCCTCCTCCTCCTTGTGTTTTGCATTTTTTGCAGCTGTCAAAATTTGTTTTCTCTTCCCAGCTCCTTCCAACTTTTCTACCACACCTTTAACGTGTCCCTGCCTTATCTTCTTGTGAAGTCTCACCCATTTCCCTTCCTGTCTGGCCTCACTCCCGCTTGCACAAGGTTTAGCGGTTTTGACGCCCTGACGCGTATAATGGCAGGGTTAAGCACCGAAAGCACCGAATCAAAGGAAATCATTATCTCGGAGGGCAGGGCAGTTGGCAGCAGGTTTACACCGTTAAACCTTCCAGAGGCTTTCACTAGCTGGCTGTGACTTAACTGCGTGGCTGCAACATTTTGTCACATTGTCTCGCGACTAAATGAATGTGTGCCATGCTATTTAAATTAAAAAAAAAAAAAAATGTGATATGAAACATTTTGAGAAGAGCACCTAGCCCTCATCTGCTTAGTTCTGACAATCACCAAACAGAAAAATGAAATGTGAATTCAAACTTTTGCTTCAGTTTCTTCGAGCAGAAATAACTTAACGATGTCAGCTTTGAGAAAATAAAGACAGTCCTCTAAACCTCTCTGTACGGATGATGCATCCCCCAAAAATATTCAGCTGATTACTCAGACTTGTTCTGGGGATTATCTCAGTCCATTAGAAGAGTGTTTGCACATTCCCCGATGGTTTGAGAAACCAACTCCGTAGAGTATTATCTTTTGTATAATTCTTAGGGGCCACAGTTTGCTCTGAACTAACCCCAAAAAACAATAAAATCACAGAGAACCAATTCTGGGCCGACGGAGGAATTTAAATTGAGAGCCTCTGTGTCTTACGCTTCAACAACTCTATTCAGTACAAGAAACGCTCTTCTATTCTCTCCGGATATACTGTTTCACCATTTGAGAACAACCGTATATATCTCCCTGAGCTGAAGAAAGAAAAAGGACACACACCCTGCTGGACGGTAATTCCTCCGAGGGAAGACTCTGGCCGGCGTCCCAGGACTCATGATTAAATACCTTTCAAAGCCACAGTCCACTCACCTTCAGTCCTTTTGTATCTCGCTCGTTTCCACATCTGTGTTGTCTTTATGAAAGCCGCTTAATCATAACACAAGGGCGAGCCCTCTTTTCTCAGTCATTCCTTCGGTGTGGTGTCATGGTTCCCACCCCGCACCACTAAGGTCAGCTTGATCCCTCGGTGACTTAAATAAACACCTCTATTATCTCTCAGAAAACCACGTTTTGCCAACCCAGACGTGGTTTCAATCGACGCTTGTGAAAGAAAGAGCCTATTGGGTAAAAATAAAAAACCAGCGTGCATTTAAGTGGGAGGCGGGTGACTCACATGTAACAGGTGTCTGTGCGGCTCAGAGTGGCGTCTGGAGCGATGAGAGTTCACTCTGGAGCGGTGCGAGTGGCCCTGGGCGGCGGAGGGCGCGGAGAGACGCGGCGGCTGACCCCGGTGGTTGTTGCCGCCGTTGACGTTGGTCGCCTCCCCCGGCGCCGCTTGGTAAAAGTTGCTGCTGCCGGCCGCGGTCTGCTTCCGCTGGTTGGAGACGGGTAGAGCATTGATGATGGGCGCCTTTGCCGGGACTAGAGGGGCTCCGTAATGGGCGGTCCTGCTCGGTGCGTCAGCGGCCTTGTCTTTGCCCCCGCTCCCGCTCCCGGGCTGATGGTGAAATTCTGCTGACTCACCCCCGCGCCGACTCTTCCCCTTTAGCAGTTTGGAAGCGGCGGAGTTTGGCTGAAACGGACGAACACACGCAAAGAGAAGCTACAGTAAAAAAAAACATCTGGGTGAAGCCTAACACGGAGCAGTACATCTCCAGGAAAATCCTCTCTAACACGCTCCAAAGGAACGGCTAAATACACCCACTTATCTACCACTCGACTCACCCCTACTACTTGTTGGACAGGCAGGCAGGGAGCATGATAAGTACCAGCCAATAAGCCGGGGAGGGATGACTGGTGCTGAGAAAGGAGACGCACAGAGAGGCAGGCGCGCGGACAGGCATGGCAGGGTTAATGCTTTCACTCCCCACAGTGATGTGCTGTTATGCCACCCAAGCAGAGAAAGCATTACTGTGCCTTCACGCCTGGCTGCACGACACAAGGAGAGGCAGGCTCGGGAAGGAGACGGGAGAGGAGGGGAGGAAAGTGAAAGGAGAAAGAATGGGTGGAAGAAGAGCATCACCGAGGCAGCGCCTTAAGAGAAGACACATGTGAAAGGGAGATATATTGGGGGGGGGGGGGGGGGGGGGGGGGGGGGGACATGTCAAAACAAATGACAAGTTACGGAAGAAAAAGAGATCTTAACCCCGCAGCCTGAAAAAGTACAATTTTCCCCCCGGCGTGGATGAAGTTAATTCCTGGAGGCAGAAAGCACAGAGGAAAACAAATGACAAGTCAGCCAGCTAAGCAAGCCCTGCAAACCTGAGTAAGCCACACAGTCACACGCTAATGAGCCGCTGCAGACACAGCAGGGCTTCAGAGATAAGCTTCCTGCCTCAGCACTTTGCAGCGCGGGAGTGACATTCACTGATGAATCAAAAGATTTCTATGAAAATCAAGGTAGCGTCCCGCCAGTGACCTGGAATGTGCGACACTCGGCGAGGACGGTTCGGCCGATTGCGAGCGCTTGCGCCGTCAGAGCGAGGTGCCAAACGGCCCGGCGCCGCACTCGATCACGCCCAACGGGCCGCGGCCTGCGTTCGAGGAAGGAAAGGGATGCCTCACCTCCAGAAACTGCTGAGGGCAAATTCCAACTCTCTCCCCTAGTTTGGCTTCGACCCAGTGCTCGTCCACTCGCCTGACGACGGCCAGGATGTCTCCCTGCGCGGGGGAAACAAGTAGCAGACACACAGAAAACAGAAGGTCATAACAGAGCGCGCTCAGCCGGGAGACTGAGCACTCAGCCCTGCGTTCCTCCAGCAGCATGTGACATCAGCTCTCTTTGTGTCTGCGGGCCCGGTCCTTTCTGCGGCCTGCCTCTAAAAAAACCATTTGACCACCCGCATTTTCGAAAAAGGCCAAGCTCAAGTGTGCTTTAATGGAGAAGGCCCTTACGTAACTGCCTCAAAAATTCCTTCAGGCTAAGTAACAGCCACCGAGGGAGAGGTCTGAGACGAGAGACCAATGTGTCTCCGCTTTCAGTCTCGGGCAAAAGAACACGGAGCAGTGACGATTACACATACGCGCAACTGGGAACTCCTTGTGCTACACACAATCAAAGGCTGCTAAAGAATTCACGTCTAAACGATCAATGCGGAGTTGCACCATCCACCCATGTTTTTTTCATTCATTTTTCCATTTTCACTTTTTTTCTATTAATACTATCCGTCATGCAACACGTACTATCATGCACTCTTGTTTGTATCACGTATACATGCTGCACTTTGGCTTTATCAATAGGCATGTCACGTAGCCGCTTAGACTGCGGATCAGATCCTTGGGTTGTGTGTGTGTGTCAAAACGACAATAAAGCCGAATTTGATCTGATGTGTGAATTTAGCTGTTTATTTCTGATTCATCTCCGCCTTTCTGTTCTGACCTCAAGCAGATGGCAGTCCCCGATTTTAAAAAAAGGAGTTCCTCCCTTCCTTTCCGCAGTGCTTGTTCTGGGAGTTTCAGGTATAAATAAAAGATACTCTAAATAAAACTTGATTCAACTGATATGGGAGCAGGGAACCTACCACGCTTATCCAATAAGCTCGGAGGCTGTTTGAAACATCGTAAAGTTACCATTTTGTGCTAAGTAAATAAATGATTTTGTCCTTAAAAAGTTAAAATCAATTTAAAATAAATTATTCACCGTTATCTCTTTTATTTTACTAGACAATACTTTTCTTTTAATAATCTCTTCATTTTATTTTATTTTAATCTAATCTCGTTTTATTTTATCTTTCTTTTTACTTGTGGTTTTTAAGAGTGTTCCCTTTATGTGCAACTAAGCTACTGTGACCAAGTAATTCCCCCATGTGGATCACTAAAGTTTGTCTAAGTCTAAGTCAGATCAGCTGCTAAAAAGTGTATTATGATATTAACCACAGTTCAGGTTCGAACCATGAGACTAAAAAACAGTAAAACGCTTATCGAATACAGTCGTCTATTCTATCGCTATTTTCCCCTTTAAGTTAATGTTTCGTTTCTGCTTTGTACACGTGAGTCGTGCACGAAGTGTCCTGACCTCACATGATGTCGGTAAAACACGTAGTAAAACGTGAAGCTAAGTGTAAATATACATGCGGCTGAATGAAAAGGAGAGTTTTCCTGTCGTGTCAATAGTTTTGGTGGCAGACCTTGAGGAAGCTGAGACAATATTTACTGTCTTCCACATTCAGGTCCTCTGGGTTAAAGTCGCACAGCGCCCTGCAGAGAGCCGGCGTCTGGGACGGCTGGAGGGGCTGCAGCGCGGTGACCGACGCGCCGCTGCCGTCACACGACTCTTCGTAGCGCCAGTTGTCGTCCGCCTTGTGTTTAGCGGCGATGCCGTTCCCAGGCGCGAGGACGGGCTCTCCCGACACATCACCGCGTTGGTTATACATCGAGGCTCTGAGAGCGGCCTGTAGGGCAGAAGAGAGTCAAACGTTAGCTTCGGTATGCGGAGGTTGCTGCTTTTTGAGTGTGAGTAGACAAAATGGCGCCGTGCCGACAAAGTGACGAAGTGGGTCATTTTTGTCGGTTGACATTTAGAAAAAACGGGGAAATATCCTGCTCCAGAAACACATTTTGGATAAAAAGCTGCGAGTTTCACTTCCTTTAGAGCATCGCTCTAAAGGTTGTTCGTAACAGTTAATAAAAGTGTGAAATGGCAGGCCTCAGCAAGTTTTTAACACATTTTCTACAGACACCAGAGCACCCTGATCTTATCTAGGCATGCAGATTAGTTTGATATGACACATCCTGTTCCTCTCGAAACAAGATATCAAGAATTCACTCGGCCTTCACTGTTTCTGTTGCTGATGCTGAGAGATACTGATGGAGCACAAAAAAACAAATTAACATGGACTTCGTCTCACTTCACAGACAGTAAATGTCAAATTTTCTACATCTTCACTTTTACTGAATAATCCAGCGCGAAATTCGTCAATGATTCACTTTAAAAGAGGTTTTGAATCTGTGAATAATAAGAATCGGCGTCCACATCCGCTATGGGCCCGATCCATCTCAGGCTGAGCTTACATTTAATCAGGCCTGATAATTTATTCTACGTCTATTTAGCAGCTTTAGCAGCAAATTTATCACAAATTGATCAGAAGCTCTCGTGAACTTGGTTGTGCTTCTTGAACTCTGACTTGACTCAGACCAATAGTTTCAGGTAAGCTTTTGAACTCTCTGAAGAGTTCTTATTTTGATGCACAAAAGATCTGAGAAGGAGGATCTTTGTGCTTCTCATCACCTTGGATCAGTGGAAAGGTGCACAGTGATTTACTGAATGACTAACAAGTGGCTACGTTTTTTTTTGTAGTTTTCTTATATGTATACATAAAAAAAAAACTGTATGCATGCATTATGTTTTCATGTTACCTGCAAGTAATTTTGATGCGGTTCATCCATTCATGTGAATGTAGAATCACAGGGTCAGGGTATGATCAAAGGTCAATGGTCACTATGAACTTAAAAAACGTGTTTTGGGGTGTGATTTCACTCTGAGATAACGATGTTCTGCAAAAACAAATGTCTACACACACACACACACACACACACACACACACACACGTGGCATGTAGAGGTTTAGCAGCAGAGGTCAAGAGACAACTTGCTGAAGGTTCACCAAAATTGGACAATAGAAGATTGGAAAAACGTTGCCTGGTCTGACGAGTCTCGATTTCAGTTGCAACATTCGGATGGCAGGGGCAGAATTGGGCGTAAACAACATGAAAGCATGGATCCATCCTGCCTTGTATCAGCAGTTCAGGCTGCTGGTGGTGATTGTGTAATGGTGTTAGGGATATTTTCTCGGCACACTTTGAGCTCCTTAGTACAAACTGAGCACTGAGAACCCGTTTAATCCCACTGGCAACAATAGTTGCTGCACTTTTTGGAAGCTCTTGAAGCGTTAGTTTGACTTTTGGTAGCTAATAAAGTTTTAAAATTAAAGAATACGGTGTCCCCTATAGCATATATCAATATCATGTAACTAGTGTTAATGGCCACATCACTAGGCCTCTTTACTTGCGGCATGCACTTACTTTGCATCAAAAATTTGAGATTAACTGGGTTAAGGCAGCTGTGAAGGCAAAAGGTGGTCCAACCTTTTACTAGCAAGGTGTATATATACACTACGGGTCAAAAGTTTTAGAACACCACACTTTTTCCAGTTTTTATACAGAAAATTATTCAGTTTGTGTCATTGCACTATGAAATGAAAGCATAGAACAAATAAGCAATTTGAGTTGGAAAAGAAATCATGGAATCAATTCATAGACCAAAATGTATTCTAAACTTTTGACTCATCAAAGTAGCCACCTTTGGCAGATGTAACAGCTGAACACACTCACACACTGGCGTTCCTTCTACAATAGAAATCAAATATTCTTCAGAAAGTTCTTCCCAAGTCTGTTGCAGAAGTTCCCATATATGTGTGGCACTTGCAGGTTGCTTGGCTTTCACTCTTCTGTCCAGTTCATCCCAAACCAGCTCGATGGGGTCTGGAGACTGTGCTGGCCACTCTATGTTTTCAAGCTTACCATCTTTTTTCCTGAGGTAGTTTTGTTATAGCTTGGACTTTTGTTTTGGGTCATTATCTTGCTGTAGGATGAACCTCTGACCATCTAGGTGCATACCAGAGGGTACTGCATGGCGCTGCAGAATGCTGTGGTGGCCGTTTTGGTTCAGGGTGCTTCTCTCTCTTCACAAGTCACTGACCCTGGATCCAGCAAAACAGCCCCAGACCATCACACTTTCTCTTCCATGTTTGACAGTTGATGTCAGACATTGTTGAACCATCCTCTCACCTACTCGACGGCGTACAAAGATCTTGCATGATGAACGGAAGATTCGAAATTTTGACTCAGGAGTCCATAATACCTTCTTCCAGTCTTCAATAGTCCAATGGTGGTGTTTTATGGCCCAGGAGACCCTCTTTGTCTTATTCTGACATCTTAGCAATGGCTTTCTTGCTGCAACTCATCCTGTCAAACCTGCAGCTCGAAGTCTTCTCTTCACAGTGGAAACTGAGACTTGCTTACTACGACTACTATTAAGCTGAGCTTGAAGCTGTTGTCCTGCGAGCCGCCTGTCACACAAGCTGTTAGCTCTCAGAAACTTGTCCTCTGATTCAGTTGTGGCTTTGGGTCAGTCAGACCACTTCCTGTCAGAGTTTTCCCCAGTTTCTGAGAACCTTTTGATGGTGAAGAAAACTGTACTCACTGACACCTTGACTTTCTTTGCAATTTCCCTGTAGAAAAGACCTACATTTTTAAGTGTTATGATGGTCTGTCTCTCTTCCATTGTTAATTGCCTTTTTTCTCGCCATTTTTGTAGCAACACTACTACTTTCTGCAGCACAATACTGTTCACCTGATGCTTATGAGGGTCTGGTACCACAGTGTGTTCCAACGCTGCTTTTATGCAGACAGAGGTTGGAACACCTGTAAGAATTAGTAGCACCAGCTTTCAAGGCCGATTCAACCTTCATTGGTCAGAAGAGCTTTAAATTGTTAACCCACTTCATGTTCCCTGAAAAAGGCCTTTTTGTATAATTCTGAAATGTACATTATTTTTCAGTTTTGTACCATTTCAAGCTTCATTCATTGGGCTTGCATGACTTGAATTGCAATAAGTAACTGGAAAAATTAGGGTGTAAAACTTATGACCGGTAGAGTGTGTGTAGTATAAATATGTCTGTATATATATATATATATATATATATACACATATACAGACACACGCTGTATAGATATATATGAGGGATTGAAGCATACAACCGCAAGGCAGTAATTGTGTTCAATTACAGTTTCCAGGACAGATTTGCATATATATGTATATATTTTACCTTTTTAGAAGGTTTAGGTTTTAAGACGTTCAGAGTAGGTGTTACAGTACAAATGCTTTATGAAGGCCCTTAACTCACAGGAGACATCCCAGTCTCAATAAACACGTCCATCAGTGCCTCCTCATACTATAGACAAAGACTACATCTAAAGACATTACCTATATAATTTTAATTTGCTTTTTTGCTTTTTTTCATACAATATTTACAATTATTTATTAATTTAACATATTTCTTTATTTTTAAGATAAAGCAGATTTCATAAACTAATAACTTAACTGGACTCCTCTCACTGGGCTCATGTGTCTGAGGGCTCAGGAGGATCGGAGGTCTTTGGGAAGCGAATCTGCGCCTCCTGAGTTAACATAATGGGGGTAGAATAATGACACCAGTTGTACAGGTTGGGGGGGATCTCACTGCTTTAGACCCGAGGAAAAAGTGACTCACATTTCACCAGAGGCAACATTTGGAAAAAAGTCAGATCACACTCCAGTTTTTTGCGAGCCACATCACGTCACGCAGCTGAGTAGTAATGAAGTGAAAATAAAAAATACCTGCTTTTGTGAGCACACAATGGTAAGCAAGTAGCACCACAGTATGCAGCCTGATGAAACATCCTGCACTTTGTCGTCAGTAAATAAACAGGGCGTCATAGCGTCGAGCCAGCCACAAAAAAATAGACGTCAACGGATTAATTAGTAGTGCCAGTTATTTCTAAGCCCAGGTACAACACGCAAACTGTTCAATTGTGGGGAAAATTCCCCAGGTGGCTACTTTTATATTTCACAATTACAAAAATGAACCTCCTTAAACCAATCAAGGCCCTATTGTGCATCAACAACACTCCACAACCCTCCCGCTGGTCTATCTACCCTATGACAGATTTCACTTGTTAGGACCGGTGGGATTGCACACGTACGGATAGCACAGCCCAGCTCTGCCAATACTATGCCACAACATTATGACCTAATATTGTGCCTCCACAACAGTTGTGACTCATCAGAGAATGGACATTGGTCTTCTGAGGGTGTCCTGTGGTGTCTGGAAACAGGATGTTGTTAGTGGGGGAGTCTTTGGGTCCTATAAGTGTAGGGGAGGGACCTCTGTGGATCAGGCTTGATGAGTTTGGGATCTAGAGAACTTGGACGCCAGATGTCGTTGCTATGAGGAGGGTGCAGATGACTAAGTAAAATCCACACCAATGCCAGGTCCAAACATTTCTCAGCAGAACACTTAAATGTCACAAGTGGATGATCAGTGTCACCCACTTCACCCGTCAGTGGTTTTAAGTGTATTTTCTCTAGAACGGTCGAGTGAAGTTTAAAAAATACTGTTTGTTTTGGGCAGCGTGAACTTTTCGGCGGAGAGTGGGGGAGTTAGCGGTTGTGACAGCTCGGTTCCTGCTCTGAATCATCATTATCACATCGGCCTTTCTTAAATCCCCTATTGGTTGACCTCTGCGACACGCTATCATATCCTGATGTCACTTCATTTTGTCAGCGGTCAAGAATTACTCCATGCTCTATGGGAGTTCTCTCATTAAAATGTGTGGGTGTGGTAGGACAGGGCGTGGGTAGGTTAAAAATTAGTCAGGACTATATTATTATTCACCATTCAAAAATATTCATAAAATGCCTTCCATCTGATTTTCGAACCACCCTTCTGGTTGCGGAGTATTGTGGATCCTGACCTCCTAATACATAAGCATGCATAAGCTATTAACTATTGTCTGCGTTTACTTTTCAGTCATCCAGGTCGTGGTATATCTAAAAACAAAACTAAAACAAAGGCAGTTGAGTTTTCAGCTTCTTCTTTTCTAAATGACTGGAGGGGAGTTTAAAACACTATCAGGAACATCTGTGGGTGTTGCACATCTGAGGCTCACGCGGCTGTGTTCCGCTAATGAAGCGGATTTGCATTTGGAGAAACTTGTCCAGACACTCTCTGGGTTTAAGGTGTGAACGGGGGCAGATGTTAACATCGTGTTGATAGATGGTGACTCAGTCCAGTTCAGACATGGTTTGCTTTCCCACCGCTGTTACAGCAACAGCTTCTCTCGTCCTTAAAAAACACCTTCAAGAGAACTTGCACAAGTTCTGTGCTGTCTAAACTTAATCAAAATCATATTTTTATTATTTTTTACATCATATTTCTTCTTATTCATTAATCCAATGTCGTTCACTGACCTCATTCTGCCCTTGCTTGTCTCGGTGATGACCCTCCTGCTGCTGCTGCTGCTGCTGCTGCTGTTGTTGATTATCCCTGACTTTCAAGCTGCCCCTGCCCAAAGGCACGGCGTAGCGGCTCGTCTGCACGTTTCTGCCGGAGCCCTGGAGCCCCTCCAGGAGCCGCACAAGCAGGAGGTTCGCAGGGAGCTCGTCCACGGTCCTGGCTGAGACGGGGGCGCAACACTCCGGGCAGAAGAGCTGGGAGTGGGCTGCCTCCTGCCTCTGTAGGCAGGACATGCAGAAAGTGTGCTGGCAGGGCAGGACCTTGGCTGTCGCGTCCAGCTGGTCCAAACACACAGGACACTCCAGCAAGGCCATTACAGCCAGTTCCTCCATTTTAAAAAACCCACCGTTCTTTGACACTAGGTCTCCTGGTTCACCTGACTTACTGTAGTCCAGCATACTGGGAGAAAGAGAGAGGAATGTCAAGCTAAATCACTGACAGAAGTTGAGCTACTTCAATGAAGGAGTTACAACATTAGTGACCAAAGTCTTCCTCTGTAACAACCGACACGATTTGAGGGTTCTCCCATGCGACTCCAGATAGTTTTATGAGGTGAAAGTCCTGCGACAAGACTTTCCAGTGAGCGCCGCACTCCGCTTATGAGGCGGTACAGGTGTCATGTCGGCGCTCACCTGTCCGCACAGGTAAAACAACAACAGGAAATGACCACAAAGGGCGACACAATCCCACACATACGTGTTCCGCAAAGAATGCAAGCCATTAAGCTACTTACACGTGAGCCCGCTGCCCGAATGAGGGTGATACTCCATTAATTCCCAATGCTGTTAACAAATGCGTAACTTCTTCTCCGGCGCCGTCGCCATGACGCAGTGAGCCGCAGACGGGACGGTCGCCTCGAGCGCGGAACGCGAGCTTCGCGTTGTAGAGTCAACGACGACAGTCGCACGCGCTAATATTTACGATAGGAAAACGTGAAACTACAGTTTCGGACAAGCAGGCAACAAGGTTTCAACAGGCACAGTCAGACTCATCCATCAGGAACTAGATCGGATTTCACCGTCACGTCGGAGTCAGTTTAACCCTTCACGGCGGATCTGCTTTTCATTTTCCATTGCCTTTAACGTTAATGACAATTGTCAAGGTGTTATAATATAATAATAATAATAATAATTATAATAATAATTATAATAATAATAATAGTTGAAATCATTGTAAAAAAACAAAGCAAAAAACAACAACAACAACAACAAAAAAACTACTCCTTGAAGAAAAGGCGTTCGACCTCAAACAATGATTTATTAGCTAAAAATAATTTTAAAAGTCATTTTTTGGAACAATTCGGTACTTAGATCTTCAGATATTGCCCTATACTTTTAATTTATTAATTTAAAAATTAATTTATTTAAATGGTTAATTGAGTATAGCTTTGCTGAGTAAAATGTATAGGATACCGAGAAATAAGAGCGCGTCAGTATTTACAGATCTGTCATGTGACATGGTCTCCCTCTGCTGGTGCACAGTCAAGATCTATACTGTGGAAATACTGTGTAAAAGCAAATCACACAAACTCTGCCATGAACCTCCATTAGCCCCCTTTTTTGTTATATAATTTCTGAGAATGTTAGCCTTTGCTTTATATCCAACGCCCATTGTTATTTCCGGAAATGTTAATGGCGGTGCACAAATCATAATCACTGCTTTTAACCATTAGTTTTAATGGTTGTTTGGATTTTTCTGATTTTTTTTTTTTCCCCCAGTCCACACCCCAAATCCTCCGTCCTTCGCATCCCGAGGTTGAATAATTCATCCACGCTAGGCTATGTACTGAAAAGTTCAGGACATCAGTTTGAATTTTTTAAAGAAACATGAATCTTTCATCTGTTTCTTCACGTCAGCAGAACTCGGGGAATTCTAAAAATGTACATATGGCTTTTACGGATAGAGTGAGAGCAACGGAAAAAATATGAGAGGGAGAGAGAGACGTGAGCCATGACTTATTTACATGCTCAGATCAGTGTTGGTGCAGGGCCTTCCTCTCGAGCCTCTCACGGCGACTCGGGCAGAGCGGAGGGGAAGCCTAAGTAGGACCTGGTTTTAGTTTTTTAATATTTGCTGTAATGCTTCCACCCGTGAGTGATTGATCCTCTGTCATCCCGCCAAAGATACTGCGGCGCGGGGGGGGTGTGTAGCTGTTTTGCTATTCAGAGGAAGTCACGGCATAAGTGCTTATCAGTTCCTCGCAGCCCGCCGGTCAGTCTGGCCTCCGCTGTGGAGCCTCGCATGTTGTGGGATGGGGGCCCATGTTTGATGGTTCTGATATATAGTGCATCTGATGGAGAGGGCTCCCCGGGGATAGCTCCGAGCTCGCTGGTCTGTCTCTCAGAATATCATGGCATGCCACAAGTCTCTGTATATGGAAGAGTGCTTCTTTCTCCTCCTTTTCATGTTTTATTTAAAACGCTGTCGTACCCAGAGAGTGCTGCTAAGTCATTGAATGCGATCTGTCTTACCCGGAGGTGGGAAGTAACGAAGTACAAATACTTGGTCACCGCAGTTGAGTAGATTTTTCAGGTACCTGCATTTTACTTGGGTATTTACTTGGGCATTACAGACAGGTATGTTGCTTTTTTTTAACCTCCACGGGTGACGTGACGTAAAAGGCGTGATATGATCGGACACGACTAGGGCTTCGGACTAGAGAAGGAAAGAAGAAGAAGAGGGACAGTTGACCGTGGAAAGGTGTCGAGCGAGAGTTGGTGAGGGAACTTGCAGCAGCATGGAGGAAGGAAGTGAGCCGGGACGGCTACGCTTAAGATGATTTGGAACGGCGAGACCTTTCCCATCCATGGCCTCATTTAAGAGAACTGTTCGGTGCCGTCAACACCAAGAATGATTTCTTGTGCCAACCTAAAATCCACAATCTTCTGGCGTTCATGAAAGCAGAGTTAAAACCAAAGCTGTTGAAAATGATCCAGATGCACATGCAAGTCTAGATTATTCCAGCAGGACTTTTGTCTTTTGCAAAATCATCAACGGATGTATTGTTTCTTTATTTACTTACAGTACATTTCAGAGGCTGTACTTTTGTACTTGAGTAAGTGAGTTAAATCAGTACTTTTACTCTTACCAGAATATTTTTTCTTATCTGTACTTTCACACAAGTACAGGATGTGGACACTTTTGCCACCTCTGGTCTCAGCGTCACCTCTACCTCTTTTGTTTTTTTTCTCCCGATCATTTCACTGTGGCGTATGCGCAGACGAGCGCGTGCGAGCGTATGTGTTTCAGCAGCTTTAATTTGAACCGGGCGTCAGTCAGAGATGGCCTAATCCAAACGCAGCAGCACGATGAGGATTAGCCACAAAATTGAAGAGCACTTTAGGTGTGTCAAAGTCACATAATTAACTCCCTCCTTTCAGAGGGAACTAATCCTCCGCCCAGAATTTATAGTCGCTGTCATGGTTGTGGCGGTTCCCAGGTGCTGATTTGATGACTCACTTTTCAATTGTTTCTCACTTTCCTTTAAAATATGTGTTGAGTCGTTTCAGAACTGTCACAGGGTAAACGTGTGAGTCTGCAGCTTGTGTTTGGAGAAGAAACACTCCTGTTAAACTGGCTCGACTGGAACATCTGCAGCCGTTTGGCCTCTGCGAGTGTGTGTAGACATGTCACCTTTGTATTCAGGTGAAGGGCCCGCTCTCATTCTCTAACAAAGTCCAGGCCGACAGACACACAGCGATGGGTTAATGGCCCGCAGAGCGTTGTCACTCTGGGTCATCTGACTCAGTCGTGACTGCCTCAAACCCCGGGAAGGTAATTTAAGACCAAAGTATATGCAGAGCAGCAGCTAGTTCTGTACCGGATGTTTATTTTAACATCCATCCGTAAAGCAACTTCACTTCTTCTTTTTTTTTTTTTTTTCACCCACAGTTTGTTCTCCGTCCTCCTCTGCTGGCAGATTGAATCCTCTAAATATTTTATATTTGATAAATAAATGAAACAACCTCTTTTCTTACTTCTGGGTAGCGCGCTAAGTTGCTCCCCTACCTACGCATGCAGGAGCTTATTACCGCAGCGCCGACATTGTTTCAGTCATTTCCTAAACGAGGCCTCGGCTCAGGGACATTTTCATTCATTTTTCAAACGTGCATCAGAAGCATCCGTTCTGCCGGCGACAACAGGAATAGCATTTCAAGTGCAGGTGCTCCCGCTCATTACTGAGGTGGGTTTTTTTTTAGGTTTCCTGCAGCATTTCATGAATTAAATATAAAGCGGCTCAGTGCTTCTTTAGGAAAACAATACGTGCACTTCGTCGACGTGAAAAGGTATTGTGCATGTTTGTGTTTACGCGAGACGGCGGGGTGACATCTCAGCCCCGTCGTGTCATTAGTGACCTCCTTTTGACTGTTCTCTCAGCCCGTCACGTCCCCTCCATGCGCCGCTCACGTGGGATGCAGGCTATTTCCAGCTTCCTTGAGAGGCTGCGGGCTGCGTGCATCAGCAGCGCCGAGGGTCACGTGACCCTGCGCCCCACCTCATCATGCGAAAAAGTAGCTAACCTGAGGGGAGCGGAGCCGAGGGGCGGAGCCCTGAGCTGACACACCTGAGCCAAGCTCGGGTTTAAAGCCGCTCTTCGACTCTGCAGAACCGATGCTCTGAAGTTTCTCCGTGTGCAAATGCCTCAGCAGCTGTTTGAGATGTGCATGAGGGGAAACTAAAAATAGGACATGCACACCTCTGAGCCAGCTGCCTCCTCGCCGCCGTTGGGACTGCCTTTGCTTATACCCTCTCCCCTCTGTCAGTCCTCTCGCTCTCCTACTTCTTTCCAAGTCGCTGCTGTTGCCCGGTTTCACTTCATGTTCCCACTTCTTTTCTTGGTCCCCTGAATCAGGCTTTGTGCGGCCGGCCGGTCCTGTGTCAGCACAAAAGAAAGACCCGAAACGCGACACTGCTTCTCCTCACTACACGGTTCATTATGCAACCTGATGAGAAACTACAAGAGAGTGGCTCACGGCTGGAAATGGAAAAAAAAAAAAAAAAAAAGTCCCTGAGTCCCATCTTGAGTCTCCAATCCAGTAATTTTCAAACTCACAGGGATGTTTATGCTCATCCGAAACAAAGAAGATTTAAGTCCAAGCATCAGAAAATGTGTGTTTGAAAAGGATCCTAGAAAAAACGCCTCCAGAACATCTCTGTCTTCTGAGTTTGGCGCGACATCAAGCGCAACTCGGTGCAGTCGGAGCCGCGCCTTTAAACTCAGTTACAGGTTGATGATGAAGCTTCTATCCAACAGACAGACGTCTCATCTCAGAACAATGGTAAATTTTTGGCATTTTCACATACACTGCTTTTGGTGGAAAAGAAAAATGCTGGCAATATGTTTTTTCTAAATTCTAAATCGAATCCCAGGAAAAGCGATAAACTTTTACAATCAGCAGGTTTGAGTGCGGGTTTTCCCACACTTGTTCAAAAATGATTCAGTGGCCGCACCACGGAAACCACAGATCCAATTATATTTCCTGGTAAGAAAATCAGTGATGGACATTTCTGGATGACCCAAAATTATTTGAAATGTCTTATGGACTAGGGCTGTTATTTTAATTACTGATTCATCCGTCGATTGACTCATCGTCCCATAGGTCCAGTCTCCAGGAAGATATAACAGCCTAGAACAACATTCATTTTAGAGGCCAGAAGAGGACACGTTTTACATTTTCTCATCTGCCAATTACTGTGGGACAAACTAAACACGCCCTAAAATTAGACTACAGAACAGATTACGCAACTGCAACACATTATGCTGAAGCAAACCTCGGTTCACCTTTTACACTAAGATCCAGTGGGATTGAGAAAGTCAGGAATGTCTAATAGGGAGCGAGGTCATCTTAAGAAACTGTCTCAGAGGGTGTGTAATCACCAGCCCTGTGATCAATAGTAACACCTCACCGGATAAAGGAAGTAATTGGTCTCTTAATAACTGGGTGTAACCCTCAGCCGCCTTTACGTGACTGAATTGAAGCTGTGTACAGCGGTAAAACATGTGAGAATGGTTTTCTTTTTCTCAAATAAAACAAGTGAATGTGAATAGTTTGTCCTCGATTTAGGACTGAAATGGAAATCGGTTTAGCACTCAACAGAAGTTGAGAAGTTGAAGGCCTCGCTTTTATCCTTTGGTCCACACATGTTTGGCCGCATTTTTAATGTTTATAAAAACATTTAGATCATCCGTATCAGTGTGACGCACGGGCATGCATGGTCCCGGCTCACTACTAGTGTTTACTGATGATGCGCCAGAGGACGGGCTCAGATTCGGCTAAATGAAGCTAGGACGGAAGAAGCACAGATAACAGATAGGCAATGACCCAAAACATGCTCTGAGAATAACCCAGAAGTTTTAGAAAAGAATGTTTTGCAGCGGCTGAGCTACCCGCATAAGCTCCGCCCGATCGAGCTCGGATTTCAAAACTTTCCGAACGGCAGCAGTAAAGTCCTGGAAGAGAAAGAAAAGAAAAGAAAGACACAAACTCACAAGTCAGAGAGTCACTGCCTGCAGATGATCATTTTATTTGTGGTTTAATTAGTCAAATCACGCTTGAAGCCCTGAGCCCCCGTGCACAAAAATGGTTGTAATTCCTACACCTTTCCTCCAGTTTGAACGCGAATGGCCCCATTCTGCACTTTAAGCTGTTATCCATTATTAACTGTAACTCGAATATGTTTTGACAAGCAGCTGAAATAACACATGCACATCCTTTCAGACTCTTACATGGCTGATTTTATGCACCGGTCCTGAATGCAGATGTAATTTGTAAGAATGCTGAGCATGCTTTGTGCATTAGCTGAAAATAGTCCCCAACAAATGTGTTATTTATATTTATCCTAAGTGAGTAATGTTTGATGTGCATGTGTTGTTGTTTTTTTCTTTTCTTTTAGTTTAAAATTAAAAGTATAAATGTGTGACCTGTTTTTAAAGCTTCAGAGGACTAGGGACTAACGCCAGGCGTATCCGCTAAGCAGAGCAGAGGTACAAAACGTCTTTTTTGTATTCTGCAGAGCATCGACTCAAAGGTGAGGCGCTGTGACAAACAAAGATTCAGCCGAAATCCTTCATGGACAAAAATCGAGGCGACCTTCCGCTGAAATCTGCGCGCACGTATGTTCCTCGGCATCTGAATAAGAAAGGAAGTGGCCTCTGTTCATCCCCTCAAGACTCTGCGAAACGGGAATATTTGTAAACGCACTAACATGATTATCATGGCGTGCCGTGTGTGTGTGCGCACGTGTGCGCGCGTGCGGATGATGAAAGTAATTCACGTCTGAAATGTCTCGCCGAGTCCCTTTCACTCATCTCCTGTGGAACAAACACCCTCAATCACGCCCTTTGATGTGCCTTTGTGTGCGTCTAATTCCCATTCAGTAGGCAGACACATGTGTCGCACTGTTTGCTCGGTGTCAATTTTGGAGAAAGACTGCGAGCGTTCAAAATAGGTTATGCAACCTCCTCCTTTCACTTTCTGCTTCGTCGTTATTCATGCACGCTCATTGCAAACGCACATCTGGGATCCGGCGCTGCAACAATCCGTACCTGTTGGACTGGCAAAAAAAAACAAAACAAGGTTTGAGGCACAAGAAAAGGTGTGAGGAAATATTAAAAAAGAAAGAAAGAAAGAAAAACCGCCCTGTGACCTTCTACGATAAGTGGTGGATGAGGTCACGACTGTGATGAAAAGTGTGTCAGCAGTGATTAAGGTGAATGCCATAGAGGCCAGATCATGGGTTCTGTTAAGCCATGGATATAATTTGTATGGTGCACAAAACCGGGGAAATGTCACCAGTCCCTTGGAGGGGTTTATACATTTGCTGAAGGCTCCTACACACACACACACAGTAGGAGCGGCAGCAGCAGCAGAATATGGCTTTGTCACACTCATTTTCTCTCGTGGAGTGTTTTTTCCCGCTCTGGATGGCGGTCAACCATTAGAAAAGACCAGCGCGTTAAAAATAACAAAATCAAGGGAGAGTGCGGTTTTCTTCATCCTGCGCTTAAATCTCGTCTCAGTTTCCTCGAGGAGCTCGTGGTCCTGCTCGGATAGGCTCGTTCCCTCCTTTATCTAAAGTTAATCACGGCGCAGGCTGCCCTCTGTGGCTCGTGGCTGCTGCCCAAACCGCGGATTTATCACGCTCGCAGGGCCGCCCGGCGTCACCCGTCTCCTTCGCCTCGCCCTCGGCGCGCTCATCCCTTCTCCTCCTTCACCTTGACTTTGCTTTCTCGACTCCGGCAACCTGTAACTTATAAATCAAAGCCTGATATCGCAACGTGCCAAATTAGATGCGGGCCCGGTGATAGACGGCGCTGTGCAGCGCTGCAGATGTAATCAGCGGTGCTTTTGAGGCTAAGCCGTGGTTCATCCGTGTAAGAAGCTTGTAGGTTAAAATCACACCAATGAGCTCCTTGATTTTAGACGGCGATAGGCCGCGGGGCCGCCTTCATGTGGGCGACTAATTAACGGCCCAATTTGTACATCAATCATTTTTTTTTTGGTGTGGAAACAGGCTGTGATTTAATACCGCAATCAAAATCAAACCCAATTACCCGAGCTTTCAGGGTCTGCAGGATTATTTTTGAGTCGGTTGCCATGGCAATCAAGTTCATCCCGCCGTAGTGCCTCCAGAGTGAAGTGAAGGATTAGATGGCGATGTCAGACATCTGAGTCAAATCCTTCTCCAGCTCATTTCGCTCGTTTGTCATGTTCTTAGATGACAGGCGACGGTCTGACACTTGCAGAGGAAGCGATTGTGGTGCAGCTCCATGATGAGTTTCAAAGTATTGTTTATACCCCAGTTCCCTTTTCCCCCCCATCTCTTGGCTCCGCAGCCTCCTCCGCCCTGAGGTAATGGGGGGCTTTGAGGTAAATACCATTTGTTTTTCTGGCTTCCCTATGATGGCTGAATAATGGCTCGAAGTATGTGGCTAAATGAGAGTCTGAGCCCTAGGATGGGAGTAATCTCGCCTTTTGTTCTGAGCAGTGACACGGGCCAATAGAGATTAATGAGAGCGCAAGGGTCTTAACACTTTGGCTGCTGCAAGAAAAGAAGCATCTGTTGGGTTTTGTGTTGTAGGCCAACACCCATTTTCTGTGCCTATGTAGTCGCACTGCTATAGCATCAGCACATCATCAGAAGGAGTACAAAGGAAACTATAATCAGGATTTTAGAAATCTTCAGATAATCAGTTTATGTCTTCCTCTCAAACTTAAATTGCCAAAATACTGATGCATTTGTTTATTTTTCCTTCATTGTTGACTATTTTTAAAGGCTTAACTTGCAGAAATAAAACTCTTCATTTGGCCTTACCCACCGTGTTTCTCTGCGGGGTAAAAATTGCAAGTTTTGTCGTTGGACTTTGGCGGCTGTAAAGGCTGCCTGACTGCAAGGTAAAGTGGTGATAAAAGTGGTGACAACATCCTAAGTATAGTGTACATTAAACTGCTATAGCTCTTTTAAGGTGGGTTTGTTTCAGCTTGTTTCACAGACTAGTATCTCAAACCACCTGGAACAGATAGAAAAGCCATTAGTTTTACAGGTGCGGTCATAAACCAGAAAACTAGACTTTGAGACTAAAACATTCCACTAAGTTGATACGTACTGTATCAACAATAGGGGGATATAAACGTCTGACCTAAATGTACAAAGGTTACTGGGACGTCGAATCACTCCAGTAAAGCATTATCTGTGTTTTCCACTGCACAGCATTCATCATTGTCCCTCTTCCATGATGTTCTTGACCTGAGATTATCTAAGATGAGCAGCTGAGCACTTTCGCTGCAGTCTGCCGCTGGACGCGCTGTGAGAGTGCGTGAGGGATGCGTTCCCTGCGTTTCATACATTCAGGCCTGATCGGGCTTTCATGTAATCTGCGTGGATATGTTCAGGCGCACGGTCGACCATCACGGAGCCGTGGCAGCAGATCACGGGATGCGAGTACAACATGCCCACCATCTGTGTGCGATGTTTAATCTCTGGGAGGATTAATGCGGTGCAGGATGGGTTATGCGAGCGATTTCTTACGTGCACGATGCGCCCAGTTTTGTAAAAACAGTGCATGATATAACTCATTAAAAAAAAAAAAAAACACCTCCTGGAGTCCTGTATTGGAAGGCAACAAGGAGATAATTATACCTCCAGAGAAAAGAATGAGTGTGTCTGGGAAATTAATGTATTTGGCGTTAATACTGGGCTTCTGTTGAGTAGTGCCGTAGCCCTCCCCCCTCTCCCCCCCATCCTCTCAAAACAACAGATTACCACTGAAAATAGTCTGGATTACATTCAAAGAACTGCAGTGGGAGAGACTCTTCCTCGCAGTGGGTTTTGGTGTCTCATGACGGTCGCCTCGCTGGAGGATGACCCCTTCTGCTCCGGTATGAAACTCCGAGAATCATTTCCTCCCATCAGCTAAAGTCATGTGAAGGATTTGTTTTAATTAAACCTGAGCCCGCTCCCTCGCCTTGGAGTCAAATTGAATGCTCCAATTTAAGACTGAGATTATTTTCCTCATACAGTAGCGGCTCCGTAATGTATTCGGAGACGGGCTTCTCTCCCAAGGCCCTCGTTAAGACGCATGAAATGAATTAACAGCCAGCGGAGTCTTTATCTCGCGTTTACACTAAAAGGGGTTACACGTAAGAAAATGTGCTCCGGAGCTATTTGGGGAAGTTTTATAAAAGCAACGGCACCTCAAGCGACGGCTTGGCCGCGCAACTCTAATTGCACGGCGCTGGGAGAATGTTGGAAGGAATTAAGACAATGATTATTTAATATGCCGACACATTAGCTGACTAAAGCTAGATTTTCAACCGCACGAGATACGGCTCGACAGAAAATAGAGGTCTTCACTCCTGGTCCGCCGTAAAAGTCACAGCACAAAAACTTTGTAATAATTCCTAACAGGCGGGCTGTGTGTCAGGGGAGCAAGTCCTTGCTCCTCTCTTTCATGGCGTCGTAACTGTTTACCTGTCCGTCTGCGCTCGCCGTCTGATATCACACCTCGCAGACAATCAGTGATTATTTTCCGGATTTATGGCAAGGTGTCCTACAGTATTTTATCCCCTGCAATATTCCCGGCACCTCCTCTTTTGATTTATAACAACCTCAGCCCCGCTGCACACGCCACGGTGCGCCGCTTCACACCGCGCTACAGCTGATCAGTAGCCCTTGGAGGTGATTTACGAGCAATGGGATTTCCGGTCAGAACAGCTTAATTGAGCCTGTATATTCTCCAGAGCAGTCCTTGAGAAAGGGATAAGGTAATGAGGGGGAAAATGACGAGTGGAAGACACTTTGACTTAAATCGGGGGCCTTACATCTGCCAAGTGGAGGAAAAAAAAAAAAAAACCTCTAAGTACACCTGCAGAGACGCTGCGGAGCTTCAAGTTCACTTGGCTGACCTCATAACAAGGCAGTGGAGTGGCTTCTTGCGTGCGCCCTCATTTTTCCTCCCCCATTTTTTTCTTCTTCTAGTGGACCCTTAGTCTCAGGTGATTCTGAGCATGCATGTACCCTTCATTGTTGTTCTGCACTTCTCCGGTGACCCCCTGCATATTTACATCTGGATTCAGAGTCTCACGGGGGACCGAGGGAACATCGAAGAGTGTGTAGGGCCGGCGCGCACGCACAATCCAGGTAGCACGCTGGCAGAGGCAGGCCCCGAGAGGAGGCGAAAGCGCTGTGTGTTCGTCGTCGTACCTCAGAAGTGGCGCCAGTGCCCTGGAGCCGAGGGAGGAGGTGGGGCGCCACAGAAGTGCAGAAGCAGACTGAGTGGACTCGATGCCTGCTGAAGTCAGCATTATTGACTGACACCTGTCACGGTAGTGTGTGTGCGGGTGGGGTCTAAACAGACAGAAAGCCCTTGACGTTTTTGGCCCTGAAGTGTGTGTGTTCATAAATAAAAGAATACACTCTGCTGCCAGCCTGCAAATTAATCCGACCACCGTGAATTCAGTTACGCTGAAAGTTAAACGATCGTTCTCTAACGACACCGAACCATCGAAATCTGAACGTTTTAACCTTCACGATGACAGATTTCATTCCAGGTGTGCTTCGGACTATTTTTTTATGCATATCAAAATGCTGGAAATGGCATTCTCCCACCTACCCGCAGTTATGTTTTCTGAGATTTGGGCCACTCTCGTGCAAAACAGGGGAGTGGAGTTTGTAAGAGGTGCTCGCATCACGTAAAATTTCTGAAGCGGCCTCTCTTCCAAAGGTTAGGCCTTCCTTTTATTGTGAATAATCTCTTCAGGCGAAAGCAGTTAAACGGAAACCAGTTCACGGCCGAGTACTTGTTTGCCAAAAAATTGCGGCGCCGCTTTTAGGTAAGAGAAAACGTAGGAAAATAAAATACCCATGGCTAAGTTGAATTTAAATATGGGTTAGCCGCACCTTTACGTTTGACAAGTTGAGGACAAAATCGTAAAAAGTGATGGAAAGTCAGAGTTTTAAGGAGGAATATGTGCAGATATAAATGTACTTGCTGATGGTGATTAGCTGTTGGTGATGGTGAACGACGTCAGCCTGCGTTTTGCTTCTACTTCTTTCCGTATTTGCCTTCTAGTCAGGTCCCACCGTTCAGGATATTGCTCCCCCGTATCCTGCTGCTTCTGTGGCGATGAATTTCACCATCATTTTGTCATGTCTTCCCCGGGATTCATTTGTAATCTGTTCCACTGGTATTTCTGCACATTGGACTTGGCAGAATCAGGCCAGAGTGAGACCCCAAATGTACTCCGGAGCTGTAAATTGGCTCCCATTTCTCTAACTATGTCCCGCGGGCTCCCAATGAATACGCTCACAGTATGTAGGTTTAGTATAATCACAGCTCACAGCACAATGCGGCTTGAAAAGGAAATTCGGCCCTGTTGAGAGTCATAAAATTCGATGAAATATACATTTCTCAGCAAATAAAACATGACGTTACGCTAATGGGAAAGCAACGCCCCGGAGCGGTGACGCTGGGATGTAAATATTTCGCTGCAATTAAGTCACCTTCCCATTAACAAGACAAAGAAAGTCTCCGTGGTTACGGCCGCTGAGTGGCAAAAAGTGACAGTTGAACATGGAGATTAGCAGCTTTAGTTTGAATCATAGGCTTTAATGGTGAGTAAATTGTAAAACTGATTAAAAAAAGGTGAAGAGCTGTTGCGCGATTGACTGTACCAACGGATCTGAAAAGCAGTCGGAGATATATTTTTACGAGTATCTTCAACTCCCAAGGAAAGAGAAGTAAATGAATCGCTGCATTAGAACAGCTGGAATCGAGGCACCTCAACTTAAACTACCTGAAACTGAGGCTAATCCGCTTTTCCAGGTTCATACCAGTTCGTTTGGATCATTATCAAGTCCAATTGTCTTTAATTTGGTCTGATAATCTGCATTTTTCCCGGTCTCACTGTATTTACTGATACATTTCACCATGTTTTTGCCACTCAGGGGGGCGTGGCCTCAGGCGACAGTGACATCAATATATAACCTTTATAAATGATTCTGTGGCGAACGCAGTTGACCAGCTGCAAGACTTGTGCATCATCATTATTTGCATTCTTTTTTTTAAAAGAGCTTCACTGCATAAAGAAAAAGTGAAGACGTATGCTTTTACTTTTTTCTTTTTTTCCCTCTTTTTTTAAGATGTCAGACATCAGGGGACCCTAAAAAAAAAACATCTAAAAAACTCATCTAAAATTAGATGAGTGAGAGTGTCCGTGGATATTTATGGAAACATGTTGCAAGCTATACAAGACTCCCTCCACTTGGTGTTTGAGTCATTTTGTTTTTTTCAGTAGAAGCAGACAAATCGCACAATTCATTTTTCTTTTCTAGGCGTCAAACCTGTCAGAAATGATTGTGCACCTGCACTGATGTGTAGCTCCAGTCATATTCCAATTTTGCGAGAAGAAACACCAGCTATCACGGTGTATTTATAAAAGAAAAATAAACAAGAGTCTCTTCCGAAGCTCATACACTAAAGAGCCTAATCCTCATTGTGTGAAAAATGAAATCCTGTTTGCTTGGCTTTACATGATGCTTCTATTATTCCACGTGTAAATAACAGTCTTTTCTGGTCCCCTAATATCTGATAATCGGGGTAATTCTCCCACTCTTGAATCAGGCTTTGCAGTAATTTTCTAATGCAAGGGCTGCAATCAAGCTGTCAGATCTGTCTCCTGCTAAAGAAATCTGCTGTGTGCTCTGCGAGGCCTGCAGGCATCCCAGCCAGATAATTGAGGGCATTTAGCGGTGGCAGCAACGTTTTTGTGATTGAAGATTTAACGTTACTTTGCATCCTCTAGGAGGATGTTGGTTATCGACCGTCTATAAAGACCAGAGGGCCCGGGCCAGGATCTGAAGCTATTGATCTGAAAGGAAACGAACGTTAAGGTGGTTCCCTGGGATAGGCCAGCAAGGTCACCTCGGCGAGATCAGGCCAGGCTGCGCTGAGATGTTGTGTGCATTTGATATGCAAAAACAGATGCACTGATTTTCTATTGAGGTATTAGGATTCAGATTATATGAGGCGAAATGTCATCCAAAACGGATCTGGTTTTCAAAAGACGGGGAAAAGGGGTATTGGATTTCAGACTGAGAGATTTCATGCTGTTGAATGGCAGCCGAGAGAAATAAATATGGGTCCAGGTGCAGAGGAGAGGAGAGGAACTAATTCATTTCGAGCAGTCTCCTTCCAGGTTTTTGCTATTTTATTCTCTGCAGTTGCATTAAAAGTCTGAAGCATTTTTTTATGAGTTTCTCGAAGCCCCATTCACATCCTAACCCATATCTCTTCTGAGCCGAGTAGCAGCTATATGGAGCTAAATAAATTGAGCTTTTTGTAACACATAGTAGAATGATGTCTATTTAACCAGAATTACTGGTTTCAATCTGCATTTATTCTTTAGCTGATGGTGGAGGGGCTATAGGCACATATGTTTATTATCTGGTTGCATAGCATTCCAGCCTAAAGAAGAAATTCACCAAGCCGTAACGAAGCCATTTCCTTGGAACTTGTGTTGGAGGACACTCAGTGTCCCAAGAGAGGTGCAGGTCTACATTTATCATCACACTGGCTGTTTTTTGGGGTTGCAGTGTTACAGTCCCCAAGCCTCGCCGCTTCATACGAAAGCGATGTGGGAACACTGCAGAAATCTAAAAATAGTGCTCTACACTTCTCTTCCCTGTCTTCTCCGGAGGATGAGGCACACATTAAAATGTCAACAAAAAAAAGGATCTATTTCACTTCTTAAATGAATTCAATTTTTTTTTTTTTTTTTTTTTTTTTTTTTGAGTGATGGGCTGGAGACGGGTGCTACAGCCGAGCATCTGAATCTGGGAAATCCATAAATCATCTCTCAGTGGAGAAAGATGTGAATAGGTCTCTGTTCAAGAGGAGAATTGTTTTAAAGGGCTCTGCATCTTATAGCTACACAAATTTGCTAGTACTTAAAAACTTGCCTGCACTTTTTCAAAAAAAATTAAATAAATATTGGTATATAACATAGAGAATGAGCGAACTATTAAAGTATTTGCATTACATTAACTCACAATCGTTTGCACTATTGACGAAATTCAAAGTGTGGCTGAACACTGGGAAGTTGTGCTTTTGTCTCGACATCTCAAGGGTGTAACTAACTTCATTTTTACCGCTAAATGCCTCCAAACAACTCTCCCTTCCTTGGGCAACCTGCAGCCGGTGGGACCTTATGAACCGATACGGAAACATCTGATTGTTTCCTCAGGTTCATATACAATTTAGCTCACCTGACAAACTGACAGGGGTTGTCATTAAGAGAAAGCACAACTTCCCAGTGTTCTGCCACATCGTGAATTCTGTCCATCGGAGAGTTATAGTGATTCAAACACCACAATTTTTTTGTTTTTATGCACAGGCTGATATTTAGTTCTTAAAAGATTAAACAAGTATAGCTAACAGGGCACCCCAATACTCCCCCTTCAATCTAACCGATTACAAATTCTGCTAGTTTGGTAGACTGGAGGTATTGCCTCAGGGACACTAATAACACTAAATCACTATGTGATGCTGAACACAGACTGATTCATAAGGTTATGAACCAAAAAAAAATCTATTCTAAAAAGATCAGGTTTAATCTATAAATCTTAGACCTCAGCAACAGTAAGCATGGCAACAAGATGATCGTCTTGCATCAGCAAGGCCTCTCACAGACACAACTCTCAGAGGCAGGTGTTTCCAAGTGTGCTGCACAAGCTCTGGAGTACACGGAAACGCAGCTTGATTGAGGGCTGGAAACTGAGCACAGCTGACGAAACGAAAGTCACATCAATCTGTATCCCCTTCAAAATCCAAACATGTCCAGCAAGGCCATCTGTCAAGGCCCGGGGTTGAGCTACCAGAGAGAGTAACAGGAAACAAGGCAAGGTGAAGCAAGGTAAAGGTTTCTTGGAGGTCTGGGCTGCAGTGGTTAGAGTGGAGTTTGGGATTTGGTCAGAATTACTGGTCTCATCGCTGAGAATCACAGACAGATTCTAATCCATCATGCGGCACCGTCGGGGAGCCGTCTGACAGTTCCCAAATTTATACTGCGGCATGACAAGGAGCCCAAACATACAGCCAAAGTCATAGGGGACCGTCTTCAATGACAAAAGGAACAAGGAGTCCTGCAACAGATGGCATGGCCCCGACAGAGCTCTGAGCTCAACGTCATGGAGTTCGTTTGGGATTTTGTGAAGAGACGCAGAGGCAGACAACCATCTCCAAGATACTTGGAACAACCTGACAAACGTGAGTCTTTTGGCAACTTAGCATGGCACACAGTTAGCTAGTGACACATCCTACCTCCAGACTATGGGAGCATCACTACTGCAGCAGTAAGCTTTACCTGTAACACCTCATCCTCAAGATCATTGCTGTGCATGCCGTGCATCGCTGCGTAAGCTAATGCTGCATTCCGGACAACATGGACGTCCAGCTTTCTGCCCTAAGTATGATGTGGTACATCTCATCCCGAAGCTGGAGCTACGAAACTCAGTTGCACTAAACCGGATGCACGGACAATGACATCTGTCAAAAATGGCTGCTCGCTGGCTACCTAGCAAATTTAGACATTACAAAAATAAACTGTCCCATCTGTGGTTTAGCAAATATTTGAAAATCAGATTTTAGCCAGGGTGCATTTCTAATAAACTTAACACTTCCCACAACAAAATATACATATTTCATGTCCCCTTTGAGGTTAAATAATTGCTTACCTGAACCTAAGATACCCTGTAAATAAAAGAGATTTGTAGCCAAGCCGGCCTCAAGTTCAATCACCCACAACATTTTTGAGGAGGAGTGGGAGTTACTCTGTTTGGAATACATTTGTTTACATTCCCACTTGTCAATCTGACAGCAAAATAGCTCTCTTATCTTTGCATTTGCTAAGAAGCATACTTCACTTATCTGGTTGCCCTGATTGATTGCAGGGTCATCCTGTCACATTCAGAAGTTTATTTTTTTTTAACGTTTTTCTCGGCTGAAACACACCCTCAGATAATGAAATTCAAATGCCAGGTTCACATCCTGATACAAATTTAGTCTACGCCATACTATTAGTGTAGTTTGGAGTGAATTTTCTACTTGTGCATTTCCGTCTGACTGCAATGAATCACAGTGCAAAGCTGTGCTTACACTGCAAGAGGTAGCAAGAAGGCCCTTTATGATTAAATCCAATTCTAACCCATTTATTTCCTTTTTTTCTTTTTTTTTGCACACGTACAATCAAGGATTAGATCGATATCCATTGGCATTATATACTCTAGCTACACAACATCATCTATCCAACACATAATGACAACATTAGACAAACCAAAAAACAAAAAAAACTTTAACAATGGCAAACAGATCTAGGCAGTGCTTTCCCCGTTTAGTCTCAGTCATGACACCATCATTTTAACCCATCACACCAAACAGTGAATAGAATTCTTTGTCCAATATTGCATAATTATGCTAAAGGTGAAATGACATGCAGTGCTGCAATCAAAGCGTACTAGTAAGTATACGTGTTATTGGTGAAGTATAGTGATACTGCCGTTCGCTAACTCACAGCACCATCTGGGTACATCCATTTAAAAAAAAAAAAAAACAGCTATTGTGGCCGGTTGCACGTACAGTATGGGACAGGTTGATGAACTGAAATGACTGTTGCCCCTGAGGTTGCTTTGTTGTTAGTGATATTGTTGCCTTTAGCACGTCTGTGTGCGATGTAAGCCCCAACAGGAGTAACCTGATTTACACATGTGCGTTATCATACACAACACCGTGCATACGTCACAAATCACCGGCTCCCACTGCCTTGTACTGTGTGTGCTCATCCTGGCAAGAAAGTGGCCACTTTTCTAGTACAGTATGTGCCATAGAGGGTGCAGTGTATTGCAGTTGTTCCCTTGAATGACGGCGACGTGATACTACACTACCAGCGCGCCTGTCTCTCTGTCCTCTCCTTCACACTCATAATTAGAGACGGTACTTTCTCAGGAGCTCTGATTGCCACATGTACTTCCTCTCCGGAAAGCGATCAGGAATCCTAATGCGACGGAAGTCCTGGATGCATTTCTCCAGCTCCTGCTCTGGTGTCATCTTCTCCTTGTTCGCTTTTCTCTTCGCGGCCTCTCGCTCCCGGACCCCGAAGGTCCTCACGCGCAGCCCGTCTGTCTTGCGGCGCATCTCGCCGTGCTGCATCATGTGAGCCGGCCCCTTGGGCATGGAGCGATCCAGCGTCTGGACGTTGGGCCGCCGGCTCACGGGGCCACAGATCACGGTCTCTTGAGGGGAGCTGGCCTCCGACTGGGTCTCGGAGCAGGAGCTGGAGAGGTCGTTGATGGAGGTGCCGCTCTCCCCCTCGCGCTCGCTTTTGTGGCTCTTGCAGCAGCAGTCACAGTGGGAGGACGACCACCGTGAAGGCCCACCTAGAAATAAAAAAAATAAAATAAAAAAATAGAGAGAAACACATTTGTCAGTTGTTTGACCTTTAGCATTAATATAACGGTTAAAAGTGATCAAACAAACGCTGCCACAGCAGCTTTAATGTCACACAAATATCTTCAAACAAATATCAGATGGGTTACTGGCTTTGACATTAAATTGCTGAACCTCAAAGAGCTAGGTAGGGTGCAAATATTGTTCCCTCAGATAAGGAGAGCCCACAAGCTCCATGTAGCTCCCTACAAGGCCTTTCACAGTTTCCAAGGCAAAGTCTCTGAGAAAAGTCAACTTGCTTTGCAATTACAGTTTCCCATTTGAAAGGAAACCTGGCAGCCAAGTTATTTTTGTATTTTCTGACCACTCAAATAAGTCAAAGGTCACTCTCCCAATGTTCATTTGCGAGGACATAATATACAAGTCTGCCTCCAAAACTCTTCTCAATAAACTAGACATCATCTACCACACTGCCATCTGCTGTGTTGTCTTGTGTTACCTATACTCACTTGTCAACTGGGCATCACTTCACCCTCGTAGACTGATCCACTGGTATCGTTTCATCTACAAGACAATCACTGGGCACATCCCTTCGTATTTTAACCCAGAGATCTTCAATGTTTTTCAGGTCAAAGACCCCCAAACTGATGAGATGTTAAGTAGGAACCCCCTACCTACTATAGCTGTTGTATATTAAACTCTGCTTAATGCTACTCATAAATATACATTATTATTATCATTTTGAATTCAAAATTAAGCTATTTAAATAATGCACAGGTCCAAATATGTCTTAACTCTCTGCTCTATATTGGCAGCTTCATCAGTATCTTATGCCCTAGCAGTTACATTAACCTGTTTATCCCAAGAGCCCGCATTTTCTTTGCTAGCGACTGGAGTCGCACATTCATCCCATTCTCCTCTTTCCAAAACAGACTCCCAACAATAATTTGTGATCATTACAGCTGTTTTTAACTTTTGGACCAGCACCAACTCTTTTAGCTCGTACTTTTGTGTTTTTACGTATTGCGTATTGCCCAGCTCGTGACTGTAAATGAGAAATTGTCTTCGATTGACTGACCTGTTTAAATAAAGGTCTCAACCAAATAATCTGTGAAAATGTTTCACACTCTAAAGGTAGGCAATGCGGATAAGCCTCCTTCATCCAGGCCAGGTCAGCGGCGGTGGAGTGAATGGGTGCCGACTCTGAAGTGTCCTGATCTCTTGTCGTGAGCTCTGGATGAGCAGGAGGTGGGTACCAGCAGCAGCAGCAAATGATTTTAGTATAGTCTTTCCTCCTGCACCTTCTTGTTGTCTCATCTCACATCCTCCTACACAGCTAATTATGGACCAGAAATACTGTACAGTTCTGCCCGCTGGCTTGTGAGGTGTTCAAATAAAGATAGCAAACACTGCGCCTGTCTTTCATTTCCGAAAATAACCATGAAGTACGGTCTCATTTAGATATACAAACAAGTGGAAATGTGCAATGTTGAAAACTGCTGTGCTCACTGTATGTAAACAACAGTATATGAGGAATAAACTCGCTGACTCTAGAAGCCTCTTAATGGCTTTTCCCAATGTGATGAAACAGACTCAATAGCAATGATATCTCAGAGGGAGCAATAATTTGTCCATTACCTCCTTCCAGAGCATGCACCAATTTGAACTGATCTGAGTTCATGGGGGATTTTAACCTCTCTGCACAGACTGTAATAATGACCTTATCTCTGGCTCGATGATTGCATTGAGCTGATAGTGAGAGAGTCGCTAACAGCTTTTTAATGGCTAATCCATGGGTAAAGAGGCCAATCAGCGCACCAATTTTCCCCCCGCAGAAAATGAATCTCGCTGAATCCGGCAGACGAGCCGCACCGGGCAAATGGATGCAGGCGTTTTAGTGAGGAGGATCGAGAGGAGGAGGCTGAGGATTGTTTTTAAAAGGGTGGATGCTGGAGTCCGGAGGGGCAACCCGTTTAGGAAACTAGCCAACACCCAGTAATAGCGGCATAAAAATTTCAAGCCATGCAAGGAAGGGGAGAATGAGCTGTATTAAATCTTGTGAGAGGCTGAGAGGCATCTAGGCTTTCATTCGGTTTGTCTTAATGGAGCACGGGCGTTGACGTGGCTGTTGCCATATACTCCACAATGCGAAAACTAATTTGTGGGTGAAGTGGTATAACGTCAATCTCTGATGTCTCTATCAAAGGGAAAAAAAAAAAAAAAAAAACAGGAACCAACTAATAGCTTTGTCCGGAAGCAAAGTCATTCTCTTGCACATTTAAACAAGTGGGCGTGTGTGCGATACACTTTGGTATCTTTTCAGGGAAGCCATTGATTGTAATGTGTTTTCTCAGATCCATAGAGCCTGTCTAAGAGATCATATTCCAGCCACATTAAAAGACTAGAGCTGGTCTTCAGACCGGGCCTGGGCGGTGTCTGCACTTCTCATAAATAACACAGGGAGAGGGAGTCGAGTTCTGCACAGAGCATGGAGGCATGCGGGCGTGTCACAGGGGGGGGTGTCCTCAAACTAATGAAAGCACGGATCTCGGTTTCATGCCTTCGAGAGGCCGGCTTTACAGAGCTTCAGCTGCACGTACATTAGGCTGAAACGAGCTCTTAAATGGTAGGAAAGTAGGACGTGACAAGGACTGAAGGCAGAGTGAACTCAAAATGTCAGTGGGTTTCTTGCCAGACGTTAGTGGATTTGTTTTTTTTTTATCCGTGCTCCGAAAACTGACTCATCAAAGGTATCTGACAGCGGCTGCTTTAACTTCCAGGGCCAGCGCCGAGCTCCAGTCCTGTAATCTGAGAGACGTTCTGCACAATCACGAGAGGCAAGGAAATAAATGAAAAGGAACAAGAAAGGCTCATCACGCGGCAATTTCGCCACGTTATTACACGTAAGGGGGGCAGAAACCCAATTTATTTCATGTTGTGACCCAAAGCTGTCTGTTCCGCAAATTTGAATCTTAGCGGGGATGTGAACTGTGCCCTCAATCTAAATGAATGAAAAATAATTTTCTGATCACGAAACAGCGCGTTACACCCGAGCCGTCTGGGTCACAGAAAAACACTCAATTTGTGAATTTTCGAAATGAACGTCTGCTTTATTCACTTTGCTATATTTACCCAAACGCAGCATCACCCAGTGAGACCGGCTGCTATAAATGATCCGGAAGTGCTTTAATCTCTCCATGGCTTTGGCACAATAACATTTCCTGACCTAGATTTCGATTGTGGAGGAAACAAAATAGGGAGAATCATCTTGGCTAAAAATGCTACTTGTGCCGGGGACAATATGCGTCGGGGGACTAAAACTCAGACAGTTCTACCAGAGACTCAGATTTTAAACTCACTCTCATATCCTCTAGCTCCCATGTCCCGCTACATAAAACAGTTTTCCCTCTTCCACTGCTTCAGGAAGAGTCAGGTTTACATGCTTGTTAACTCACAAATTAGGCCAACGTGTCCTTGCAGCATAACAAAAAAAAAAGAAAAAAAAAAGGCTTGTCTTGCAAAGGCAGTGACCGTCCTTACAGGGACAAGGAAATCCATTTCACTAAGATAGTCTTATTTGCTCTGAAAGTATCACTTCAGCAGTTTGTGAGCGGCCTCACTGATGGCGACGACTACGTTTCCTCTTGCCGGCTACAATGGTGTCTGTAATATCTGCGTACACTTGAATTTATCAATATTAATTACCTTCAGCCGTCTCCTGATCCGCAGATTGAAACTTCTATCAGCCTCTTCCTGACCCCGGAAACCACCACCACCACCACCACCACCACCATCACCATCCCCCCCACCCCCACCCACCCACCACCCCCCACCCCCGAGCACTGATAAAGCAGGATGAGGCCGGGAGAAGGCGAGAAGGTGTCCCCAGTACTCGCAGGGCCCTTGGCGTCCCCTGAATGATGGCCTGGGGAGGTTGGAGGAGCTGATTCTGTTCCTCGCCCTGTCAAGCTGGCTCCGGTCAAAGAGTGACGTCTGGGAAAGTGCAAGTACCCGGTAACAAGCAACCAACTTTATCAACTGGGTACGTACGTTGCCGCTAATTTCTTTTCTTTTTTCTTTTCTTTTTTTTCTTACAAGGGTCTCCTCCCGCATGCTAACAGAGGGGATCCCCTTGTCTTCTGAAAACACTCAGTCCTGTCCGTAATGTGAAGAGTCTCACGTCCAAGTAGCCATTAAGTGTCTCTAGAGGAGATCATTAAGGTGTTAGGTGTCAGACAGAGCGAGCTGATATACCTGTTCTCCAGCAGCTTCACGGAGCAGAAATAGCAGAACCAGGGACAGAAATAACCCGGCGTTTAAACGACGGCTGGATAATCCCTTTAGAATGGGAACCAGGCTGATCTTTCAAAGGAAGATACCAGATGTTTTTTCCTTAAATTGATGTCTTTCAGGACTATTTATGTGAGTGGTAAATGTGTTAGTTAGAGGTTATATAGTGCTTGTGTCTCGATGTCACTGAACTCGCTGAAAAAGCAACACGAATTCATCTTGGTTTGTGGAATCCAATAAAACAAACCAGTACAAACCTCTGAACACTTTTAGCGAGATTTAGAACAAGCAGCGTGATTCAGGGCCCGCTGCTTGAAACAACGATCGATTCCAGAGGCGATACTTTCCTTTTGCATCTGCACCTTTTCAATAAACTCAGATTAACTTCCAAGGTGGGCCAGATTGTCGACTAAAGTAGTGCACAAGGGTTCTGTAACTAGTGGAAGAAAAAATAAAATAGAATAGCACGAGCACACACACACACGCGCGCCTCGGCTTACTTCTGACTATTTTTCTGCCCAGGTGCTCTTTAAGAGGAGTTATTCATGGGAACACCATCCATCTCCTGAATGCATTGCCAATCCATCCAGACTCCAACCAGGCTCTGTGGGAGCCCGGGGACGGCCCAATCTCTGCCTCCATTACACCAAAGCAATTGATTACTTTCCCCCCTCCGTTTCTCCCTGCCGCTTTTCAGCCATTGTTCAGTTGCCATTATGGTCACACATCATCTCATTCGTGGCCCAAATGAAGACTGCACAGCTATATGAACGGAGCACACCTGGCAGCTATAATCATTCTCCATTTTTACTGTACATGTCTCCCATTTTGACCTGGTACTCGGCTCGGCTCTTTCAAAGTGGGTAAGATGAAACCGCCGCCTGTGATGTTAACACTCCCAGAGTTCAATGACGATTTGCTCTGCTGCTCTGCTGATGTGGAGGCAGAACATTTAAAGCGGGTTATAATGGTATTTTCCTAGTCCTCGCCCATGAAAGCCCTCCCGTTGTAAAATATGAATCGCCTTTAAAATAGGTTGCAGTTTGTCTTCCAGCGGACGGCTGGAGACGAGGAAATATTTTGGGATCACAGATTGCTTTTTAATTAGCCAACGCTGTCCTCTTTCCCCAGAGATAATTAGCAATAAGGAGATAGGTCCCAAACGATAGCTGCGAGGTTAGAGTTGTTAATCGCTACAGCGATAATGTCGTGGCCGCAGATTGAGAAATCAAACGTCGCCATCCTGCTGAACAACCTAGATTTAGATGTGACGAATAACTCGACAGGATCCCCTACTAGTAAATAAAACCACTTACAGGAAAAACAAGGAAAAGTTACACAGAGAATGGTCACGGTGACTTACTATTTTATCTTTCCACAGCACAATTGCAGTCTAAATTTACATTTTAAGTGTTTCTTACTTCATAATTTTGGCAACTTATCTAATGATTCTGACTTTTGGATGTCAGAATGCGGACGCATTTTGACTAATGCAACATGCTGCAGAGACGGGATCCTCTGTACCTCCTGACCATGCAGCTCCTGATCTGATCTATTCACTAGTCTAACCCGATCGCCAGTTTTGATGCATTTCTCTCTCGTTCAGCTGTTTATTCAAAAGGCGAAGAAGTCATACTTGGTTAAATGCAGCTAAATTCATCATAGCCAACAGATGCAAAAGCCCTTTCTCGTAATGAATGCCCAGACAGCGTGGCCTCCTGTGGAGAGCGCCCTTTCGCTGAAAGTGTAATTTGTTTAAGTCTGCGGAGAAACAGCAGGCTCTGCGGGGCAGGAGAGGATGATGATTACAGAAACAAAAGTGTATTAACAGAATGAGGGAAAGAATTCCCCTGGGCGTTAATACAAATGATACCGTGTTGGCAAAATTATAAATATCCACTGTGTGATGCTGGTATCAGAGCAGCTGCTTAAAACAAGGGACACATTTAAGCATGGATGTCAACAAGAAACTGACAAGCTGGAAGAAAGTCTCAATGGATTGTGCTTTTTAGACTCTACCCCTGGCATTTTCACTAGCTTTGGATGGTGGGGGGGTATAAAGAGAGCGGTGAAATGTTCTGCTGACAACAACAAACAATGATAAAGCACATCTGTTTCACGTCACCCCCAAAGGTGCACTTGTCTACATGGGTTCTTAGTTTAGGACTACCTGCCCTAGGCCAGCCAGTGTCCCACATTCAGAATCAGGTTGCGGATTAGTTTTCAAAGTGGATGAGAGCTGGTGGGCCGCTGTGAAGCAAGGGCTCTCACGCCTGTCTGCATTTGATGCGTCTATCCATCATCCTGACTAGGCCTCTGTCTCGTCATGCCTGCGATATATATGTGAGCGTTTCCTGTCACCTTTACCTTGTCTGCTCCCTCCTAATGAAAACCCAGTGTCTCGCTCTTCTGCGTCTTCCCACCCCAATTTTTTAATTTTTTATTTTTTTTACCTCTACGCTCCCTCGGACTCAATGAACTTTCCTGTCTGATCCTTACTTTAATCTATTTTTGCTCCCTCTCGCTTCTTTCTGCCTCAGTTCCTTCTTCACATATCCAGGTCTCATGCAACTTTTACTCCCTCATCCCTCCTGATCAGCCGCTCCCTCTCTGCTCCATCTGCTTGCCTCCCTTTTCTTCACTTCCTCTCAGCTTGCTTCCTTTAATTCCCTCCATCTTCTCCTTTCCTCTCTGCGCTCTTATTGCTCTGCAGCGTCTTTCCTTTCATGCTGTACTTGCTGCAGTTTCTCATCCCCCGTCTCATCCCACCGACTCGTACGCCTTCTCCTACTGTCCTATCACTTTGTCCTCGGGCGATGTCTGTTAATGGGGAAAGGGGTGAACACCTTCTCCATATGTTATGCCCCAGAACATTTAATGACTCAGGAAAATCCTTCCTGGCTGGATGTTCATTCGTGTTAAGGCGGACCTCTCTGTCATAATTAGCCTGAATTAACAACGCTATTAGCAAATCATATGTCATGTCTCCCTCAGTCTACCCTCTTGCGCCTCCAACCTTGACCCATTAACTGGGGTTTCTCCAGCTTTTCTAAAGGGAGTCATTCAGAATAACGAACAAAGTGCTTTTTAATTGGCCATATGGCACAACTCCTTCCCCTGCAAAGGAATGAGCCATACTTGCAGCTAATTAAGTAATGTGCTGATGAACAAACTTTATCTCCAAGTTTAAAAAAAAAAAAAAAAAAAAAAGGCAAAGCTGATTGGAGGGAACGCAGGGCATTTATGTGACTATTTTTTCCTGCCCACTGGTGCTGTATTATTCATAACCCATCGGCTGTCAGAATCCAAGGGAGAGAGCTGTGTTCACACATGACGCATGTGTACTTGAAGTGTAGCAGCATCGTGACTCAACTCCCCGTGGGCCCGTGGGCAAGTTTTTACTCTCATATCAGGCCAAAAAACACAAGTTTGAAATCATCCACTGCAAGAAATGCAAAGGTTGAGGATGAGGCTCCAACCCAACCGTGCCTCCTGGTGGAGTGAGCGAACACAACCCTCCCCTTTCTGCACATCACCTGGCAGTCTCTGGAATTAAATTAGATGCGATTTAGAAAAATGTCAATGCCGAACTTTTATCACTTAGAAAGAAAACAGCCGTTCTGGTTGACGTTATACCACACAGATATGTTCCCTGAATGTGGCTGTTTGTGGAAGGGAGGGGCACTTGCTAATTATCTTCTTTTATCTATTATTAGTTTACATTTGCTGGCGTTTAATTTTCACTTGGTTGATTCATTATTACCCCCTGAAGGTCAAAAAGCCTCCATTTAAATTCACATTCCTTTTAAGAGTGGGAATAAATCGTCACTCACGGTAGAAGATGTACTGTGCGTAATTGGACCAAACCCTGTCATCCGCGTAATGACCGATGGAGGACGCGGTCAGGGACGTATTGCAGGCCACAATGTGAAAGCCGCTCTCTGACAGCATGTCAAAAGCTCTCTCCAGGTGCCTGAACTTGAGGTAAAACCTGGACGTGTATCGATCGGGTGGTCTGTCCGTATCCCTGTTCTCATTCAGGGCGTCTCCAAACACTTCTTTCGCCAAGCCAATCCTGCTGCTGATGAAGATTCTCGGCAACTTTTTGCCTTTGGAATCAGTTTGACTCTCTCTGGCTCCCGCGGCACAAACTCCTTTGTAAGCCACCGTGATATAGCCATACCTCCTGTCCAAGGAGTAAGAGGGGTAAAACCTCTGGTCGCTGCCTTGCGAGACATCGTCGAAATCACTGTGGTACAAGTCGTCTGGAAGGAGTTTTGACTCATCCGATGACAAAAGTTTGACCAAATCTGGTAGCTGGAAGTATTCCGCTTCTCTTTTTAACCTCCCTCTCTCGGGAAAGTGATCAGGGAGGACAACTTGCTTGTCTCTAAGGTAATCCAATATATAACGGAACAGAAAGCCATCTCTGTCAATAAAATATCGCCCTCTGAGGTCCCGGGACAAGTCATTTGAAGACCCCTTCTTGTTAGAGAACAGCTTCCCAAGTAAGGAATTTGGAAAGCTTGTCAAGGTGGCATGACGAGTGTAATACACCTGTCCACCCACGTTGAGCTCAATCACATCCGACGGAGGGGTTTGCACCGAGCTTTGCTCTTTAGCAGGTTGCGTTTTGCAATTTTCGCTCAATGCCATATTTTGTTTTTCTTACACGAAATCCGAGTCTTGATCGCGGAGCGCAAACGTCCCAGAAGTTCAGGATGTGGGGTGTAGCTGCATGGTGCCGATGCGCTCAGACCCAAAGCATAGCCTTGATTCAAGCTGCAGTCCTCTCATCCAGTGTTTCATGACAGAACAATCCCAAGGTGTGTCTACAGTATATCCTTTAACCCCGTGCGTAAATGTGCCTGCCCACGGTGCATCCTTTTTGAACGGAATCGATTATCATAACCGGCATCATGTTACACACATCCACTGTGATGGGTCGTCAGTGGGACTTCAAAGAAATATAATCCTCACTTGACTCTGAAAAATTCCCACCGTCACAAAAAGTAAAAGCATCTCTAATCAAGTTTTCTGTGAAGAGACTCGACCTTTTTGCATCTTGCTCCTAGTTCAACCACATAAGCCCTAGATAAACTAAAAAAATAAAATAAAATAAAAAAATGCGCAAGCCCCTCTTTCATCCTGCAACTCAGCGTCGCTCCTGACTACTGGGATACTGAGACATACTCAGAGGATGCTCTCGGAGAGGAGGATGGAAGCGGTACTCCTGCGCGCTCCCATCTCTCTAAACTGCTGAGTGCGGAAACGACTGGACTGGCAGAAGGTTTAAGATAATGTTGCTCCAAGCTGTGCAGGAGGGAGAGGGGGAAAAAAACGTCCCGTGAAGTAATGCCTTACATCATCTTAAAGGAAAATGTCATTTTCAGTCGATAACGCGCGCTGATGGGGATGCATCTGTGCAGATTTTCTTTTTCACGAAATTGTGATCTGGCCACGGGCGATGTGCAGCTGGCGACGAGGATCCAGGTCTAATGCAGTTTTAACAGCCCAGCGTTGCGGGTATTAATCCCTTCTTCCGAGTCTCCACAGAGGCTTTCGCATTTACATTTAACGCTTTAAGCTGACGCGCTTATCCCGAGAGACCGGCGCGGGGTTGTGTGCCAGTGCCTTGCTCAAAAACTCATCAGCTGTGACAACTAGGTGAAACAAATCTGGTGATCTGCACGGTACTCCTCCTTACTCCCCCTTTCAAACACTATAATATTTTTAAAAAATCAATTAACTAAACAAAAATAAAAATGGAAGCAACACTCTTCTGTATCTGACTCAACATTGAGGCACCAGTGTCACTTTTTTTTCGCCCAGAATACTGTGAGTCGATATGAAAACTGATCTATTCGCCATTGATTTGAACGAGCGGATTCTCTTTTCAGCACCGCGGACAGATCTCAACAAACTCCAACATCACTGCTGCTTCACGCTCCATCCGCTCTATATAAGCGGATACGTTTGAAAATGCATTAGTTAATAAGGATTGATTTATTTATTATGATGTTACCCAAACATAATGCATCAATATGAGGACCTTTTGATTTGAGCGCATGTTCAATGCAGATTTGCCAACAGTTTTATGGGGGAATCTCATGAAGACAGTCCCTCATTACTGAGTCACTCATTCTGGATTATAACAGTGGGGAGACAGTGGTCTGGGACTTGTAGCTGTAGCAGTGAATTTGTCATAGGGCCATCAGCATAGACTAATGTGAAGCCAAGCAGTGCACGATGGAAAATCCAGTTTGCATGAAGTGAGATGCCAGAATCAAGTCGAGGACTGACAATCCATAGCATCATGCATTTTTATGTAGGTCACAAGCTTGAGCTGTATGTACAACAACACAGTATGTGCGAGAACAAAGTGAAAACAGGACTCCCAGTAATATGTGGGACGACCCGCATCAACACTAACACCTGCCCGAGCTCCAGACTGTTTTGTATCCCATGTTTGCTTTTCACCTTGTTTGTTTGTTTTTTTGTGCGTGTGTGTTTTTTGAAAGCGCGTTGTAATAAATCAGAGGCTTTTATTGCTGCGGTGCTGAGAGAAGGCGTTGATGATGGGAGAGCACCCTTGACTCGTGGTTTTGAGGAGGCAGCGGTCACGCTTTACCCTGTTAATTCAGAGTATATTGTGCTGGAGAGGGGTTGCTAAGCAGCCGCAGGGGACTGAGTGGGATTCAAACAGTGGGGATTTAGAGCCACACTGAGCACACTGAGCTCATTTTCTGTGACGTGAGGTTTTGCCGCTTGCATTATAAACGATATTTGAATGTTTTGCGGATTGCGCGACTTAAGTCTAGATGTACCACTGTAGATAAGGAAGGACACCGTCAGTGTGCTCGGTGTAGCGGTTTGTTCATAAAGTCAGACACTGGATTTGTCTGGCTGTGTAACTCAGAGCACGTTCACCTGAGTTTTCTTGGGGATTGTTCTCTTCCCCACGTGTGCAATAAACTCTATTTGTTCTCCACATCCCTCATCCTGTCGTTAGAGATAATTTTTTTCTGGCTCATGTTTTCACATTATTTCCTGTTCACGCTCAGCTCCCGGGTCAGATCCTATCTTTTGGAAGGGGTTGAATTTCATGCAAATTCAGCACGAACCATGTAAGACAATACGGCTCCCAGATGAGCTTGAAAGTGACTGTATGTGCTGTAACATTAAATTGTCAGCTGTGGGATTTGCACGCCCTCTGCATTAATAAATCCAGAGGCAGGTAAAGTCACAGCACATGCACAAAAGAGTACCTTGCAAATAAGAAATGGATTTAAAGGAATTCTCAAATGATTTTATGTGGAAACGTACAGACATGTCAGTGATTTTTTTTTTCATCTAAAGGGGAAAAAATCCACAACGCAGTGTTGTGCAGCACTGAAAGCAACACATAATACGGGTCCAAAATTATCCGGATGCACACACACACACAGCCTCCTGTGGCCTATTTTTCTCTTCCTTTGCTCACTTTTCATCCACTCATACTTCTACAGATTAAAGAGACAGAAGTGTGAAACTCAGTGGGTTGAGAAACAAAAGTAGTTTTTTTTTCTTCAGAATTTGCTGCCTCACAACAGTGCAGGTTTTTATGTAAAGTCGTAAAATATCCCCACATCTTCTCCTTGAGTTCTCCTTCAAGCTTCATGCTACATTAGAAAATGAGCATTTCCCTTACTAGTGGTTGGGCAAGCAGGATAATTATAGGCCACCAGTTAATAATCGCACCATAATAATTCATTGTTTACGGGTTTTTCAGTGGCATTGACTCACAGTGTCTCCTTGCGGCCACTGGAGGGCGGTGTTGTGATTAGACAAATAAGGAAAGTACAGGAAACATTAGTTTGATCCATCTGACCAAAGATCAGAGAACTCAGCAGCAGTTGTTGTTGCACACACAAACTTCCACAACATTTAGGAGGCTGGGACAGAAGAAATCACCCCAGATTTACTTTGATCCCTGTGAAAACACAGGACATCTCCATGGATCAAGGAGACATCACGTCGACATGGATGTGAACCAGAAGTTGTTCATGTGACCTGTTTCAAGACTTTGACCTCACTGGGCCCCCCTCAGTCTTTCTGACCACCCCGGCAGACGTCACTCTGCTTGTGGATGTAAGCTCAGATATGGACATGAAGATAAAAATAAGTCGTGTGTCAAGAATATTAGTTTAATCTCTCAGTTATAATGCACGTAATGGCACCCTGTTAAATAACACAGCAGTAACACTGTGTTACACAAGGGCAGGATGCACATGAGTAAGCGCTGGTTTGTTTGTTGATTGTTAACTGTGACATAAAACATGATTGAATTCACATCCACGCCCAAACATGAACTGAAACAGAGGATAGTTGTGTAATGTATGAATAAGCCTTTCACAATTATATCTTACGCTGTAATAAAGTTTTGCATGAGGTACCTATGCTCAGTAGCGCTTAAAACCGCATCATTTCATCTCTACGTGTCATTATTTGGTGTTATATATTCCAATACAATCTTGATTCTTTGCTATTTTCCACAAATAGAAGTAAAAAAAATAATAAAATAACATGAATATGAATTTGTTATAGTTATCACAAATTACTGCAATTGTTCATATATGTCTTCGGATAATTGATTGTCCTCAGTTTTTCCCCTTGAAACTCATCCGGACAAAGCCACAGGGCCAGTGAGACTTTCTTAAGTTCCCCATGCCAGGTAATAAATGCAGGCAGTTGAGAGATCTTGCAGTCTCATTAGCCCACACTTATGTAATAAGTTAGGGCTTAGATTTCAACCATTTTAACTTTGTACCTTATGCCGTTTCCATTCAATATGGTGGCAGTAAAGATTAGGCATTATTTGGACAGCCTCTCTTTGTCCATGCAGACACAATAAACCAACTTGTAAATTCAGTTCCTGATCCACCCAGTTTTGGACTGAGGCCTCACAAATATTGTGGGCGGGTGGCTGTCATTAATTAAAATTGTTGTTTAAAATAGTTTACACGTCTTTTTTCTTCACCTGCTTCTAACTTAATGTCTTAGGAATTTTTTTCAGAGTCACAACTGGCGCGTCTCTGAAAGTTCATGTAAACAGAGGGACCAGAATAAGAGGTAGGGCGTCATATACCTGACCAAAAAACAAATAAATAAATCATTACTATATATATATAGTAAAGGCAATATATGCATCAACAATCATGTAAGTTGTTAGACATGAATGTGTTAACATGCGTGTTATTAGACTTAGACTTAGACAGACTTTAATGATCCACAAGGGAAATTACTTTGTCTCCGTAGCTTTGTTCCATATAAAAGTAAACACAAAAAAAGACTAAATGAAATGAGATAAGATTAAAGTAATAAAAAAAAGTGTAATCAAAAAATATACAGAATTAGCTCTTACTGCTGCTGTTATGTTGATTTTGTGTTATGTTGATGCCTGTGTATGTTTTTGTACAAGCTACTGGACACTCGAATTTCTATTCTATTCTATTCTATTCTATTCTATTCTATTCTATTCTATTCTATAGGACTTTGTTGTGAACCTACTGGTCCTCAGTTCAATTTTCATATCCACGTGTAAGCATGCAAATGACAATAAAGTTACATTAACTTTAACATCCAGCGTGACGGGTTCTCAGTTCTGCCAGTTCTGCATATTATTTCATTATTGGTTATCACAAACGACTGCGATTGTTCATTTGTCGTTGTATAATTGATTATCCTCAGTTTTTTCCCCTTTAAAACTCGTCCTGAAAGTTTGCCTTTTATCTCCAGGGGATGAGCTGCAGGTACCCGGTGCGGCCGGCAGGAGGCAGGGCTGCACCCGGGTCAGCCATGGGGCCGCCGTGCTGCTCAGTTCTCCATTTTGTATGTTTTTCCTGGAGGTTAGCGCCTACTTTCCTAATGGCTAGCCACAAATCCCCATAGCTTAGCCAATTTAACATTTTGCGTGAGAATTGACGGCCGGCGGGACCCGAAAGGAAGAGAGGAAGCCGATAATGTGCTTATGAACCGATGAGTTTTGTCTGTTTATGTAGCCATGTAGCATCGGTACGGGCGTGTTGTGAGCTGCCACTTTCAACCAAAACAATGTTGACAGACGACCTGTGGACACATATCAGCAACCAGTCATTTCAAGGGTAAATATGACACTTTATATTATGTTTGAGTCGATACATCTGTTAGGATAAGATGAATATGCAGCAAGTGAGCACATTTGATGCTGAATATGTAGTAATAAGGGCACGTTAGCTCGGAGGCTAACATTAGTGTCAACGACATTGGAGCAAAATGAAGCCTGTTAGCTTCGCTGTTAGCCACGAGCTAACCTTAGCATATTTCGGACTTTGTTCAACTCTCGTGTCCACTCTATGCAGTGTGTAGTTGAACGCCCTTTATTCTCACCCGCGGTAACTACACCGTATAAAGGGATAATACGTCTGTCGGTGCTTTTTCGTGGACATTTTTGCCATAGCTAACGTAGTTTAGCTGGCTGCCTTCACCTTCGGTAACTATCGAGCGCAACTTTCCCCAGTAAAGCTGTATCTACCTTATCTGTGTGCGTGCGTGTGTGTGTGTAAATAATGGTAACATCCGTGAACTCTACCACACCGTAGCTGTGCGAGCCTTTCTGCTCTTCTGATGATTGATCCTCTTATTAGTGTGTTTACTGTTTTTTTTGTTTTTTTTTTTTGCTGCTCTCTTGTCTCATCCTCCAAAACATGTAGATGGACAAAGAAGGAGTGAAGAAGATAACATACAGAAGAGATGACCATTTAAGCAAACTGGTCTACACTGAAAGCCCCGAGGAGGGAGGTCTGTTGAAAGTGGCTCCCCACAGTGCCATGTCCATCACCTCTGCCACGTCTGTCGCTCTTCCACCCAGCCCACTGATGCAGCCAGGACAGGTGCCGAACGGCGTCAGCAACAGCCCCTTGCCGGAGAAGCTTACCTCCACCTCTGTCAGTGCTACCGGTGGCTCCTTGTTGGAAAGTGCGGAGCCCAAGGGCCTGACCAAAGACCAGAGGCCTCAGCAGCAGCAGCAGCAGCAGCTGTACCAGACACAAACTTCCACAACGCTCGGGCGTCAAGCCTTGGCGGACAGATTGCCCCAGTTGGAGGCCAGTATAGCAGACATCAACCAGTCCTCCATGGATTCACTTATCGGGGGCTCAGATCCCATCTTCTTCCCTATGAAATCGGAGGAGTTCTCCATGGATAAAGGCGAGCAGGACCCCATCGACATCGACCATCCCTTTGAGCACATTGGGAAAGACATGGACGTGAACCAGAAGCTGTTCAGCGACAACACGCTGGACCTGCTCCAAGACTTTGACCTCATCGGGTCTCCCTCAGATTTTTACGTCGGGGACGACGCTTTTCTGACCACTCTGGCGGACGATGCCTTGCTCGTGGACGTTAGCTCGGATAGGGACATGAAGGTTGTTGTCGTGGAGAACAGTAACAACCCAGAGTCGGTCTCAGTTTCTCTCAACGGCAACAATATGACGAGTCCCGATCAGACCACGTCTAGCATATCCACAACTGCTTCCGCAACCCCTACAACCACTTTGTCCGCGTTGGTAAAAAAAGAAAAGGACCCTGGCTTCATTCAGCTCTGCACCCCAGGAGTGATTAAGCAGGAGAAGACGTCCGCAGGCCAGAGCTACTGCCAGATGAGCAGCACGTCCTCTGCAGACATGGCCAGCACTAACCCCATCTCCATCTGTGGGGTCAGCACATCAGGAGGACAGAGCTACCACTTTGGAGTCAACCCCAGAAACAATGAAGCGCCGCAGCAGCAGCAGCAGCAGCAGCAGAAGGATCAGAAGCCAGTGACCAGCGTGTTCCTTCCAGTGACAACCATTGGAGGGCCCTGGAACAGAGGACAGAGTATTGGGGACAACTCGTCAAACCACAGGGCCAGTGAGACTTTCTCAAGTTCTCCATCCTTTCCCACAACCTTTGCCAGGTAAGAAAAGCAGGCAGCTTGTGTGTCATGTTGCAGCCTCATCAACCTACACTTAAGTTAGGGCTTAATTTGACACCTTCGGTGACACCATACATCTATTTTTCCTCTCTAAAAGATCAAAGGTGTTACCGTTTGGCCCATTTTTTGCAACAGGCCTGTGGTCTCTAGAGTATTTCGAAGTCTGGCCATGAGCCTTGCATGCTTATTTTGGGTAACTGATTATTACTCAATAATTTCAAACAGAATATAAGGAGTGAAACATTTAATCGGTTCAAAGTATTTTATGGCATGTTGTAATGGTTAATGAGTTACGTTTCCTTCCGACACTTGATGCAAAAGTTATCCATGGCTATTAACCAGCAAAAAAACACAGTACATTAACAATTAACAAATAAAAGCTATTTTTGAAAATTTTCAATCATTTTAACAACTTTGTACCTTATGCTGTTTTCATTTAGTAAAGATTAGGTGTTGTTTGGACAATCTCCCTTTGTCCCGGCATACAGCGAACTGACTTGTAAATTCAGTTCCTGATCCGCCCACTTTTAGACTCGGAGAGGCCTCAGGAATATTGTAGACGAGCTGTTGTTGCTAATTAAAACTGCTGGCTTCTGATTGTTTACACGTCTTTATTGTTCACCTTTCCTAACGCACCAGTTATAACTGAGGTGACGTTGAAAGTTCATATAAACTCAGGTGAGTTAACAAGGGACCAGAATAAGAGATGGGGCATCATACGACCTGACAAAAAAAAAAAAATAAAAATCATCGTTATATAATTTATTTCTTGTTAAGTCAATAAATGCATCAATGCTGGTTTACAATATTAGTTTCGGTTTTACTTGTGTTGTTTATGGCTCAGCCTTGGCTCCATTATCTTGCTTCACTAATCGGACATTTACAATTCTGGATAACCGGTTGTTATCGGCTTTACAAGTTCACACACTAACGGACTGTCAGATAGCGTCAACGGACAAAATGCACATTGTTAAAACAGTGTAGATTAATAATTTAATTTTTTTTTACGGCGCTACCATGTATGTATGTATAGAAAGAATATTTATTCTATGATTGTGAGCACGTTAGGTATAATAATTGTTATGGCCTTGTTGCTGTTTGTTGGATTCTGTAGGGGCTGAGGCTCTTGTCGTTGATAGATGAGGAGGTGGGCTTTTTTTTTGTGTGCTACTTGCAGGTTTTGGTTGCAGTGCTGGTCACCATAGCGACGGAGCCTGATTTAAAATAAAGCCACCATCATGACAAAAATTGTCCTGGGTTAACCCCAGAGATAGTTAACCCACTGATGGTGCTTTTGGAGACCGACTTGGCTGCTGCATAAGTTCGGACGTCCAGATTTTAAAGCGTCAGGGGAATTCTCAGTATATCTCAGTGTCTCTCTTTTACATTCTTTTTTATCATGAGGATCTCGTGGTGTTATTTTGGGTGCATCTTCCATCTGCTTTAAGCCATAAATAAACCTGCGCTGCCGGCACTTGAAGCGGACGTGTCTCCGTGAAGCAGCTGAGACGGTTCATTCAACAGTAGGGATGGATGAGTTATGGCTTTAAATGGTCCGGTCTATACTGTACCAGTCAAATGGAAAAGGGGGCTTCTTCTTTCATTGATTCTGCCTCTGAGTTTCTGTTCTCATGTGTTTCCAGTTTGCTCCCCATTCAGAGGAATGAGTGTTTGTACTGCGCAAGGCCCCACAAAGTGTCTTTTGTGCAGTTAACACTTTGGGGCCTTGTGGAGTTTTATGGGCTCAGCAGTGAATGTAGCTTTGGGGCTCAGTCTTCAACGGTTGTGTGAGAGAGTCAGCTTTCTTCGAGGCTTTCGTGTTTGTCAGGTTTTATGTTCATGCCTGTCTGATTCAGTATCAGACGGAGTGATCGGCTCAAAGATTGGCACGTAGGGGAGTGCCAGGTCAACAAGTGCACAGATCTGGTTATGTTTGTTATGCTTGTGCAAATAATGCCTGGTACCATCTTCATGACTGTTAGACATTTGTTCCATTACGCGATCACCAGGAACAGATGGGGAGAGACACGCGATACACCTTAGTGCCATTTCACACATGAGACTCTAATCACCATGTCTTTGTGTTCTGTAGAGGCGTGTGTGTTTAAACATAGTAGGATTATGTCTGTGCATGTGGTGTGAAGACAAACTATTTTGTGTGGCTGGTCACCCACTGAAAGGGTGTGCAAGATTAGCATTTCTGTGTGTCTCTCTTATGTTTGTGTGTGGTGCTCTTTTGCCCCAACCTGTGTGACATTTAGCGGTTTGCCATTAGTTGAACGCCTGGCTTATGTGTTTCTGTGGTTGTCAGCCCGTTTGCATCGGATCTGAATCTCCTCCAGCTTCTCACGCTATCGTGCAGCTGCTGCTTCCTCCTAAAACTTTGACTCAGAGGACCTTGCATGGCACTGAGATGTTGACCTGGCGTAGCCCCGGCTTTTTCTGCTTCTAACGCCGATACCGCGATCTACTTTCACCCGCATCACCGGCGTTTTAAATTTCCCCCCCTCGTTTGTCCATTTTTAAGCATCACAGTCGCATGCTCCGACTTGACTGGCCTGTTCAAACACAATGAAGCATGCTTCAGAAATGCTCAGCGCCGTTCTTATTTTGGCAAATACACACCCTCATCGTACAATAACTGGTTTGACACGTGAGATGACTTTTGTATTGAATCACACTGGAAGATAAAACCCGAGTTGTATGGAGGGCAAATTCCTCTTGTGGATAATGACATTAGGCCTGTGTTATGTAACCTTTGCATTTCCTCGTTGGCCTGTCACTGACCCACCTCATACAGAATAGAATGGAATGGAATAGAATTGAATGGAATAGAATTGAATGGAATAGAATGGAATAGAATAGAATAGAATTGAATGGAATAGAATGGAATAGAATAGAATAGAATAGAATGGAATGGAATGGAATAAAATAGAATAGAATAGAATGGAATGGAATGGAATAAAATAGAATAGAATGGACTAGAATGTTCTTATATATACAAAATAGTGTTAAAAAAAGCATTATTTACCCAGATTTACAAGCTAAAGTTAAAATATTAATACCGTTTTAGTTTGACTTTTTGTTTGTTGGAAAATAGAGTTAATAGCACGTCTTTAAATATGTTGTATATGACTTCAACACTGTGCTGTGGGTTAGTGGAATAGCTCGCTAGTAACTTTTGTAATTATTTCAGGAATGCCATTTACAGTGTAATAAACCTGACTCGCTGTGTGGAGCTGTTCTCGTATGCAGACAAAGCGGCGTTGTGTAGCTTCAGTTTTCTCTTTGCATATTTCGTATTTGTGAGTAATCTGCGGTTCAGGTTTCCCACGTGTGTAAATTATTTCATTCAGTCTCAAGTAATCTAACGAAGATCGATTCTTGTCTTCATTTAGCTTGAAACTTCAGACCGTTTAACTGAAGGTGGAAACGATTTCACTGCTTTTATTTTCGCTCTGTTCAAGCAGTTATAATATGGATGTTACATTCATCTTATAGTGAATGAAATGAACACAGCTGCCGAACCCTAACACCAACCCTAATCCTGACATAATGCGGTCTAACATTTTAAGATGCAAACAATGATTGAGAAAATAACAGATCAGTCATTAATGAAATCATTTAATCCCTGCAGCCCTAATATGAACTGACTAACCGATAGACGGTGCTCGGTCCTGCTGACTCATGGCCCGCCGTGTAGACACGACTGGGCTGAATCAAGCGGTGCCTCGGCAAGAGCGCAGCCAACGCCGAGCTCCATGAGGTGGTTAAACTCCAGAGAGTTTCCCATGCGGGAAAACTGAGTGTACTTTGGAAACAGTCTATGACTCATTGCTTACTAAAACATAGAAAAGAAACCGCTCGAAAATAGACTGTCATCAAACCCCATGCAGTGCAATTAAAGCAGTTTTCTTCTTTGTCACAGCAGATGCTTATTTTTATCGCCCCTTATGGTTTCTCAGAGTATGTGTAAAATATGCTGCAAACATATTTTAAATGCAAACCTGGGAAAATACTGCTTGTAATCAGAAGTTGGCATTGTTCTGTCTCTGGGGACCTTATTTATTAGCTGCAGTGTTTGCAGGATATTGTAGAAACCTGGGGAAAACGTGTTTTTTTTTTTTTTTTTTAATGGCTGAGCATCATAACAGAGCAGGGTATTTTCGAAGGCTATTAATTAATCTCAGATTAGAGAGCTTCATCAAACCTCTGCAGTTAGTGACGGGCCTTTTGTTGGACGGCTTCAGCTAAATCCAGTCCATAGATTCTAGGGGTCCTGCACAAATTGTGTCCGTTACAGCTGTTGGATGCAGCAGCTGTGGTTTGGTGTCTGGTTTTGATACTTGAGTAGTTTATGGCCTGTGGTGGACCATTTATATATTGTTGTATGTATTTATACAAAGTATATATTTGGTGTATGAATATTCTAAGCTCCCGGTCTTGGCTCGGTGTTTACCGCCTTAGTCTTTGGGGATAGTCAGTTCAGTTCGCACCCTTCACTTGCTCGTCTTGTTGCTGTTTGTCTCGGTCTCTGTTTTTTTTTTTTTTTTTTGTTCTTCCTGAAACCAAGAGACCTTGACTGTCAGCAGAAGCTTTCAGCTGCTGTAAATCACCTTTTATGATTACGCCCGTGTGTGTGTGTGTGTATGTGACATGTGTCAGCTTTGTCTATTATATACGATTGTGTAAGTGTGCGCATGTGTGCGTGCACGTGGGTGTGTCATGGACGCTATGGCAGGCAGGAAGGCGGACCACAGAGCTCTGCCGTGCAGCTCTCACTCTTCTGACCTACTTTCCCTCCCGCCTCCCCACATCTGGCGCCGAGTGAATGCACCAGATCAAATGCCAGCCATTCCAGCCGCTTTCGCATTATTACTGGATTCCCCTGAAATCATGGTTTTTCATTTTGGATATTCGCGTTTTTTTTTTTTTGTATTTCGGTGTGGAACAGGCTCATAGAAATTCCCCCGTGTTGAGGTTGAGAGGATATAACTGTGCATTGTTTGTGTTCCTTTTTGTTGTTGTTGAGTCAGCAAAGTCAAAGTTTGGGAGTGGGTTCCTCCCACATCCAGCAGTATCCTGCTAAAGGTATTATGGGGCTACACAGTAGTCAGCCTTCAATTCATTTCGCAGGCCAGGAAGCCGCCTCCCATCCACACACAGTCGCTAACTGCTCCTATTAAGGAAACTAATATGGAAACTCAAATCCTTAGGGGTTGTTTTTCTGGTGCTCATGAGTTGGGTTTTGTTTCCTTGTCCGGTGTTTGAAGCCAAGTAGTAGTTGTTGCTCTGGGCTACAGATATCACCAGCATTGAAACAGGGTTGTCAATACAGCTTGAAGGAAAAGTCAATAGCTCTTTGTAGACAGTGGCAGCGAGGGAGAATCCAGAGTATCACATGGCCATTAAAACACTTGAGGTCAGTGTAAGACCGAAGCGTTTCTCTGTCTCCGTCGTATTAATCTGCTCCGACTGCGCGTCTTTTGACTGAAGATGGTTTATGAATGCGGAGCACTTATTAAGACGCGCCGCTGTTACCGAGCGCGCACAAAGCTGGTATTTTTAGAGAAATCCCGTCCAGTAAAACTTCACTCCCTGATAGAAGCTTTTGTTGTTGTTCTGCATGTGAGAATGATTCAGAGCGTGCAGACCAGTTCCCCTTTCTATTTTGGTGGCTCTTACCTCGGGGAAGGACCACTTCCTCTGCGCTCCTCCTCACGCTCAGAGATTTGATGAAGATGCGATGTTTTTGTAGTGATGATCTTCATCTTGTAGCTGTAATAGCTATTGCAGTAAAATAACTAGTTCAGGTCTAACCCATGTAGCCCCCTTTTTGGCGGCACGCACGAGCGAGAGGTATTGACAAAATCAGATTCATGTTTTTGCACATTTGCAATGAAAGGCTCCGCAGAAGGTTCATACAGGCTAATGATCCGTCATGTAAAAAGAAAACTTAACACTCCACTGCAAAGATGGTCCCAACCGCTTCTCGTATGGATTGACAAAAGGCGGTGGGGTTTATTTAGATTAGGGGCCTGCCGAGCTGCTCGTGACACTCGCGGCTAAAAGGGGATAATGAATTGTTAAGCAGGGCACTGGGACACCAGCATCACGGTAAATGTGTGCCTCATCAAAAGCCCGGGCTTATTGATCACATTCCCAGCGAGATATTCCGTTGACTTCCTCCTTTTATTGAGGTTGAGGCCCGTCTTGTGTCGTCTCGGCGTTTATGTGGCTCGACTGTGACCGGCAGTAAACTCGGAGGGAATGCGACAACTTCCTGTTGATAGCGAGCACGCACTTCAGCAGATGGTTTCAGAAAGAGGAAATTCTGTCTTCTCACATCACGGTGCAGTTCAAAGTGGTTCGGGTTTTAGTCAGTATAGACAGATTTGCTGCGCATGGTTTGATTGAACGTCATCGGCCGGTTCCCTATTTAGTTTTGAGAAATGTGGGACAGATGTCTCACGTCGTCATCGTCGTCGCTGTTGTTGTTGTTGAAAACATATAGCGGCTGCAGTAATTGGATTTGAACTTCTAGGCTAAAGCCTTCTGCTAAAGCTGTCCTGCTGACACCATCCCAGTCAGCCAGTGAAGGACAAACTAGTTTCCCCTCCACACCCTCTGACTTCATCATCATCATCATCATCATCATCATCACTCTGGAGTCATTAGCCGCTCCACCCACCCCGCTGGTCACCACACCCTTCTACAGCTTGATGGGGCTTGTGGTTGAAAATTAAAAGGTTCTTGGCACTGGAGATATTCTAACTCTTATCCCCACCGTGGAGTATGATGAGGAAGGGATCTGAGTGGGAGAGATGAGTGTCCCCATAAACCAGAGCAGCAATGGGATAAGCTGCAATACAACATTTAAAAGTTGTTACGGTTCAAATGTTCAACTTTGAACATTTATTTGAAGCCACTTGGTGTTTATGATCAACACTGCTTCCTGAGAATTTGTAGCTTTACTGTTTGTTTACTGTCTGCTTGTGTGTGATTTCTTTGGTAGTCTCAGTAAAGCTTTTATAATACCTAAGGCCACGCCATTAGCTGAGTTGGATGTTGTTTACTATTACCATCTTTACAAATCAACAGATAATGCAGTTTCAGCGCGTACTGTTAATCTATCTGTGTAGGATTTATTTGAGTTGTATAACGATGAAAGCAATTTCCAAGTTTTAAACAGAGTTATTTGATTTTCACTGCAGTTATAACTATTTCTGCTGAGGTTGTGCACTTGAAACGATCTTTAAACTACTTCTTCTTTATGTCAGTCATGAATTGTTTTGCTCTTAAGCACAAGTGTTTTTGTTTTTTTTTGTTTTATTTAAGCAAAGAGCCAGATTTATTAAATTTAGTTTAAGTCCTTTCACTGCAGGACTATCAAGTAGGCGTTTAGTGAGCATCTCTCTTCGTGGCATTGACATCTCCCAACCTGAAATAAGTAGTTGGGCAAACATTGTCCAGGTTGTATTTGAACTCTACAGAACAGTTCATGGGAATGAAAGCTCCCAGTGTGTCATGCAGTTTAATGAGGATCCATAATCTTCAAACGTTTTGACCTCTGTGTGTTGTCAGAGAGCGCCTGCCTTTAATAGAAATAATCTTCTGTTTCATTTTTAAGTTTTATTCTATTAGGCTGCTGAATCCTGACTCCTGGACTTGATGCTTTGTTTTGCTCAGGTTTTCCCACCCTGCTACACCCACTAGCTTCTGGAGTCTGGCCTACTCCCATGCTAATATTCTTAGTTGTAGAACTAAGAGTGAACTTTCCCTGGCTAAAATCTGCACAAGTGTGTGCGCTGGAAGTTCAGAGCGCCTGTTGAATAAGACTTGTCAGATGTGCACACACACACATGGACAGACAGACCCAGTTGTTGCGTGTCTCGGGCTCAATATCCTCTCACTGTGGGCGTTGTTGTTGCTGTGGCCACTGGGTAAGAAAGGGGGTGTAAACCTTTGGCGCATGGATGCAGCAAAGCCAGACGCCCTCTAGTGGCATTTCTGAAGAAGTGCATCTTTAACCAGTGTTGACTGGGTCTGGAAACGTTTGCGGTTCAATCAAAGCAAGACGGGCTAGTTTATGACAACCACTGAATGTATGATGTGACCACAGATCTTGAGATAATTTAAGCTTTAAATAACCAAACGGGCACAATGGGACTCACTTTTCTCCACTCGTGATTGGACCAAACACTAAGTTGAGGAAAAATAAGCACAAGGAACACTTTCGGTTTCATGAAGTGTATATGTATGTGAAGGGTATTTGTCCAGTTTATTTATATATTTCTTTAAGGTTTAGTGCAGAACTGTAAATATGAACTACACAGATGAACCCTCCAAACTCAGAGGGTGCTTTCAGGATTCATGACTAGGCTACATAAAATGGTGTACATAGTGTCCACGTACATGATTTGGATTTTAAAACAGCACTTTTTTTTCCTGAAAGTGAGATTCTGTCTATGTCAGTGCTATGTTTTTGTTTGTGAAATATGTTTTAAAAAAACAAGCATCCCTGGAATTTGTCTCTGCTCAATCTCCACCTTCTTCTTCCTCCAGTACTACCTCCAGACAGGAAGGGGGCGCCGCCACATCCTTGGCACAGGGAAAAAGCAGGACTCAGAAAATCTGTCTGGTGTGCTCTGACGAGGCTTCTGGCTGCCACTACGGTGTCCTCACCTGCGGCAGCTGCAAGGTCTTCTTCAAGAGAGCGGTAGAAGGTGAAAAACCGTACTGCATTTTTATTTCTGAACTGTAATAAACGCAGCCGCTCAGCGGATGTTTGCCACATAAAGTCTAATTTGACACATGATTATTACAAAGTGAAGAACTGAGATACAGCACATGTTATTTCCCCTCCGGTGTTGCCAATTAAGGTTAATAACAAATGAGTTTTCCTCTCCTGTGTGCCACAGGGCAGCATAATTACCTGTGTGCTGGGAGGAACGACTGCATAATAGACAAGATCAGGAGGAAGAACTGCCCGGCCTGCCGCTTCCGCAAGTGTCTGATGGCAGGCATGAACTTGGAAAGTATGCATCACTGATAACGATACGCTTTGAGTCATCCGTCCCGTTCATCTTTTCTCCTCGTGTAACCTCACTTGCCCTCACATCTTCCTCCCTTGTTTCTTTCCCGAAGCTCGCAAAACCAAGAAGCTGAATCGCTTAAAGGGCAGCCAGCCCAGCAACCCGCCGGAGGTGATAGCTTCTCCGCCGATCGAGGCTTGTTCCCTTGTACCCAAGTGCATGCCTCAACTCGTTCCCACGATGCTATCCTTGCTGAAGGCCATAGAGCCCGATACCATCTATGCCGGCTACGACAGCACCTTGCCTGACACCTCCACCCGCCTCATGACCACCCTCAACAGGCTGGGAGGCCGTCAGGTCATCTCCGCTGTCAAGTGGGCCAAGGCTCTGCCAGGTTAGTGGTGTACACCGCATATTGTGTTAAACAATAAACAAGATGCAGGACTAAACTTCTGTGAAAGGAATTGGTTCATGGAACAATTTGAACAAAGAATCCAAATCAAAATTTACATTTAATAGATCAATTAAAGACAGTTTGTTAAGGAAATATAATGAAACATGTTAGTTTGATTGTTATACCCATTGTGTAGTCATGAAAGGTCGACAAACGATTCATTTTTTCATTTTGTTTGTATGCCATGATTGTATCTTGGGAACTAAAATGAAAACGTGACAGTTAGTGTTGGCAAACAGCTATTTTATTTTATTTTATTTTATATTATCATTATTTGACGTTTATTATGTTGTTATTTTTTAATTGAAGTTCTTTGTGAATTGATTCTTGGGGTAAAGGGGCAGATTATATAAGACTATTCTTCATTCTATCATTCAGATTTGGGAAAGTTTGTGTTTATATTGAATTGTTTTGCTTTTATGAATGAATGAAATAAAAAAAAAACGGCTAAACTAAAAGTAAAATAAAAACAAATACTCAGAATCTAGTTGTCTAGTTCCCACCGTGCACAGATTTGTAACATTATTCGTGCTAAACATATAAGCTAAATTAATGATTGATTGATTCTTCTAGAAAATGCAGGTTATTGACTTGTCACTTTGACGTCCTGTCACACGTTGAGACTGTTCCTTGTTCTTCTGCTCAGGTTTCAGGAACCTGCACCTGGACGACCAGATGACTCTGCTCCAGTGCTCCTGGCTCTTCCTCATGTCTTTTGGACTGGGCTGGAGGTCTTACCAGCAGTGCAATGGAAACATGCTCTGCTTCGCACCGGACCTCGTCATCAATGAGTATGTGCTGGTTAACTCTCAGTCTGACTCCTGTTTAGTTTGATATTAAAAGAAGGGCTCAACTGAAGTAGTCAAAATGAAAGTCCACATGAGACCCTCTAAGTGAAATCTTATGTCGCTGTTGAAGAGATGACACTGACTGCAGCTCTCTGTTGTACCTCCCGAGCATCAAACTGTGCATGTCCCAGGTCATCAGTAATAAGTGTTTATCCTTCTCACAGACTCTACTCTTGAGTGCAATAAGTCCTAGGCACAGCTACCAA